>NC_057358.1:77401123-77731837 GCF_016509475.1 Prionailurus bengalensis | reverse complement strand
ACTGGCATGGAAGAGAGTTTCTTAGGAAGCAGTGGCTGGGGGCTGTGTGGCTGAGGATGCCGTGGACTCCTGTGAGTGACATCGGTGTTGCCCTCCTTCTGCTAGTGACAGACCTGTTATCATCACCATCTTCTCTCAGTGTTCCCACAGCACCGCCATCCTCTGGCCTTCTCCCCTCTTCTTCCCATCCAACATCAAGTCCTTCCATTTTCTGTACTCTCACCCCTTCTAGAACAGCCCCACGAAGAACATCCAGAATAAACCCTAATGATGTAGAACCTGACAATTTTGTATCCACCTCTATAAATGCATTAAGCACATAATATTATAATCGTCTGATGACCAGCCCATCTCCACCTTCAGACTTCAAGCACCTTGAGGTCAGAGACTGCATTTTTAAAAATTTATCTTGGGGCGCTTGAATGGCTCCGTAGGTTAAGCGTCCAACTTCGGCTCAGGTCATGATCTCACAGTTCATGGGTTCAAGCCCTGCGTGGGGCTCTGTGCTGACAGCTGGGAGCCTGGACCCTGCTTTGCATTCTGGGTCTCCCTCTCTCTGCCTCTCCCCCTGCCTCTCAAAAATGAACAAATGTTAAAAAAAAAAAATTTTTTTTTTTAATTTTTTTTAACGTTTATTTATTTTTGAGACAGAGAGAGACAGAGCACGAACGGGGGAGGGTCAGAGAGACAGGGAGACACAGAATCTGAAACAGGCTCCAGGCTCTGAGCCGTCAGCCCAGAGCCCGACGCGGGGCTCGAACTCACGGACCGCGAGATCATGACCTGAGCCGAAGTCGGACGCCCAAACGACTGTGCCACCCAGGCGCCCCCCAAAAATTTTTTTTTTAATTTTATCTTGGTTTTCCAACACCCAGCAATGCCCGGCACACAGCTGACCCTGAGGGCAGGATGTCTGTTTGGGGGAATGGCCTGTAAAACAATCGAAGACAAGCCTCCCTCTCCACACTCCTCAGGAAATTATTTTGATCCTCTTCCCTTCCTGGAGGAATGTTACCTCCGCTGTAAAATCCATGAGTAAATGGTTCCTCCAAACCTACTGTTCCTAATTTCCAGCTATCCCCTCAAGGGAGACAGGAAGGAACTTCCTTTCGGGAACCTTCTCCCTCGGGAAGGCACAGATGTAATCTCAGCAGCCTCGTCCCCACTTTCCTGGTCTGTCTTCACTCTGCTTCCACCCAGTACAGGCCCCCTCCCCCCCACCCCAGCAGGAGCTTCCATTCTCTCCTCCCCAGTCCTTTTCCAGTAAGATCCTCTCCTTTCCCGGGGACCCCCATTTCTACCTCTGGCTCAGTTGTTGCTCCCTTTCAAATCCGCCTGTGGAGTCCTGTCCCTTTCCGCGCTCTATCCCTCTAGTTCTAGGCTTACTGCCAACCTCTCCGCAGAGGCTTTCCATCTTGAAAATCCCTGGCACCAGAAGCGCATTTTACTCCACAACCCAGGAGACGTGCCCGCGGACGTGAAACACGTTTCCCCGATGTGGTCAATCCCCGTGCTAAGTGGAGATCGCGATCTTTTCTACCCCATCGTTCCAGTGGCTTCCCGGTGCTGAGGGTTTCGGCGAATCGGCTTTCTGGCGCCAACGTGTCCTGGCTCGCAGAAAACTCGGTTCCCTGGGGCTGGCGCGCCGTCCCTCGGGGCTGCGCAGCACTGACGCTGGGCTTGAGTGAGCGCCGCCTGAGGGCAGGCCCAAGTTTCCAGCCTCCTCCTGAACAGGTGCAGCCCCCAACCTGGGCTCCAGAAGTGTCCGGTGGCCTCGGGGTGGGGGGCTGAGCGGCGGTGGGCGTGGGGGCCTCAGGGCCACCGTGACGGCGCTGGGAGGGGGCCTCTCGGAGAGCCCGTGGGGGTCTCGAGCTGCGTGGGGCGGGGCGGCCACGGCCACGGCCGGATGCGAGGCATGCTGGGAACCGCACTTCCTCCTTGGGGGCCTCCAGAAAACCACAGGTCGCTGGGCCCAGTCTACCCGGAGCCGGCAGGATGGCGGAGGGCAAGGCGGGTGGCGCCGCCGGCCTCTTCGCCAAGCAGGTGCAGAAGAAATTCAGCAGGGCCCAGGAGAAGGTATGTGGCCGGGTCGCACCACCTGCCCTTCCGGCCGGCCTGGCTCTGCGACAGAGCGGTGTGCGGTGGGGGTGGGGGGGAGGGGGTGTCCGGGGGGCCTGGGCTGAACAGAAGGTCCCAGGCAGACGGGAATAGGCGTGGATTTTCCTTAAACTACAAAGAGTTGATAGAGAACAGAAAAAAGCTACCCGTTCTTGGGCAAGGGTAGGGAAGCAGAGGAGACCACAGTCTCCCTCGGGAACCCTAAGTAACGCTCAGGCGACCCAGGAAAGGTGGGAGAAAGGAACCAACGTTGGCAGATTTGTCCTAGCAACCCAGCCAGGGTGCTCTTTCACAGAGGATGAAATTGAAGGTTGCAAGAGGGCATTCTCCCCAAAGTGACGACAGCGATGACCAGCTGTGCTGCCAGCGGGGACCGCCCAGTCCACAAGGACTCCGTAACCTAACCCCGCCTGGCCTCTGGGCAGTGTTTAAGCTGATGTGAGCAGTAGCGCGTATCTGCTTTCTGTGCGTTGGAAAGTACACGGTCCAGGATGATGAAGGAGCATCTCTTTTTAGATTGGGTCCTTGGTTGGCTCTGGGTGGCCTTACTCCAGCGTCAACATTGAGGTAGGCTGTCCGCCTGTAACACTTCTCTACACATTCTTATTTTTATTTATTTATTTACTTTGAGAGAGAGAGAAAGGATGAGCTGGGGAGGGGCAGAGGGAGAAGAAGAGAGAATCTGAAGCAGTCTCCACACCCAGCCCAGAGCCTGGAGCCTGAGGCAGGGCTCCGTCCCAGACTCTGGGATCATGACCCGAACTGAAATCAAGAGTTGAGGCAGAACTGACTCAGCCACCAAGGCGCTCCTCGACACATTTTAGTGACATTCTTGTTTCTTCCTTTTTTTTTTTTTTTTTTAGTGTTTGTTTATTTTTGAGAGACAGAGAGAGTGCAAGTGGGGAAGGGACAGAGATAGGAGACAGAGAATCCAAAGCAGGCTCCGCACTGACAACGCAGAGCCCGAGGTGGGGATCTGAACCCACAAACTGCGAGATCATGACCTGAGCCCAAGTTGGACGCTTAACTGACTGAGCCACCCAGGCGCCCCATGACATTCTTGTTTCCACCTGTCCAGGGTATGTCCTTCCCTTTTAACCTGAACCTCTGCTCTCCACGTAGCAACACTCTGATAGATGGATCTCCTTTTTCTGCCTTGGAGGAAGCCGGGGTCATATCAAAGAGTGGAGGAAAAGGCAAGATTTTGTGTGGCTCGACTTCATTACTTCACCTTGCTCTGATTTCACCTTGATCACGATTTTAGCCTCTTCGAAGGCTGTCTCATTACAAATCTGATAGAGATCAGAGCCTGTGGAAAGGTCTAGTTAGAAGTGGTGTGGAAGAGAAGGAGCTACCAGCTACGTGACAGGTTGGAAAAAACAAGAAAACCCAGGAGACAAAAAAATTCATGGATAATAGTTTGGTGTTGTTTTTTTTTTAAATGTTTATTTATTTTTGAGAGAGAGAGAGAAAGACAGAACACAAGCGGGGGAGGGGCAGAGAGAGAGGGAGACACAGAATCCAAAGCAGGCTCTAGGCTCTGAGCTGTCAGCACAGAGCCCGACATGGGGCTCGAACCCACAAACCATGAGATCGTGACCTGAGCTGAAGCCAGACACCCAAAGGACTGAGCCACCCAGGCACCCCGATAATAGTTATTTTTAAAAGACACAGCAGTTGACTTTACCTCACTGTTTCACCTTCTGTCCTCATCCAGCCTATCATCAACACTATGCCCTTGGGGATTTCTCTCCTTTTCTAAGCTTGGACTCCAAAGCTTTAGATAAGTAACGTCCCTGCTCTGGGCTTCAGATTCTGCACATGTAAAAATGAGAGTGGTGATGCTTAGTGATTTGGAAATTCAACGCAGTAAGGATGCAAGAGTGAGAAGGGGAGAGGGTTCCTTGAACCTCAGAAGCAAATATTCCCCAAAGGGAGAACCAGCCACCCAGGTAACCTGTTCTTCCTGGTCTGAACCCTGAGAATGCAGAGAGAGGAGCTACCTCACCTCTGCCTTGGGGACCTTTCCAGGTTAAGGCAGAAAACGGGAGGATGCTCTGAACCTAGACATAAACACAAGGGCGGGCAGACATTGAACTTGGAGCAGTACAGTTGGCACCGTGGAGGCAGCGGCTGCTGCCTGGATAGAGTGGGAATGGCCTGGAATGTGAGGAGGAGCTCAGCCCAGCCTGCCAGAGTCCTTGAGTCTTGACACGTTATTGAAGGCAAGAGAGAGAGGGAGAAAGTTACAGTCAAAAGAAAGGACTTCCTGGAACAATTTGTAGTTTTTGTATAAGCATTTGGCTGTAATCTTCTAAGTAATACATAGCAACCACAGTGTCAAATAGATGTGTCAGATATCGAGTGCCGATTATGGTCGAGGCAGAGGACTTCAGGAAAGACACGATCTCTCTCTCTTTATGGAGCCAACGCTCTCGTGATAGAATCTCATTTCACCTTTGCCGCCCTTTGTGCATGTTATTAATATCCCAATTTTAGAAATGAAGAAGCGAGGCTCAAAAGAGATCGGCAAATGGCAGAACTGTCACTGACACCCAGGTGTCCCGCCTTTGGATCCCAACCTCAGGCCCGCTCTCTCTACAAGCCTCCGGATAAACCACTGTGACATCTGTGCCTGCCCACTTCCTGCTGACCCTCTCTCTCAGGAGCAAAGCTGGGAGTAGAAACACCTTTTGCTCAGTCCCCCTCCTCTGAAAATCTAGGCGTGAAGGTCCAGTGACCGTCACACACGAGGGAGATGAAGCGTTCTTGTTTTATTTTCCAGTCTCCACCCAGACGCAACATGAGACTGAGTTGTGTCTTTACAGGAAGATGTGTCTTCACAGTTCAAATGAGTGCTTTCACCATCCACGATTGCTCTGTGGCAAATGGCTCGGAAGGGGCATTGTGTTACCCCTCCTTTGCTGGTCTTTTCCTCTGCTGACTTTTACTCAACCGGTCTCCCAGAGGGTTCTGTCAACAATACTTAACCGAGAATTCCTTTGCCCGGGATACTGGGCTGGACCCAGGAAGGAATTTAGAGATGAATAAGAGGCACTCTCGCCTGCCAGATGCTTACAGTCTCGTTAAAAAAAGAAAAAAAAAATTGGTGAAGAGTCACCTGAGAGGTCTGCAGTCTGTGGGAATTCAGAGGAGAGAAAGACTGAGGAGAATTGAGCGAGGTTTTATAGCAGAGGCGGAATTTGAGGTAGGAATGATGGCCGATTAGTAGTTCCTCAGGCAAGTGGGGGGATGGAACATTCTAGCTGAGGAAATGCCAGCGTGAGCCAGGCAGGGAATGTGGAAAACCGTTGAGGCAGAATAGTGAGAAATGCAGGTGAGCTGGAGTACAGGGATCGGTGGCAGAAAAGACAGGAGAGTAAATTTAGGACCACGCTAAGGAAAAGCCTACTTTTTTTTTTTTAATTTTTTTTTTTTAATGTTTATTTTTGAGACAGAGAGCATGAACGGGGGAGGGTCAGAGAGAGACGGAGACACAGAATCTGAAACAGGCTCCAGGCTCTGGGCTGTCAGCACAGAGCCCGATGCGGGGCTCGAACTCATGGACTGCGAGATCATGACCTGAGCCAAAGTCGGTCGCCCAACTGACTGCGCCACCCAGGCGCCCCAGGAAAAGCCTACTTTAACGTACATCCCGAAAATGAGGATTTCTCACAGAAACTGCAATATTGTTATCACACCTAAGAAAAAATTTTAACAAAAATCTGTCATCTCTAATAGCCAGGCCCTATTCAAATGACCCCAATTGAGAGAGTTAATTAAAATATCATAAATGATTAGGGGGAAGGGTCCTGGTAGGGACCTATAGCCACCAAACATCTGCAGTGAATTTTTTTGTAATCGCTTTTTCTCTTGTTCCTCTTCTTTCTCTCTAAACGCAGAATTCTTAGTGTAGAACTTTAGAGAACTGGCATTGGGTGCACGGTCATTAGGAAGTGAACCAAAGGTAGAATGTATTAATTCTTTCAGATGTTTGTTCAGCACTCTACATTCTCTTCCGTCAGAGAACTTTCGTTGCGGGAGAACATCTACAACACGGCGTAAGTGCCTGGATACACAGCCCTGTTGCTTATGGCAACAAAGGACTTTGGGCCCAGGGCACTGGTTATGCGCTCAGGGCGATCACACTCGTCTTTCAGTTTCATGGTTGAAGGTGGGAGTGTTCAGTTCACATGCTCACACCCCTTCTAAGCCTTTTTGCCTTGAGCCTTTTGGAGGTTGGGGATATTGGGCATGCCACATTTACTCTAGCCGGGGTTGACTACCCTTTCAGCCCCTTCCACCTAAGAACACCCCCCAGCCCCTCCAGGCAAAGGAAGGGAGGAGTAGCAGGAAGGAAGTGAGAGCTGCAATTACCACTTAGACAAGGTGGTTTTGCAACTTTCTGTTGTCTGGGGTGGGGGGGGGGGTGGAGGGAAGATGGCAGACCGGGTGTACCCAGGGTCAGGTGTTCAATGAGCTGGAGTCAGAGACACAAACATATGGCTGAACTGAGAAGGAAATATGCACTCATAGGGAAGGGAGTGCAATTGGACATAATGCTAATGGATTTGTATTGAGCACTCACCAAAGGGCAGCACTGAGAATGTATGTCATTTAATTCTCCGGACAACTCCAGGAGATGCTGTTGTGTAAACAGAGGCTCAAGAGACGGATAGGCTTATTTGCCTAAAGGCTTAGAGCCATAAATCGAAAGGCCAAGATGGGGCATATATATCTGTCAGACTCCAGAGCCCTTGATCGTAACCACTACAGAGAGAGCTCCAGAAGTTGGAGATGCTAACCACTGGGTTAAGAATGGGGACACATGTGGGAGTGCAAGCCGGTGCAGCCACTCTGGAAAACAGTATGGGGGTTCCTCAAAAAACTAAAAACAGAACTACCCTGCGACCCAGCAATTGCACCACTAGGCATTTATCCAAGGGGTACAGGTGTGCTGTTTCGAAGGTGCACGTGCACCCCAATGTTTATAGCAGCACTATCGACAATAGCCAAAGTATGGAAGGAAAGAGCCCAAATGCCCATCGATGGATGAATGGATAAAGATGTGGTATATATATACAATGGAGTATTACTCGGCAATCAAAAAGAATGAAATCTTGCCATTTGCAACTACGTGGATGGAACTGGAGGGTATTCTGCTGAGTGAAATTAGTCAGAGAAAGACAAAAATCATATGACTTCACTCATATGAGGAATTCAAGAGACAAAACAGATGAACATAAGGGAAGGGAAACAAAAAGAATATAAAAACAGGGAGGGGGACAAAACAGAAGAGACTCATAAATATGGAGAACAAACTGAGGGTTCCTGGAGGGGTTGTGGGAGGGGGGATGGGCTAAATGGGTAAGGGGCACTAAGGAATCTACTCCTGAAATCATTGTTGCACTGTATGCTAACTAATTTGGATGTAAATTAAAAAATAAAATAAAAAATAAAATAAAATAAAAAGAATGGGGACACATGGCGGGGTGGGGGCGCCTGGGTGGCTCAGTAGGTTAAGCGGCCAACTTCTGCTCAGTTCATGATCTCACGGCTCAAAGGCTCATGAGTTCGAGCCCCGCATCGGGCTCTGTGCTGACAGCCCAGAGCCTGGAGCCTGCTTCCAATTCTGTGTTTCCCTCTCTCTCTGCCCCTCCCCTGCTCATGCTCTGTCTGTCTGTCTGTCTCTCTCTCTCTCTCTCTCTCTCACAAAAATAAATAAACATTAAAAAAAAAAAAAAAAAAGAATGGCATATGGTCAGGGCACCTGGGTGGCTCAGTCAGTTGAGCTTCCAACTTTTGATTTTGGCTCAGGTCATGATCCCAGGGTAGTGGGATGGAGCCACACTCAGCGCAGAGCCTTTTTAAGATTCTCTCTCTGTCCCCCTCTGCCCCTCTCCCCAGCTTACGTGTGCTCTCTCTCTCTCTAAAAAAAAAAAAAATGAAAGAATGGGGACATGTGGGCCCAAGTATCTATGTAGAGCCTTCCTCACTCCCCAAGACCTGGGCACTCTTGCACGTGATTCAAAGCCCTTCATGACGAGACTCCAGTTTCCCTTTCTGGCTCCCTTACCCACTACTCCCCATAACACACCCTAAACCAGCCGTGCTGAGTCATCTCACAAAGCGGTGTGAATGTGGGTGGGTATTTCCGTGACTTTGTCCTCTTTCCACCCTCCCCCCTTATGCTCTATTCCAGTCTAGCAAAATCTTAATTCTAGTCCCAGCCCATTGGTCATTCCCCTCCCGTTGTCAGTCCCACTCTCCCTCCTGTTAGAAGTATTAAGTATCTCTTTGCTGGGTACTGAGAAATCTAGATGAGTAAGGCAAGTACCCAGTTCTCAAGGAGCCTACAGTTTAGAAGGAGACATAGCTAGATAAACCTAAATCATAAAATGGTAATAGAGGGGCGCCTGGGTGGCTCAGTCGGTTAAGTGTCTGACTTCGGCCCAGGTCATGATCTCACAGAGTGTGAGTTCAAGCCCCGCGTCAGGCTCTGTGCTAAGCTCAGAGCCTGGAGCCTGCTTTGGATTTTGTGTCTCCCTCTCTCTCTGCCCCTCCCCTGCTCATGCTCTGTCTCTTTCTGCCTCAAAAATAAATAAAAACATTTAAAAATTTTTTAAAAAAAGGTAATAGAAATGTCTACAAGGTGTAGAAGTTGCAAACACTTAGAAGGGAGTGATTAACTCGATTAATGGGATAAAGCGGTTAAGTGTCATAAAGGATATAGAGTATGAATTTTTTTTTTAAATTTTTTTAAAGTGTGTGTATGTATGTAAATAATTTCTAGGGGCGCCTGGGTAGCTCAGTCAGTTAAGCATCTGACTTCAGCTCAGGTCATGATCTCGCAGTTCATGGGTTTGAGCCCCTCATTGGGCTCCATGCTAATATCTCAGAGCCTGAAGCCTGCTTCCAATGCTGTGTCTCCCTCTCTCTTTCTACCTCTCCCCCACTCATGCTCTGTCTCTCTCTGTCTCCCCAAAATAAATAAATGTTCAAAAAAAATTTTTTTAATAATTTTTATAGCCAACGTGGGGCACAGACTCACAACCCCAAGATCAAGAGTAACTGAGACACGTATGGGCATTTCATGCAAATTTGTTGAGCAGGCAAGTGGAGAATCATTAGAAGGTTTTAAGCAGATGCAGGAGAGCAACAGCAAGGGCCCGGAACACAGTTATGACCGCGAGACTAGAAAGCATGGGACGGTTTCCAGAGTTGGACATATTGAGGGATTTGATGAAGGAGGTGAGGGAGAAGTAGTTGAGGGCAACTTCTGAGATTCTAACTTCGGCCCGGGGGCAGCGTGATGACAGTGCCTCCTCCCAACATGGGGGTGGAAGATGCAGGGCTTTCTTGCTTGTGTACAAGTGAGTGTCCTCTGTGTGAAGAGGCACCGTATCTTTTTCATTTTCCTGTCCTTTATATTAGTGCTGAGACCAATATGGTGGTTGGCTCCCAGGAGAGAGGAGATAGAGAGCATTCATTTCGAGCTGGGTTCTAAATGCGTTGTGTCGGTCTTCTTCAGCGTTTTCCACAAGGGCTCTCCTAAGAGAACAGTCTCCTGCCTGCCTCTAACCTCATCTATCTAGAGGAATCTGGGGCTGTGGCTGGAAGACCATCTCTCAAGTGAAAAGTACCTTCAGGGCTCATATTTTATCGTTAGGGCTGCATATTTTACATTCTTATTAATCCTTGTTTTAATATAATACTTTACCCCAGCCCACCCCCGGAACCCCACTGTAAATAATAATGTCATTCCAGGCATGTATGCCATATTTATTCTGGGCTTTGTATATACGCCCTTGCACACTGCCAGATACCCTCAGGCATACCCCAATTTGAGAAGAACCACCAAATACGATTTTTTTTTCCAACAGTACACTCTATATTTTTTAAATTCCATTGGGCTGATACGAGTACAGCCCTTTAATTGCATCCGAGACTCTGAGAAGCTAGGGTCATAGGAGGCCAACAGATGAGAGGGACTTGACTCCACCTCACTGACCTTTCCAACTTATATTCCCAGGTTCTGCAGAAGTTGGGGAAGACCGTGGAAACCAAAGATGAACGGTTTGAACAAAGTGCCAACAACTTCCACCAGCAACAGGTAATCTGGAGGGTGGGGAGGGGGAGCTTGGAGGAAGAAGGGAGACCTGAGGGCCGGGTAGCAGAAGAACGGTAGGTTTGGGCAAGCCAACAGGCATCCCTCCTACCCCACCCTCCCCCCGGGGTTGGGGGGCAAGGGCCACGGAGTAACCTGCTGCTTCTTGTTTCTCTGGGAACCAGAGACGCTTCCTTTTCTTGTTCCCACCGACCCTGGGTTTTGGGAGACAGACAAGTGTTCTTTCCTCTTAGTGGTTCCCCCGGGGTACAGTGGCATCCCTAGGTCCTTGGACAAAGTTGGAACGAGCCCCTGCCACTTTAGTCTTTGGCTGATCACTTCCTCAGGGTGCCTCTCTCCCACCCTAGGCTCTCCCATCGTAGTAGCCCCCGATTTTCCTTGTTGCCTCTTTGGCCGCTACCTCTACCTCGCCGAAGCCCAGAATTCTAAATGATCCGTCCATCTTTCACCTGTCATTCTCACCAGCAAACCTCTTATTGTCTCGGTTCCTTCTACGTTCACTGGCTGCTATGGGTAATTCTCTTACAGAAAATTTACATTGAGAAGTGGGCAATAGGTGTAGGCTTCCATGGGATATTTCACTTTTTTTTTTTAAGTTTATTTATTTATTTTGAGAGAGAGTAAGCACGAATGGGGGGGGGGGGCAGAAGAGAGGGAGAGAGAGAAGGGAATCTCAAGCAGGCTCCGCCCTGTCTGTGCAGAGCCTGATGCGGGGCTCAAACTCACCAACCATGAGATCGTGACGTGATCCAAAGTCAGACACTCAACCGACTGAGCGCCACCCAGGTGCCCCAAGATATTTCACTTTCCATCTCCACGTGCCAGGCATTGTGCATGGTGCTTTACACACGTGATCTCACTTAATTCTTACATGAGCCCTGGAGATTGCAGTCCCCTCTTTGTAATAGAAGGGGGTTATTGACTCACATGAATACCCGGTTGTAATGTGGTCCTAACACTTAACTGCTCAGAGTTCGGCCACATTTCACAGGTTAAGGGCACTGTCCCCAACAAGACTGCTTCACTTCGGACACCAGCTGCAGGCTCCAGAGCTCCCAGGACACCCACACTGCTGACCAATGCTACAAATTTTGGGGGGGGGGGGTCCTACTAGCCACTCAGTTCCTGTAATCCACAAGAACAACCCACAGAACTCAGGACAGTGCTCTATTTACAATTACACTTTTATTATAAATGACACCGATCCGGACCAGCCAAGTGAAGAGGGACATGAGGTGAGGTCCAGGAGAATTCCAAACGAGAAGCTTCTGTGTTCTCAAGATGTGTCACCTTCCCAGCACGTTGATATAGGATTACCCAGCAAGGAAGCTCACCCAAGCATCAGGTGTCTAGAGTTTTTTGTTGTGATTTCATTACATGGTGAATCATGGGCCACATGATTGAATTTAATCCGTAGCTCCCTTTTCCCTCCCTTCTGCTGGAGGTCAGGCTGATATCACCTGTCTCAAAGCCCCAGCCCTCTAATCACATGGTTCATCTTTCCAGCCTGACCAGCCACCATCCTGAGCCATTTGTTTATTACAAAGTCACACGTGATTGAAGAGGCCCACCATGAAAAATGAACACACTCCCATCACTCAGGAATTCCCAAGGATTTAGAAGTTAACTTCCCAGGACTGGGGACAAAGACCAGCCAAATTCATTCTTGCACAATATCAGTGCATCGAATTATATGGAAAGTAATTCTTTATGATGCTATTAAAGGGACACTAGCTATATCCTATAGAAATCTTTTGTCTTATGTTCATTTTTGAGAGAGAGAGCATGAGCGGGGTAGAGGCAGAGAGAGAAGGGGACAGAGGATCTACAGCGGGCTCTGCCCCAACGGCTGAGAGCCTGATGGGGGGCTCAAACTCGTGAACCATGAGATCATGACCTGAACCGAAGTTAGACACTTAACCAACTGAGCCACTCGGGTGCCCCTAGCTATAATCTAATTCAGCAGTTTATTGTATATCAGGATCATTTGGGAAATATTTTTAAATGCAAGGTCACCTGTAGTAGGGCTTGGGAATCCGTAGTTTTAAGCTTGTTTTAATGGAAGATTTCAAATATACACAAAGATAGGAAAACCTGTATGATTAATCCACATGTACCCATCACCCAGCTTTAATAATTAATCAACTCATTTATGTCTCCACCCACTTTCCCCCATCCTTGATTACTATGAAGGACATTCTGCATATCATATCATTTTATCCATAAATATTTCATTATTAATCTCTAAAGATAAGGACTCTTTTTTTATTTTAATTTAATTTTTTTAAGTTCATTTATTTTTTTGAGAGAGACAGCGTGAGTGGGGGAGGGGGAGGGGCAGGGGCAGAGGGAGGGAGAGAGAGAGAATCCCAAGCAAGCTCCTCACTGTCAGTGCAGAGCCTGATGTGGGGCTCAATCTCACAAAACTGTGAGATCATGACCTGAGCCAAAACCAAGAGTTGGATGCTTAGCCAACTGAACCACCCAGGCACCCCAGTTTTTTACATTTTTTTTAAGTTTATTTATTTATTTAGAAAGAGAGAGAGCTGGGGAGGGGAGGAGAGAGAAGGAGACAGAGAATCCCAAGCAGGCTCCATGCTGCTAACACAGAGCCCGACATGGGGCTCAAACCCACGAACAGTGAGATCATGATCTAAGCTGAAATCAAGAGTCAGAGGCTTAACTGACTAAGCCACTGAGTTGCCCCCAAGATAAGGACTCTTTTAAAATATAACCACAAAGCCATTATCACGCCTAAAAATATTTTTCTATAAGACGTTTACTCATTACAACAAACCAGAAAGGACAAGAAAAACATGAATCAAAAAATCATGATTTTGCACCCTCCCATGCTACAACCACTGTTGTTTCATATCCTTACGGTCACTGTGCTATGTATGTGTATGGTAGCCAAGTAAATCCAGAATAAATAAATATAAGGTTCACAATAGTGAGATTATTCTGTCTGTAATGGTTTCATAACTTGCCCTTTTCAGTTAACAACGTAATGCAAATATCTTTTCAGATATTTCAGGTTAATCACCCCACTAAAACATAAGATTAAGTGATACCTCTAAAAAATAGCAATAATTTCGGGGGCGCCTGGGTGGCTCAGTCGGTTAAGCGTCCGACTTCGGCTCAGGTCACGATCTCGCAGTATGTGAGTTCGAGCCCCGCATCGGGCTCTGTGCTGACCGCTCAGAGCCTGGAGCCTGTTTCAGATTCTGTGTCTCCCTCTCTCTCTGACCCTCCCCCATTCATGCTCTGTCTCTCTCTGTCTCAAAAATAAATAAACGTTAAAAAATTTTTAAAAAATAGCAATAATTTCATAATTCAAAATGTCCAATGTTCACTCCCCTATTTTTTTAATCCCCTGATTTGTTTAAAAAAAATTTTTTTAACATTTATTTATTTTTGAGACAGAGAGAGACAGAGCATGAACAGGGGAGGGGAAGAGAGGGAGGGAGACACAGAATCTGAAACAGGCTCCAGGCTCTGAGCGGTCAGCACAGAGCCCGACTCGGGGCTCGAACTCACAGACCGAGAGATCGTGACCTGAGCCGAAGTCGGACGCTTAACCGACCGAACCACCCAGGCGCCCCTCCCCTGATTTGTTTAAATCAGCAACTTGTGGACATGTTTAAGTCCCTTAAAGTTAAATCTCTTCATCTGCAGGTTTCTAATCCCTCCCTTTTTGCGGTTTACTTGCTGATCCCGGGTTGTTTTCCTGAAGTTTCCTGCAGGCTGACTGAATCCCCATGGTACTGTTTAACATGATCCTCTGTCTCTTGTATTTTCCATAAATGAATAGATTTAGAGGTTTGATGAGATTCAGATTTTGTTTGTTTGGGTGGCAGGAATACTTGATATTTTTCTAGGTGGGATATTCTCTCATCTGGAGGCACATAACGTGTTCTTATCTTTTTTTTTATGTGACACTAACAGCCATAGTTGATCATTAACTGGAGAGTCTATGTTGTATATTAAGCTTCTAGTAATTATGAGGTGGTAGCCAGTCTGAGAACAGCATTTGGCAACCACTGACTTTAGTCTGAATTGGGGGGGAGGGGGGCGGAGGGCAGGGAATCGGATCTGAGAGAGAGGTGATTCAATCAAGGTAAAGCACAAGGGCTACAGAGCGAGGATTCAAATGTGAACCCTGTGCTTTTCCCCCTGGACCGCACGAGGAGGCCTCCCTGGGCCTGTGCTCAATCAAGGTTACCCTTCGGCTCTTAACCCCAGTATGAGAAGAACAGGAGTCAGTAAGTCAACACCCACGTTGAAAGGTTTCTGTAGCTCGGTCCTTTCTCCTCCTCTCGGCCTTAAAGGCTGGATCTACCAATGGCAGGTGTGTGGGAAGGAAGGGTCAGCGATGAAGGAAGGGCCATCTAGAAGAATAAGAGGATCAGATGAGACAGTCCCCTCAGAATCTCCTGGGTGAGCCCACCAGCTGAACGTCACTTGAAGGGGGGGTGGAGGGGCGCCTGGGTGGCGCAGTCGGTTAAGCGTCCGACTTCAGCCAGGTCACGATCTCGCGGTCCATGAGTTCGAGCCCCGCGTCGGGCTCTGGGCTGATGGCTCGGAGCCTGGAGCCTGTTTCTGATTCTGTGTCTCCCTCTCTCTCTGCCCCTCCCCTGTTCATGCTCTGTCTCTCTCTGTCCCAAAATTAAGAAAAAAAAAAAAAAAAGTTGAGAAAAAAAAAAAAAACGTTGAAGGGGGGGTGGAGATCTGTTTGAGAAAGGAAATGGAGGTAGGTTAGGAATAGGGAAGGTTTTCTCCTGAGAGAATGATTTACCCGTAGTGACTGGTATTTGAGCCTGCCTGAAAAGTTCACTTAACAAGCGAGCCTGCTGTATGCCAGGCTAGATCCTGGTATTTCAACACAAAGAGGACAATACGCCTGCCCTCAGGCATTCACCGTTTAAGGAAAAAGACAGTAACAACACAGTCAGCTCTGAGAAGGGACCTCGGATAGCTCAGACAAACAGAGGGGGGAAAGACAAGGTCAAGGAGATTGAAAGTGAAGTATTCCAGAAGTTGGACCAGTTGGTCATGTACCCAGTCCCTTACCGCAATCAGCTTGTAGGTATATTTTTTATCAATAAATAAATATTCCCAGGGGCGCCTGGGTGGCTCAGTCCATTGAGCATCCGACTTCGGGTCAGGTCATGATCTCATTCATGGTTCGTGAGTTCCAGCCCCACATCGGGCTCTGTGCTGACAGCTCGGAGCCTGGAGCCTGCTTCGGATTCTGTGTCTCCCTCTCTCTCTGCCCCTCTCCCGCTTGCACTCTGTCTCTCCCTGTCT
Source organism: Prionailurus bengalensis (assembly GCF_016509475.1). Taxonomy (NCBI): domain Eukaryota; kingdom Metazoa; phylum Chordata; class Mammalia; order Carnivora; family Felidae; genus Prionailurus; species Prionailurus bengalensis. The sequence goes on along the minus strand of NC_057358.1, from coordinate 77,716,284 downwards.
CTCAAAAGTGAATAAACGTCGTAAAAAATTTTTTTATAAATAAATAAATATCACTCCCAAACATCCCAGCCTGATTTCAAGGGCCTGGCCGCTTGCCCAGGTTCCTAATCAAATTTCCATAGGTAAGTTTTCTTTGAAGGCTTTGTTTACTTCCCCATTTCCCCCCCCCCTCTTCAAAACATATTATAGAGGAAGAATTGTTTTCCCCGAGCAGCATTTTAATCTCTTATTTCTGGTAGTGACAGCTGCTTCCAATTCATTGCCTTTAAAATCAAACCCAACAATCCAGCTTCTCGTCTCCCCTCTGGGCCTCCATTAGAGCATTTCTAGAGCTTGCTCCTGGACCTTCAGGCTACTTACTATTGTGCTGAGCGTTTGGGTTTCTCTGAGTCCATTTCTCTCCAGCAAGTGGAGAGCCCCAGGACAGGGACTTTCTTCTCCATCCTCAGTACCGTAGTCTCTTAGGACACAGCTCTGTCTACCTGAGGGTTTAGGACAAGCTTCCACAGCGAATGGTCCGTTACCTGAGGGCTCGGGCTGTTTATATAGGGGTTGGAAGGACCGAGTCAGACTCTTTATGGTGATGCCAAGAATTTGGCCGGGTATTCAGAGAGCGGAAGTGCTAAAATGATAAGATTTAGGGCTAGAAATGGTCTGACCCGACATTTATAGATGAGGAAACTGGAACCGGAAAAGTGGAATAACTTGCAAGTCTTTGACTCACAGACAGGGAGGAAGCTAAGACCGTAAAAGTCACACCTGAAGAAGAAGGCTAGGATTCTTCAGCCTGGAGACATTTCAGGGTAGGAGGGCAGACAGGTCAGTGAAATAAAATGACACCCACTGGCGTCCCGCTACCCCACTTCCCATTACCGCTCCCCCCCCATACACACACACACACACACACACACACACACACACACACACACTTCATCTCCTCAAAGGAAAGAGCAAGAGCCTAAAGGAAGAACTTTGACCTGGAAGCTTGATCCTAAAACACAGAAGGGGAGTTAGGCTTTTGTGAGGTGCCACGGAAGGCAGAAGGCATTCACATTTTATGGACTCTGGTATCAGTAGAACCCCCTGGTTTTGAACAGCATACATACAAGTGCATGGTCATGCACGGTAGCCTTGATTACTGGTCGGATTTGTCAGGCCATATAATGTCTAATGGGATAAAAACAATTTGAATTTCATTTGTAGAAATTCTGCAAGATGGGGGCGCCTGGGTGGCTCAGTCCATTGAGCGTCCGACTTCAGCTCAGGTCATGATCTCACGGTTCGTGGGTTCGAGCCCCGCGTCGGCCTCTGTACTGACAGCTCAGAGCCTGCAGCCTGCTTTGGATTTTGTGTCCCCCCTCTCTCTCTGCCCCATCCCTGCTTGTGCTCTGTCTCTGTCTTTCAAAAATGAATAAACATTTAAAAAAATTAAAAAAAAAAGAAATTATGCAAGATGGTTTAACAGGTTTTGTTACTCCAATATGTACTTTGGAGACCAAATCTTCATGGTGAAGTAAAAAGTTGAGTTCATTTTGTTTTCTTTCAAAAAGGAACTTGAGGGGCACCTGGGTGGCTCAGTCGGTTGAGCATCCGACTTCAGCTCAGGTCATGATCTCACGGTCTGTGAGTTCGAGCCCCGCATCGGGGTCTGTGCTGATGGCTCAGAGCCCTGGAGCCTGCTTCCGATTCTGTGTCTCCCTCTCTCTCTGCCCCTTCCCTGCTCATGCTCTGTCTCTGTCTCAAAAATAAATAAAAAACATTAAGAAAAAAAAAATTAAAAAAAAAAAGGAACTTGAAATCCTTGTTAATTTTTATAATCCTCAAAACTCTTTCAAACCTTGGCTGTCACATTTTTAAAACTCTCAAACTTACACCCACCTACCATTTCCATCTTTAAAAGCTTTTATGCACGTTTAACATCTTGGGCTGTGTCAACTTTTTTCCCATGAATGAAAAAGCAAGAAGGAAGTGAAACATCCTTCCTGATGAATGCTTGAGTGTTTCTGAATTTTGGTGGCTGACTGACCGTCTCCATCATGCTATTGAAAGCACTTTCTCAAGATTACCAGTGACCTCCAGTTACCAAGTCCAGTTACTGTGACCAGTTGTTCCTGTACTCTAACCTCTCTATAACATCTGAACCCACCCCCCCCCCCCGTCATTTCTCTGATGTTCTCCTGATCCTCACTTGCTGTGAAATACCGCACAATGCAGGTTCTTTTCCCACCTCCCTGACAGTGTCTTAGACGCCCTTGAGACTGCGTGTTCATGTCCCTAGAGCCCTGGCATTCAGCTCCAAGGACTTGACTTTTCTTTTCTTTTCTTTTCTTTTCTTTTCTTTTCTTTTCTTTTCTTTTCTTTTCTCTTCTCTTCTCTTCTCTTCTCTTCTCTTCTTTTCTTTAATGTTTATTTACTTTTAAGAGAGAGAGAGTACAAGCAGGGAAGGGGCAGAGAGAGAGGGGGACATAGGATCCAAAGTGGTCTCGGTGCTGACAGCAGAGAGCCCGATGTGGGGCTGAAACTCACAAACTGCAAGATCATGACCTGAGTTGCAGTCAGATGCTTAAAGGCATCCCAGCTCCCAGGACTTTCAACCTGAAGTATGGTGAAGGGTTTGGACTGGCTGGGGCGCCTGGGTGGCTCAGTCAGTTAAGCGTCCGACTTTGGCTCCGGTCGTGATCTCGCGTTTCATGAGTTCAAGCCCCTCATCGGGCTCTGTGCTGACAGCTCAGAGCCTGGAGCCTGCTTTGGATTCTGTGTCTCCCCCTCTCTCGGCCCCTCCCCCGCTTATGCTCTCTCTCTGTCCCTCAAAAAAATGAATAAATGCTAAAAAAATAAAATTTTAAGTTTGGACTGGCTTAGAAGTAAGCGCTGGAGGCAAAAAGATGGATGAAATAATTAGTCCAGTTTACTTTGACCCCGAGTTGACCTAGATTTTCTGCTGTTTACACAGTAATCATCCTTCCTGCAAAGATTTCCACAGATTAAAAAAAAAAAAAAGTTTAAGTTGTTAGACTTTTCTGAATTTTCAGTTTTTCCTCCCTTACATTTGTTTATACTCTTGGTATGCTCAATGGCCTATCTAGTGATGACCACAAACAAATAAAATAAATGAGCAAGTTCACAAGTAGCTTATGGGTATACTTCATAATAATGCATCTCAACTTAAATACCCCTTCACCTGAGCTGGCGTGAAGGTCACTGTCCTGACCCACAGGTCTGGCCCCAGGAAACCCCCTTAAGTGGACTGCACCTTTCAGTCCAAGCCCACGTTCCTGAAGTCAGGCTCCAAGAGGTCAATGGTCTAGCCTCAACTCCCAGAAACTGGAGTTCACACAGAGGCAAGAGACCAGAGTCGGAAGGAGCTTTAAATAACACCATGAGGAACAACAGAGGAAGCCTTTGAAAGAGAAGACTTGGTGCGGGGTATGTGACAGATGTCTTCAAACATATGTGCAAGAGAAACCAGATCTACTCTGAGGACAGAAGGCCAGCCTAAGACCAGTGGGCAAAAGTTCTAACAGAACCTTTTTTTTTTTGAAATTTATGTATTTATTTTGAGAGAGAGACAGACAGACAGACAGACAGACAGTGCAGGGGGAAGGGCAGAGACAGACTCCCAAGCAGGTTCCACACCGACAGTGTAGAGCTCGACACGGGGCTCGAGCTCACCAACCGAGAGATCATGACCAGAGTTGAGATTGAGGGTCAGCCGCTTAACAGACTGAGCCACCCAAGTGCCCCTAGGGCTATTTTAAATTGAAGCACAGTCTCAGCAAGAAGTCACGAGTTTCTGGTTGCTGGATTCAAGAAGCAGAGGCTCAATGAACATTTGTCAGAGTTAAAAGAGAAGTGGGTCCCCTGTGGGGTTGACAGAAAAACTTCCAAACTTAAATGATACCTTCCTCTCTTTTCTCCCCCCCCCTTTTTTTTTAAATTTTTTTTTAACGTTTATTTACTTTTGAGACAGAGAGAGAGCATGAACAGGGGAGGGTCAGAGAGAGGGAGACACAGAATCTGAAACAGGCTCCAGGTTCTGAGCTGTCAGCACAGAGCCCAACGCGGGGCTCGAACTCACGGACCGCGAGATCATGACCTGAGCCGAAGTCAGCCGCTTAACCGACTGAGCCACCCAGGCGCCCCCCCCCCCTTTTTTTTTTAGGGAGGAGATTTAATCTGTGCTTGGGAGTCCTAGCCTTAAAAAATGAGAATTCAGGGGCGCCTGGGTGGCTCAGTCAGTTAAGCATCCAACTTCAGCTCAGGTCATGATCCCATGGCTCATGAGTTCCAGCCCCACATCAGGCTGTCTGCTGTCGGTACGGAGCCTACTTTGGATCCCTTTGGATCCTCTGTCCCTCTTTCTCTCTCTACCCCTCCCCCACTCACTCACACACTTTGTCTCTGTCTCTCTCTCTCAAGATTAAATAAACATTTTTAAAAAATGAGAATTCAGGGGCGCCTGGGTGGCTCAGTCGGTTAAGCGTCCGACTTCAGCTCAGGTCACGATCTCTCGGTCTGTGAGTTCCAGCCCTGCGTCGGGCTCTGAGCTGATGGCTCAGAGCCCGGAGCCTGCTTCCGATTCTGTGTCTCCCTCTCTCTCTTCCCCTCCCCTGTTCATGCTCTGTCTCTCTCTGTCTCAAAAATAAATAAAAAACGTTAAAAAAAATTTTTAAAATAAAATAAAATAAATGAGAATTCAGACACGGGAACAAAGAAAGGGGTAGATGGATAGAGCTATGGATGAAGCTATTGATGTTGGAACAGGAGGAGAATCAGTGATGAGGCTGTTTGAAGGAGAGTGTAAAGCATGTGACTGATGGAAGGGAAGGGTAAAGTGAGGCAAGGCAGAGAAGGACATCAGGAGAGGAGAGGAATGGTCAGGGTGCACAGGAGGGAGAAGACCTACTGTCTTAAGAAGATGGTAGCAATGTACTTAACCCAGAGAGGAAGGTATAACCCACAGGGTCACGGAGGACACATATTTCCAGCAGAGGAACCCGGGGCGTAGGCTTTTGTTCACTGGATGGGAGAACAAACAGAGGAAAGAAAATCTGCCAGTGCCATGGGAACAATCTCCCAACTTAAAGATCGTCCCCAAAAAGATAACCTACAACTTCTTGGTAAAGAGAACAGAGGGTCATTTATAACATTTGCGGATTCCAGGATTGATGTCTGCTTTGAACCTACTTTTCAACTTTGACCTCTAAGGCGTCTTTCCAAACGTATCTGTTCAGTCACTGAAAGCACTTCTCCCTTTCAGGCAGAAGGCCAGAAGCTCTACAAGGACCTGAAGAACTTCCTTAGCGCCGTCAAAGGTGGGTATTGCGTAGCACAGGGGATTCGAGCTCCTGAGAAGTCGGAGCGCGGAAAGAAAAACAACCATTCTCAGGCGTTTGATCGCTTACTTGCCTGCCCCTGAGTCCTGGGGCTTGTGGGCAGAGCAAGAGCAACTCACGGATAACCCAAACCTTCCTCACGGATAACCCAAACCTTCTTGGTCTGCGTCCTTCTGAAGTAGACCCACTGATTTTGCCTGTCCACCCGTATGATTATACCAGCCTACTTTGGGGGAAACTTTATGATGGTAGACGTGACTTCTCTCCTCTCAGTGATGCATGAAAGCTCAAAACGAGTGTCAGAAACCCTGCAGGAGATCTACAGCAACGAGTGGGACGGTCACGACGAGCTGAAGGCCATCGTAGGGGTAAGAGCGTTTGGGCTAAACACCTCTTCTGGCACTGACTCCTGCCCTCATCTCAGCCTCATCTTTGCTTCTCTATCCCAGCAAATGGATAAACAAAGGAGCCAACCCGCATCGTTCATTTATGTAGCCTCGGCCACGGGCGGTAGCAAAAAGCAGTAACTATGGAGGTCAAAACAAGTTTTCCCTAGTCTACGGATTCCTCCCTTGTTGCCCTTCTCCCCCTCCTAAAACCTTACGGAAGTTTCCGTTCCATAAAACCCAAGTGGTTGGTTTTGAAAGTTCACTTCATGCAGTTTTGTGCTCCCCAATTTGCCTGTCCTCCAAGCTCTAGAGTCCAAAACTCTGACCATCTCTTCTTGTTCTTAATCCCGGAATGTACGTCCATTGTCTTATAGGGCAGCCCCTTGGGGGAAGGGCTGTTCCTTCACCTGACTTCTTCACCGGAACCCAACGTGATACTCTATTTATTTTTTTTTTTTTTTTTAATTTATTTTTTTGGGACAGAGAGAGACAGAGCATGAACGGGGGAGGGGCAGAGAGAGAGGGAGACACAGAATCGGAAACAGGCTCCAGGCTCTGAGCCATCAGCCCAGAGCCCGACACGGGGCTCGAACCCACGGACCGCGAGATTGTGACCTGGCTGAAGTCGGACGCTTAACCGACTGCGCCACCCAGGCGCCCCCCCCCACGTGATATTCTAAATACAGCGCTCCAAAAAAGGAAGTCTGTGGCAGGCAGAATTTGGGCTTTCCCCTGGTAGGCGGTTGTTGCTGAGAAGTGGGGCCCTCACCACTGCCCTCTGCCTCTGCCCCCACAGAACAATGATCTCCTTTGGGAAGACTACGAAGAGAAATTAGCTGACCAGGCAGTGAGAACCATGGAAAACTACGTAGCCCAGTTCAGTGAGATCAAGGTAATCGGTTTGCAGAGTCAAGGATGGGTCACGGGTGGGCCCTGGAAGTTAGAGAACATACAGGGTAAACGTCCTACATAGAGTTTGAGCCCACAGTCGGGAATGAAGCTCAGGAAAGAGGATTAAAAGCCTGGGGTCAGACGGGAGGTTAAGGTGGAAGGTTAGAGGTGTGTGGAAGGCATGTTTAGCATTAGATTTGGGTGAAGAAGATTGGAGCTGTCTTTGAATTAGATCTAGGTCAGGGCATCCCTTTTACTTGTGGAAAAAAAACCCAGCCCATCTGTATGTTGTAGACAAGAAGAAACTTGGAGGAGTCATGATAACTACATCCGATACTTGGAAGTCTGCTAGGTAAAAGAGGGATGCAACCTCTTCTAAGCTGTTCCAGAAAGCAGAGTTAGAGTTCATTTATTCATTCAACTCCTATTAATTTTTTTTAACGTTTATTTATTTTTGAGATACAGACAGAGCATGAACGGGGGAGGATCAGAGAGAGGGAGACACAGAATCGGAAACAGGCTCCAGGCTCTGAGCTGTCAGCACAGAGCCCGACGCGGGGCTCGACCTCACGGACCGCGAGATCGTGACCTGAGCCGAAGTCGGCCGCCCAACCGACTGAGCCACCCAGGCGCCCCAACTCCTATTTGTTAAACATCTACTCTGTCAGGCGCTGCACTGCTTTTAGATTAATAGGGAGAAATTAGAGGGGTCCTGACTTCAGTCTGTCGTCAAGCTTTCAAAAAATGAAATCTGCTGTGAAGTTGGGAATTGTCCATTCTCTGTTCCAGCAGAAATTGGTAAACTACTTATTTGGGATATTGCAGCTCCACGTGTTCAGTAGGAAGCTGGGCCAGATCATCACTAGTCCTTTGAAAATCCATGGTTGAGGGGCGCATGGGTGGCTCAGTCGGTTAAGCGGCCGACTTCGGCTCAGGTCATGCTCTCGCGGTCCGTGAGTTCGAGCCCCACGTCGGGCTCTGTGCTGACAGCTCAGAGCCTGGAGCCTGTTTCCGATTCTGTGTCTCCCTCTCTCTGACCCTCCCCCGTTCATGCCCTGTCTCTCTCTGTCTCAAAGAGAAATAAAAACGTTAAAAAAAAATTAAAAATAAAATAAAATAAAATCCATGATTGAATATGTAGTTTGGATGAGACTGAGTAGACGGTCTCTCAGTGCACATAACAAGTTACCATTTTTATTATGCTTCAGGATTTGCAAAGCACTTTATAGTCCGCGTTTGAGCTTTCAAATAACACCGTAGGGGCAGATGAGGCTGCTGATGTTCCAAAAGAGACATACCTTGCCCTCCATCACGGGGCTAATAAGTGGCAGCACTGGGAGTAAGACCCAGCACCCCTGACTTTGAATTTAATTAGATTCTCAAGGCCATGTCTCCTGGAGGCTGAACCAGATTCTAGTGGGTTTATAGGAAGTAGTGATGTTTAGTGCAGGCTTCCACATGCTCTGTAGGGTTTCCCTTTACTCTGCCCACCCCCCTGCCCCGAGAATTCCCATTCTTTCCAAAGAGCGAGGGAGATCCCTTGGGCACAAAACTGTTAGAAAGTGCAGTGCGATAATAGGACCCAGTCATCGTGCCTCTGTGTTTGACACTCTGTCACCTGCATCCTGGCCACCGAAAAGTGACTCTCGAGGCCTCTCTCCTACCTCTGGGCTAGGAAAGAATTGCCAAGCGGGGTCGGAAACTTGTGGACTATGACAGTGCCCGACACCACCTGGAGGCGTTGCAGAATGCCAAGAAGAAAGATGAGGCCAAGACTGCCAAGGTAAAAAAAAAAAAAAAAACAAAACCTGATAAAACCTTCCTGTCCTCCCGCTGGGCCAGGCTGTGTTTAAGAAACGATAAATCCAGCATCCAGCGTGTCCTGAAGGAAATCCTGTGTTCCCTGACACCAATGCTCTCACGATAGTCAAACACTCATGGCTTGGGAGGGCACGGGTCTGGGGAAAGAGAGGCTCGGTTCCCAGGAAGTCCCTGAAAAGCCGCAGAGGATCAAGGAGGCACAGCCTCTCCAGCCTTAGACCCGGGACTGAGGGCAACGGCCCTGTCTGTTTCACCCCCTAGGCAGAGGAAGAGTTCAACAAAGCCCAGAGTGTGTTTGAAGACCTGAACCAGGAACTGCTGGAGGAACTGCCTGCTCTGTATCACAGGTAATGATTGACCTTCAGAAAAGGCCTGGACCCCCGGGGCCGCTGGAGGCCCAGGTTACCTGGCAACCCAAACGTGTCACCTGAGCTCTGGTGCAAGAGTGGGATGTGTAGCCTCAGCCCTGCCACTGCCTTGCTGGGTGACATTAGGCAAGCTGCCTTATTGCCCCAGACCCTGCTTACTTCACCGGCGGTATGGAGCTAACCACGCCTGCCCTGCCAGCTTTTCCAGTTTAAAGGCAAGGTGCTTCTTGGACAGGAGCGATCTTGGCAAGTAGATGGCCGTCATCACGCGAGCCAGGAGTATATGGTTCCGTGCCTCGGTGTGTACTGTCTTAAGCCGGCTTGGCTCACGAACATCCGGCTCGATGGAGACGCTAAGCCACGGGATGATTATTTCTATTAATGATGTCTTTGCTTCACAGGAGGTAAACACGTTGTAGACGTAAATCTCTCACATTGGGAGGAGGCGTCTGAGTAGAAATTGTCTTTGTGTCCGACTTTTCATTGTACGAGATAGGCTGTAATGGCAGCTGTAGTCGGTATTTTATATTGCCACTTAATATCAGTCTCTGTATGATGGAGCCTTTTTTTTTTAATGTTTATTTATTTTTGAGACAGAGAGAGACAGAGCATGAGCAGGGAAGGGGCAGAGAGAGAGGGAGACACAGAATGTGAAGCAGGCTCCAGGCTCCGAGCTGTCAGCACAGAGCCCGACGCGGGGCTCGAACTCACGGACCGCGAGATCATGACCTGAGCCGAAGTCCGACGCTTAACCGACTGAGCCACCCAGGCGCCCCTGGTGGAGCCTTTTTAATCACTACACGTATTCTAAGACACCAGTTATGTGACTCCTAATTTAAATAGCGTTGCAATTTCATACAGTTTCTTTAAATGTAAATTTCCCCCATTCATTCACAGTAGAATTCTGCCAGTGTGCCTTCGGCTTCATCGAAGCCCAGGTATTGCACAATGAGAAAGAATAATTATTTATGATAATAATTATAATGGTATGGCCTTATATTTTTACAGCACTTTAAAAAGTCTTTAGAGTACTTTCATATCTACGTTAGTACCTAAAGGGCCTGGATCAAGATAGCTTCATGCACCTAGAGGTCTCATGTTTTGGCATCAGGCTGGGCCGATAAGTGTCTCCCCTCACCTTCCCACTCTTCTGAGAGCCCAGTGTGCTGCTGGCCTCACTCTGACAAATCCAGATCACATCCTGAGTCTAGGGTGCAGGGTGCTTTTCTCTGAGGACTCTTCGTGTCCACTGGTGTTGGCTTAAGCTCCTCCCTTGTATCTCAAAGACTTCCTTTACCATCGCTCACCTGCACGTGGTCTTGTTTTTGTTTTTTGACCCCTGATAGTCGTATTGGCTGTTACGTGACCATCTTCCAGAACATCTCCAACCTGAGGGATGTCTTCTACAGGGAGATGAGCAAGGTGAGAAACATCTTGGCGAATTTGGACAGCTAGGTGGGTCTTCCTAGGAAATGTGAAAGTAGCCCTAACTTACATAAGCTCATTAAATATTGATATTGGCAGCATGGGTTTTTACCTTTTTCTCACGAGGAGATAATAGCACTTGACTGACATTGTTGAACTGGGTTAAAGCACCTGTACACAACCTCAGAGGCCCCTCCCCATCTCCATTAACAACTGAATAATGGCAGCCAAACTTGAGCTTCAGATGAATAAAGGAGGTAGGCCTTTGGAAGGAATAGCTGACATGGGGAACCAAGCTGTGAAATCTTTTATTTTTATTTATTTTATTTATTATTTTTTTTAACGTTTATTTATTTTTGAGAGAGAGAGAGAGAGAGAGAGCACGCGCACACAAGCAGGGGAAGGGCAGAGAGAGGGGGAGACATAGAATCGGAAGCAGGCTCCAGGCTCTGGGCTGTCAGCAGAGAGCCCGATGTGGGGCTCGAACTCACGAACCCCTTAACGTACTGAGCCACCCAGGCGCCCCTTTATTTTTTAAGTAAACACTGTGCCACATGCAGAACTCAAACTCACGACCGCAAGACCAAGAGTCACATGCTCTACCGACTGAGCCAGCCAGGAGTCCCAGGCTGTGGAAATCTTTATCATCTGTTGCTAGGGAGCAAGGAGGGCGGTGGGTTTTTTTATTTTTTATTTTTTTTACATTTATTTATTTTTGAGAGACAGAGTGAGACAAAGTGAGAGCGGGGGAGGGGCAGAGAGAGAGGGAGACACAGGATCGGAAGCAGGCTCCAGGCTCTGAGCCGTCAGCACAGAGCCCGACGTGGGGCTCGAACCCACAGACCGTGAGATCATGACCTGAGCCGAAGTCACACGCTCAACCGACTGAGCCACCCAGGCGCCCCAAGGAGGGCGGTGTTTAAACACAGGTCGGTTTCTCAGGTAGTTGGGCGTGAATGGAGAAGGCCAGTCCTGTGCAGTGACAGGCAGCCACACAACATGACCTCATGGGGTCTTTTCTAGTCCTGGGATTCCAAGACTCTTTGCTATTACGACATTAACTGAATTCGTGCACACATCCACATGTTCCTGCCCGCAGTTTCTTGAGCTAAATCATGGTTTGCCTCGTTAATATTACAATGGGTTTTTATTGCCTGGATTACCTGAGAGAAGCTAGAACCTCAAATCAAACGTCAGACATCAAGGACCCAGCCTTGAGGGAGGGAGCTGCCAGTCTGATGGAAGAGACAGAACTTAGGACACAGACAAGTCAAGGAAGAAGGGGTGGCAGGACAGGACCCTGGACACTAGTGCAAAAGAGATGAGGAGGAGTTTTATAGTTAAGGGTGGGGAGGTTTTATCTGGGGAACTGTCTGAAAGGGAGAAGAGAAGGGATACGCCAGTCTCAGGTTCCCTCTGGCTAGCAACCGTCTCTCTTGCTGGCTCTAGCTGAACCACAGTCTCTACGAGGTGATGAGCAAACTGGAGAAGCAACATTCCAACAAGGTCTTTGTGGTGAAGGGAGTATCAAGGTGAGCAACTTCTGAGACTCTTGGCTGCTTCCCTTGTCCTGTGAACACTCGAAGCACTCCCATTTCCATCCCCGGTCCTGGCCTTCCCTTCACGGTCATGTGCATGATGTTGGTTGTTACTTGTTTTTTGTAAAGAGTTTGGGTTTGGTTTTTTGTTTTTTGGTTTTATTTTGAGAAAGAGAGCACGCGTGCACACGCAGGCAAGAAAAAGAGAGGGGGGAGAGGGGAGGGAAGGGCAGAGAGAGAGGGAGAGAGAATCCCAAACTCACAAACCACGAGATCATGACCTGAGCAAAAGTCAGACCCTTACCAACTGAGCCACCCAGGCGCCCCACTTTGTTGTTTGTATTATGCCTCCTATAAATTCTTTTTTTTTTTTTGTATGAAATATTTCAGCTATCACTAACGGTATAAAAAAATACAATAAAAAAAGAATAATACAATAAATAGCCATACAGTTACCACCAGATTTAAGAAATCAGCAGCTATTATATGTATTATTGAAGCACACGGTGTCCCTTCCCCACTCACTTTCTCTTCCTGCCCCCTCTCCAAAGGTGACCACTGTCTTCAATTTCGTATTTCTTTTTCCCATGCGTGTCTTTTTACTTTTCTTATACACATACACGCACGCACAGAAAATACCGTTTTGCATGTTTTCAAACTTTATAAACTGGAATCATACTTGACGTGTCCTTTTGCAACTTCTTTCTGTTCTCTTCATACTGTTTGTGACATTCGTTTATCCTGTTGCTACGTGTTGCCAGCTCTTGTCTTTCCTTTCCCCTGACTGTGATGGATGCTGTTGTGTGGCTGTCCGCAATTTATTTTTCTGTCCTCCTGCTGATAGACATCTGGGTTGTTTTCCAGTTTCTTGCTATTACAAATAATGTTACAGCGGACACATCTTGCATTTTCTCTTTGTGTGTATCGCCAAGAGTTTCTTTAGGGTGTACATTTGGAGGGGAATTGCTGAGTCGTAGTCTGCGCATTTGGGCTTCTTCAGCCTTGCTAGGGATTGTCATTGTCAAATGGCTCTCCCAAGTGACTGCTGGAATTTACAACTCACCAGGAGTAGTACAAGCCCCCCAGTGCTCCATGTTCTTGCTACATATGACATTGTCAGCCCTATTTAGTTTTCTAAACTAATGGGTATGAAGTGGAATTTTTGCAATTTAATTCACACTCCACAAGCGCTGGTTACCTTGAGCATCTTCTCGTGTTACTGGCCGTTTAAGGTTCCTTTCTGTGACTTTCCAGTTTAACCTTGATTTCACATTTTTCACTTGTATTGCTTACCTTTTTCTTAAAATGTTTTTAATGTGTATTTATTTTCGAGAAAGAGAGAGTGAGTGCGTGAGCTGGGGAGGGGGCAGAGAGACCAGGACAGAGGACCTGAAGCCGCCTCTGCCCTGATAGCAGTAAGCGCAATGTGGGACTCAGACTCACAAACTGTGAGATCATGACCTGAGCGAAAGCCGGATGCTTAACCGACTGAGCCACCCAGGCGCCCCTGTTTACCCTTTTTTAAAATTGATTTGTAGGAGGTATTTTTTGTGTTTGTTCTGCATATTAATACTTTAATGCTATGCATTGCAAATATCTTCTCAATTTTATGACTTTCTTCTCGTGTGTGTGTGTGTGTGTGTGTGTGTGTGTTGTCTATTGCCTTCATACATTCTTTATGCTGGTAAACATAAGCAGTTCAGTGGTCCCTCAGAATGTGATCACTTTCTCATTCTGAAGCCTTTGATTCCTTCTACGTACAAGGTTTTATGCTGAGAGTTAGAGACCCAAAGACATAGGAGACTTGTCCTTTCCCTGAAGTGATTTACCAAAAGTTGAAAGGACAGAAAATGTACCCATGGAGACAAGGAACAATATAAGCTTGCACACATAAGTACTCAATGAGACCAGTAGGAATTCCAGAGAAGTAAGTATCTGCCATTGCAGGGATGGTCAGGGTAGACTTTTAAAGGAGGTGGTGAAACTGATCTTGGGACTTAAAGGAAGCATCAGGCTCACATTTGTTATTTGTACTATCCATTTAGCAATCTGTTACAGCAATTTGTTTAGTGATTACAAATCATCACTAAAGGGTCAATGTAGATTTCCTAGACGAATTCCCTTTTTGCTCCAAAAATTCTGTTTCTCCATTTCTCAGCATTTAGAGACAGAATTCTCTGTAGTGGTCCATTTGTCTGAAACTTACTATCACTGACACCAAGATGTCCCAGAACCTCGTAGGGAAACGTGGTTTTTTTCTGGCTATGTCCTGGGCCTCTAAAGCTACTGACCCTAGAATGTCAGTGTTAGAAATAACCTCTGTCGCTCAGCTTATTATCTCACATCAGAAACTGCCACAAGGCCAGAACGAAGTTTTTCTCTTTCTCTGCCTATTCCCATCTCCCATCCTTGCACCAACATAATTGGTATCTGTCAAGTAAATATCTGTGGGTTGCTTAATCAGTTTGTAGACAGTACATAGGAGGCCCCTGAGGTGAGGAGGACTCAAGCTGACGTTGGCCATACAAGCACTCGGCACGGTGTCCGGCCTACTGAATACATAGAGTCAGTTTTCATTATTCATGGCCATTGTGTTCCATAAAGCCACCGTGACCACTGGATTAGCGAATACTGAACCATTACTCCTAAGGGAGACACGAGTTAGGTTCCCATAAGACCCCACTCCTAGCATTTTCATCAGCCAATCAGTACGTAACCTTGTCTTCTTGTGTGTGTTTCTGTTGAAAGACACCTTGTTGTTGACTCCTAGCCCACAACACCATAACTCCTCCCTGAGGGAAGCTTATCTGACAGGCATTTTTTCCTCTGTGAGGCACATCACAGTCGTCTCGCTCTAAGCACTTTACTGCTATACTTGGGAGGCCATTCTAACAGCAAAATCACCAACGAAAAGCACACTGTGAGAGACGTGGCAAAAAGGACATGTTTGTGGTTGTAAGAGCTGAAACCAGGCGGAGGGTTGCCTGGTTAGACCTTGGCTGGGAAAGTGCCCTTCAGGCACCCACTTTTCAAAGCTCGCGTCGTGTCCGTGGCTGGCTGCAAAAGAAAGCATCGTGAGTGTTCATTTTGGAGTTACAAATCAATTTTGGGGACCAGGTGAATTTGCAAATAGAGAGTCCACAAGAATCAACTGTGTATCACTTGTGAATCTTTTCCCCAGAGAAAACATCCTGTCAGCATTTTGCTATGTTTCTTTCCAGTCTTGCTTTCTTTATATATTTTTTTACGTAATTGAGATCGTGATATATATAACATGTTATAGCCTCTTTTGCACCATATAACAGAAGCATTATCGCAAAGTATACAAGCTTTCTCATGTCTTAAATTTTTTTAATGTTTTTGAAGGAGAGACAGACAGACAGAGCATGAGCGGGGGGAGGAGCAGAGAGAGAGGGAGACACAGAATCCGAAGCAGGCTCCAGGCTCTGAGCTGTCAGCACAGAGCCCGACGTGGGGCTCAAACTCACAAACCGTGAGATCATGACCTGAGCCGAAGTCGGACGCTCAACCGACTGAGCCACCCTGGCCGTCCCCAAGCTTTCCCATATCTTAGATGGCTTTGTTCTATTTTCTTATGATGTGCATGCATCATTATTTACGTGGGGGTATTTAGGTTGCTTCCAGGTCTCAGCTCTTCTGAATCTGAACGCTCTTACTTTTTTAGCAGCAGCAGACGCTCTTTAGTCATCTCTTCCCCAGTTCGAACATCCGCAGTCTCCAGCCCTCTCACCTCACCTACCAGTCCCTCTGCGCTTGCTTTGAAGAATGAAGGGGACTCCATCTCAGCAAGTGAAGAAGAGCTGGCATCTGATCTGGCCCAGCGAGAAGATGATGCTGAGATTAAAGAGCCCTTAAAAGACCAGGAAGAAGAAGTGGAAGAGTCTGAAGCTAGCTCCTCCGAGGAGGAAGAGCCTCTGCCAGCTTGCAACGGCCCCGCCCAGGCCCAGCCCTCTCCCACCATTGAGGACGGCAAGTCCCAAGAGGAAGCGCTCCCCGGCTCCCCATCTCCATCACCAGGCGGACCCCTTCTCCCTTCAGAACAGCCCTCATCTCCCCCAGAAGTGGTCCTCCGAACCCGCACCTCAAGTGAAGGGTCCGAACAACCGAAGAAGAGAGCCCCTGTCCAGAGGACCTCCGCACCTCCTAATAGGCCGCCTCCGCCCAGAGCCACTCCCAGCCCCAGGCACTCCTTGGGGAACCTCCCCTCCAGCCCTCCAGCCTCTGAACAGGGCTCGCCCACCAGTCCTAGGGCCCTCTTGGAGGCTTCTCCTGACCCCCAGCCACCAGAGAAGCCAGTAAGAACTCCTGAGGCCAGAGAAAAGGAGAACATCGGCAATTTGAACCCAGAAGAACTTTGTACTTCCCCTACCTTGATGTCCTCTGAGGTGAGATTGGGTCTGGTTGAGTCTTTATTCCCTTTTACATCCTCCATGTAGATCACCTTTACTACAGTCAGCTTGCCCCAGGTGATAAGATCTTCTGTCATTAGGTCACAGTTTCGAGGATATTCTCGGACACCTTTTTGGTCCTGAGCATCGTTTCACAGATTCATAGCGACTAATTTAGTGACCTGTACTCTCAGGGTGGTTGACTTCTGCAAAGGGCTTATCTCTCATATTATTATCATTGTTATGAACAGATTCTTATTCATTTCTTTCTTTTGCTCCCAAGTTCTGGGACTTCCCAAGGTAAAGAATCTACAACGGGGCTCCTGGGTGGCTCAGTCGGTTAAGGGTCCGGCTTGGGCTCAGGTCATGATCTCAAAGTTTGTGGGTTCGAGCCCCGTGTCAGGCTCTGTGCTGACAGCTCAGAGCCTGGAGCCTGCTTCAGATTCTGTGTCTCCTTCTCTCTCTGTTCCTCCCCTGCTCACACCCTGTCTCTCTCTCTCTCTCTCTCAAAAATAAATAAAGATGAAAAAAAAATTTTTTTTAAAGAAAAAGAATCTACAACTGGCACCCTGAGCTTTACATTTTTTAGTAGGGACAGGGAGGAGGGTCCCATTCCAGTTCATCATACTTGTGACTACAGTAAGAAAAATGGCATCTGCAAATTTCCAAGGTGCATCTTCTGTGACGAGAGAGGCGTAGAAGAAGGAACTCACAGGGGAAAGTAAGGCAAAAGGGATGGTCTTTTGAAAGGTGAGGATGTGGATGAGAAAAGGATTGTGTTAAAATAGAGACAGAGACCTGTGGAGAGCGACCAGTTCTGTAAAGGATCTGGAAATCAAGTTGTATTCTATTCAAATTACACGGAAAGGCTATATGATAATCAAACAGAGATTTGACTTGTTCTATGAGATTTCTGAGGGCAGAACTGTGTGTAATTTTTGTTTCAAGGACATTTTGGATCGATATAAGGTAAACATGCGGTGATTAGCTCTGTTAAAAAATGATATGGAAAACCCATTTCAAATATAGGGAGAAGGAAGCACAGGGACTTCCAAAAACCAAAATAGGATAGGCCACCTTGAGAAATAGCCCCCCGTCCCTTGCTGTTGAAAGCTAAGAATATATGATCACCTGTCAGGTGCATTATAGAGAAGATTATGGTGAGACACCTCACTAGATGGCACCGAGATTCATTCATTCATTCATTCATTCATTTATTCCATAATTACTTACTGAGTCCCTGCTATGTGCCAGGCACTCTTCTAGGAGGTGGGATATTACAGTGAGCAAAACACAAAATTCTCTGCCTTCCTGCATCTTACATTCTAGTGGCTAGGGGGTAGGGAGAATAAGGGAGATAGGCAAGAAACGATAAATAAGTAAATTACAATTTAGTGTTGATGAGAGATCTAGAGAGAAATTAAGTAGGGGAAGGCACAGGGAGCGAAGGCTAAATCGGAGGTTTAAAAAAAAATTTTTTTTTTTAATGTTTACTTATTTTTGAGAGACAGAGCATGAGTGGGGGAGGAGCAGAGAGAGGGAGACACAGAATCCAAAGCAGGCTCCAGGCTCCGGGCTGTCAGCAACAGAACCCGACACAGGGCTCAAACCCAGGAGCTGTGAGATCATGCCCTGAGCCGAAGTCAGTTGCTCAACTGACTGAGCCACCCAGGCACCCCGGCTAAATTGCAGTTTTAAACGGTGTGGCCAAAGGAAACATTTGGGCAATGAAGGAGGCCGGGGCATGAATCACATGGATATCTGGGAGTCTGAGATTCCTGGTGCCCCTCGGTTCACACCACCCCGTGACTGGCTGTGCCTCACTGAGGGCTGACCAGGCTACCTTGAGAGCCTCCTGGTATCTGGACATAGGCACCATGCCAGTACTGTGGGCACCAGCTAACAGACAAAGCATCCAGGGTGTGAAGGCGTGGGACTTCCTCATACATTGTCCGCTTTGATCCACAGGTTTTTTCAGAGTCTGACAAGGCAAAGAAGATAGAAGACAAGGAAGAGAACAAGAAGCTGGGCTTCGCTGACTCCCCTGAGGTACTAACATCTAAGTCGTCAACGCCCTTATGCCCTCGGTCTTGATCCACGTGAGGCACTGAAGGTCCTAACGGGGCAAGATCTAGAACTTGCCCTTTGTTGGCTTCTCGTGTGAGGAAGCTATGGTGACTGGGAGAAATAGGCAGGACTTGTGGACGGTGAATAAGTGCAGGCTAACCGTGGGATTTTGAATGGGTAAAGTGTAGCCACTTTTCACTTGTCTGCACCACAAAGAGCAATTCAATGGCATGGAAGGTCCAAGATCAATTTAAGTGTGACTGTAACATATTACATGATTTTGGTATAGGGTCAGCAATAGAATGGCCTCTTTGGCTCTGGCGGATAAAACAGGTTTGCCTCTTTGGAGTAATCTTATTGGAGGGGCGATTATAGGGGCCGAGATGCTGTCTATTTTTGAGGAATGCGCTAGTAACACTGTCCTCCTTGGGAAAGAGATATAGGACGCAACCTGCTCCCCGCTCCTCCCCTCCTTATGTGTGAGATTTATAGTATTTCCTTACTCCCAGCCTCTCCTGGGGGATTGCTCAGTCCTCAGCTAAGGAGGCATATTTTTGTTTAATTGCCTGAGAGAGAATGAAGGTTCTCTGAAAGAATAGTACTTTTCTGGGAGGCAGTATTACCTTTGGGGTAATTCACAGCCTGGAACTGGAGGAGGGAAGAAGAAGAAGAAAGATCCCTGAAAGGAGAAACCACAGACTTCCAAGTGGCTGTCCCAGACTGTTAGAAGTTGGTCCTGCTTTTCGAGCAGGTGAATTTTATAGTGTGTAGGTTAAATTTCAATTAAAAAAATACATTCACCCCAAACCTTAGAATGCCAAGGTCTCCCCCTGGCTTAGCAGTTCCTGGACAGGGCTTTCCGTACCTCGGGTTCCCATCTCAGAACCCAGAACTCTTCCCCAAAGAAACCATCATACCACTTGGCCTTTCCAAACCGGCACAGCCGACGATCATCTCAGCGTGAGAGCCGCAGTGCGTTCTCAAGGAGGGTTAGTCTAAAAGTGGTGGGTAGTGTTTTTAAGACCTACATTTAGGGGCGCCTGGGTGACTCAGTCGGTTAAACGTCCGACTTCGGCTCGGGTCACGATCTCGTGGTCCGTGAGTTCGAGCCCCGCGTCGGGCTCTGGGCTGATGGCTCAGAGCCTGGAGCCTGCTTCTGATTCTGTGTCTCCCTCTCTCTCTGCCCCTCCCCCGTTCATGCTCTGTCTCTCTCTGTCTCAAAAATAAATAAAACGTTCAAAAAAATTAAAAAAAAAAAAAGACCTACATTTATACCCTCCTAGACTCCCACATAGATTTATATACAGACGCATGTCACACGGATCACACAGTGTCTGATCAGGGAGACAACAGGAGTCCCAAGACCCGGTTCCCTGTCATTTCACCTTTGAATCTGGGTCTCTTGATCTGTAACAGAGCATGACAGTAAAGCCTTCCCCGATGCTCTCAGGCCATAGTGAAACAACACTGTACGGTTTGCCCTTTGTGTTGTCTTTGCCCCTTGTAAAGTGTAGGGCACAGAAGACCCTTCTAAGCTGGGGAGAGGCTGGGGAGGTGGATCCACCTCTTAACCAGCAGAACTCTTCTTTTTGTAGAGCCCAGATCAGCTTCACGTCTCCACAGTTCCAGAAGAGAGTGACATCATGGCACCCGAGCCTCAAGAAGAGGTAAGGAGGCCAGATCCACAGAATGGGATGAGTGGGAAGATTGGGCACTAGGGGTGGACAGAGGTTTGGTTACAGTCTGGAAACCTCACTGTGGGCTACAGGGGGAAGCCAGCAGTGAACAGTATCCTCCAGGCAAAGTCAGGCAGGTGGGAGCCAGAGGAACCAAGAATAACCTGGGCCTTTGTGGTTTCTGTGCCCATTTCCCAGCCCTTGACCTTGAACCTCTGGACCTCTCGCCGTAGCCTTATCTCCTAAATATGTGTTTAGTTGTATGGGAACTTATTTCAAAAAGGAGTTGAGATATATATAAAAGGCACACAAAAAGGTAAATACGTACACACGCACAGCATACTCAGAAGTATATTAGTAACCATGACATAAAATGGAGCCATGAACTAGGGAAAGACAAAAAAGCATTCTATAAAATAAAAGTACCGGGGGTGGACCACAAAGGTGGTTGCAACACTTTCTAACATCCAAGGAGAAGAGGAAAACATGACCAGCTCATTTAGTTCGTGCTGCCCACTCCTCAAGAGAGCAACCGCTCTTGTTACTAAGACGAAAAGAAGTTTCCCCTGTGAGTCCTCGTAAAGAGATGGCAGATGATGCGATGAACAGTATCTGCACCCAGTCTTTACAGTAATCCCAGCAACCATTTTTACATCGCCTCCCTGGGTACAGCCCAGTGCCTTACAAGAAGTACAATTTGCTAGAAGCAAACTGAGCTCCTCCACCCCCTCCTCCCCGGGAGTGGTTGGTGAGAGGGCAGGTCGGCATCTAACCCAATCATGTTTGTTTGTCCTCCAGGTATCTACAGGGCAAAATGACTAACTCTGAAGAGGGACTGCTAAGCAACCCCCCCCCCCCCCCCCCCCGCAGCACACACCTCCCCAAGAAGCTCCTCAGCTCAAGGGTATACAGGTCAGAGGGACTTAAGATCTAGCATTCATTTTTAGGTTCTCCACCCGTGTGAAATGCTGATGGTCTCTAAAGATCTAGCATTAATGGGGGCTGAGGAGCAGACTTAGGGGAGGGAGGGAGGCAGGCTTGGGAGAAGAAACCATTAGACTCGGGGAGAATTGAACTCAGGCTTTAGCATTGTCAGAATAAGAAGACTTTGTATGTTAATTAAAGTAGGCGGAAAATGACCATAAATTAGCAAAAGCATCTATAGACACAGACACGTCCGCACAGAGACCCATAACCACACGTACTCAAGAGAACAGCGGACAAATCTTTGACTCACCACTCATTGGCAAGACCTCGAGCCAGAAGAACAGATTTGCAGACAATAAATAAAAGTATTATTCGAACCGTGTGTGGATCCTTATTTTAACACAAAGTTGTTCCAGCCCAGCGCACTGTTCTCCGCTTAGGTCGTATTGCATGTACCGCTCGTTCAGAAAGCGTCAGTCCCATCCTTGACCCCCAGCTCGGTCAGAATGCTGCGGGGTGGGGGGTGGGGGGGTGGGTGCACAGGTTCCTTTCCTCAATCCAGACGCTTTACTGCATGCCCTCTCTCACTTTCAGTTAATAAGCAAATGCCCTTGGGAAGGGGTTGCATTTTAGAGCTGTGTCTAGTGTTTACAATGTGGTCCTTGGCGTAAATAAGCATCTGAAGGGCGCCTGGGTGGCTCGGTTGGTCGGGCTTCCGACTTCGGCTCAGGTCGTGATCTCATAGTTCATGAATTTGAGCCCCACGTTGGGCTCTGCGGAGCCTGCTTAGGATTCTCTGTCCCCGTCTCTGCCTCTCCTCCACTGGCTTGCATGCTCTTTTTCTCTCTCAAAAATAAGTAAATAAACTTAAAAAAAAAAAAAAAAGGCATCTCAGCAGGATGGAAGAAGAAATGGAACTCCCGACAAAATACAATAATATAATGGAAACAGCATTGAATTTAGAGTCCGAAATCCAGGATTCACGTCCTATCATTTACTTCTGTGAAAACATTAAAAACTCACTTCGACTTCCTGCCAGCCTAAAAACACACACTCCTACATCTTTGCTTTTGTGTCTGGGGTTATGGACAACGGCACAATTCAGTCATTCAGCAAGCATTTACTGAGTACCTACTCTGCACCGAGCACTGTACTAGGTACTAGACAAATAATGATGAGGGAGAAGCTAAAACTTTATAGAGACAGAATATTAAGCAGGGAGCAGAATGGGCAGGATTTAGCAATGGGTTAGAGGAGGACACGTGACTGAAGTTTTTCAGGAATTACTCTGGGTTAGGCTTGAGAGACAAGGATTTGGGGGTGCCATTCTCTGAAATGGTGATCACGGGAGGAAGGTGGTTGCTGCGTGCGGGTTCTCTGGTTGCAAACAACAAACGGCCACAATTGAGCAATAAAGAACACGTTGGAGGGGGCGGCGCCTGGGTGGCTCAGTCGGCTAAGCATCCGACTTCGGCTCAGGTCATGATCGCATGGTTTGTGAGTTCAAGCTCCACATCAAAAAAAAAAAAAAAAAAAAACCAAAACCAAAAACACAACATTGGAGGGATATCAGGCAGCTCACAGAACCAAAAGAACAGGAAAGGACAAGAGCCAGCCCGTGGGTGTCTGTGGCAGGAATGTGTGGACTGTCCTTTAGGGAGGACTCAGCCTCCACCACCTTCCGCCACTGTGTCCTTTGCAGACTCAGACTGCCTGGAGAAAGAATCTGGCCCAGTTGATGGAGAGGCAGGTTAGCGTCTATGATGACAGGGAGATCAGTGGGGGTGGTGGGACGACGAGGCGGTGGTAATGAAGATGGAAGACAAAGAAGCACAAAGACACTTCTAGAGCGATGGAAACATCCACGGTATTGTGATCGTTTAATGAGTACCCACATGTGTCAGAACTGATCAAAGTGTACGCTTTCTGCGCGGTTTATTGGGTGTCCCCTACAACCACGGGCTACAAGGAGCTCGAGAACTTGCAGGACCTTCCAGCAAATGCGTCTGTTGGGGAGCTGGAAATCAGGGTTTGTATTTAGGAGTTGTTTTTCTAAGAGCTAATCCCGCTGGTCTTATTTGAAAGCCTTCAAAAGGTCGCTCCTGCCAAAACGGACAAGAGGTTGCATGCCGCCCTGTACGAGCCCTACTGCCTGTATTTTAACACCTCTCCTAGAAGGCATCCCATCCCTGCGGCACTCAGAATCACAACCGGGAGCGATGCTCCAGGGCTACCGGCAGGGGTGACGCTGGGAATACAGGCCCTTAGCTGTCCAAGGCTTTCCATGACCTGCTTGGAATTGCCCCTTCCACATTCATCTGGCAAAATCCAATTCATGCCTTTTCTCCGCAAGGCTTTCCTGCCTAGGAAAGGGGTGTGCCAGAGAGGACTTCCAGGGACTTATAGTCTTAAGGGGGGGGGGGGGGGTGGTGGGGGGAAGCACCCAAAGTGGTACCACAGAGGCACTACTGACGTGCAGATATTTACTAGATTGTGAGATGGACACTTCATCTGCACATGGTCCTACAGGAGGTTCCAGGAAGACAGGGGAAAGGGCCAGTATGCTGGGCATTAACGAAGAATTTTGCTTATTTAGGCAAGATAGTCCCGACGAGGAACCAAACCGTTTACCCTGATTTACAAAACGGTAAAGTTGTCCAGGGGAAAGGCTAGTTTTGAGAAGACTGCCGTCCTGGCAGCAGCACAAGAAGGGGCTAGAAGCCAATACCTTGGGCAGAGATGAGTATCTCTTATTCCCTGCCCTGAGGCCCCTGAGGTCTGTTGACCAAAGAATGGCTGCTCCAGTTTCTGAAGTTTAGCATTTAATCCTTAGAGAACACTCACCACCAATGAGGCTCCATTCGTCATCTGTCTGTATGCATCTCCATATAAAATCAATTGCAAGAACATCACCCAGTCCCTGCCTTCCAGTAATGTGAAGGACAGTATTGACAGACTAGGTGAGATACCTAGAGAACACTGGAAACATGACACATCCAGGATATATAGGCTATACCGAAGAACACAATACACCAGATGCTTACGGTATTGCTGTTTTATGCTCGATTAGGTGCTGAGCATATGCATATTGGATCTCCTTCTTCTGCATGTTTATGCTTTGAAAATGAATGGTAGGTACGTGCCAACACGGATAAAATCACGTACCTGCAAACCTTTTGAGGTTACAGACCGCTAGTGGGGGAGGGGCAGAGAGGGGGACACAGAATCGGAGGCAGGCTCCAGGCTCTGAGCTGTCAGCACAGAGCTGGACATGGGGCTTGAACTCACGAGCCATAAGATCCTGACCTGAACCGAAGTCAGATTCTTAACCGACTGAGCCACCCAGGCACCGGCTAACTTATATACATCTTGCCTCCATGTTACTTTCTTTGTCTTTTCTTGGCTGGATTGGTAGTTTTCCCACACATGGGCTTTCTTTTGCCTCACTGATACCTACTGTGCCTTTAAAGATATATTTAAATAAAATGAATTTCATCAACTTACTCTTTTCCCTCTGTTTTTTACCAACCAAATAATATCTTTAGGAATGAAAGCAACCACCCTTATTTGTGTCTTTGCTTTTTTTCTCACACTATGCCTCTATTCTCTGAGACTTTCTCCGTCAGTCTTTGTTCCCCAAATGAACATGCACAAGATCGGTCCATCAGTGTATATAAATACTGATTTCCAAAACCAGAGAACTCCTCACTGGAAT
Source organism: Prionailurus bengalensis (assembly GCF_016509475.1). Classification (NCBI taxonomy): domain Eukaryota; kingdom Metazoa; phylum Chordata; class Mammalia; order Carnivora; family Felidae; genus Prionailurus; species Prionailurus bengalensis. The sequence goes on along the minus strand of NC_057358.1, from coordinate 77,691,722 downwards.
AAGGAAGCAAGGAAGTCTGTATCACTGGAATGGAAGGCAGAATAAACCACTTGAATTCTAAGTAGGAAGTCAATATAAAAATGGCTACCATTTATTGAGCACTTACTATGTGCCAGGTAATGTTCTAATGCTTTAGGTGTATTAACATTCCATCCTCCACCACCCCCAGTAACTCCAAGAAAGAGGTACTGCCCTAGATGGAGAAATGAAACCAAGGTCGCTTGTCCAAGATCACACAGCAGGGCGGATGGCGGAGCCTGTGTTTATACTATTACATCCTTAGTCATTGAGTTCATTAATATGAGAACATTTCCTGCCACAGAGAAGTGAGTCAAGATGGCTTAAGGGTGGCACTGATTAACAGGTTGAGATTCTTACCAGGTGCTAGAAGTGTGGCCGTGAAATGGCTTCATTTCAGGGATGAGAGAACAGATTTTAGAGATGTTAAGTAATTCGCCCAAAAGTCATACAGCTAACAAGCCGCGGCGCTGGGACCGTTTGAATCGAAAGTCCGTGACGCTCTTACCCTCTACACTATACAGCCTCGGAAGAATGTCAGAGGAGGAAGATCCGGATGGGGCCCCGCTTCCCTCCCTCCCCCTCCGAGCCTCCCGGCTTCCCGGCCGCGGGAAGCTCCAAGCTTTCTGGACGCGGACCTGTTTACGTAAATGATACGCAAACGCAAGTAAACGTGATTTTCCGCATTTGCTGGGAGTTCAAATTCCGTCGATCGGGGGACAGCGGACAGATCTCAGTTATCCCAGTTCCGATCCCACGCCGTCTGGAGCCTCGGGACGAGGGGGGAAGCGGCTCCGGATGGAGAGGAAAGTGACAATCGGACGAGGAAAAGCAGCCTTTCCTCCCGGGGGAGCAGCGGCGGCCGGGCGGGCAGAGGGAACCTGCAGAGGGCGGTTTCTCTCCTCTTTTCCTGTCCCACCCAGTCGGCCGGCCCCCCCACCCCCACTCCCGGCCGGCCTCCGCAGCTAGCTCCGCGCCCCGGTCCGCGGCTTCCTCCCGCTCGCTGTCCCTCGGCGGCCCTCGGCGAATCTCCGCCGTTCCCGCCCCCCGGAGAGTTCAAAAGGACGCGCGGAGCGGCGCCGGGCCCTTTCCGCGGCAGCCCGTCCGACTGGGAAGGTGAGCACGCGGAGGAGGGCACCTGGGGAGGGCGGGAGGCCCGGCCGAACCCGGGGGCCGCGAGCACACGGCAGTCGCCTCGGCCGCGGGAGCGACGCCAGCCCAGAGCGGCCGGAGCCTCCCGTCGCGGCCGCTCGGAAACGCCCGCCCCGGACGGCCGGTCCCACGCGCCGCGGGCTGCCCCGGGAGCCGTGTGCCGGTAACGCTGGAGGGGCGGGGCCGAGGCCGAGTCGCCGGGTCCACGCCGCGCCAGCCCCGACGTCCGCGCGGGGCCAAGAGGGGCTCGGCGTTAGTGGCCGGCGGGCGGGGTGCGGCAGGGGGTGCGCGGACGGCGCAGCGTGACGGGGAAGGGACGACTGAGGGGAGCGGGCCAGGGCCCGACGGCGGCTGGTCGGGGACGGGCCCGAAGGCGACTGAGGCCCCTCACCTCCACGTTCTGGTGCCTGGCTCCCCGCCCCCAGGCCCCGGCCCTGCCCCCACGCGGGCCCGGGAGCCGGTGCGTCCTGCCCTCCCGGCCCTCTCCTGACCCCTAGTGGACGGCTGGGCGCAGCCGCCAGGCTCGCGAAGCGCAGAGCACCCGTTGCCTGTGGGCCGGTCGAAACTGGGTGCGCTGCTAATTTGCATACCTTCGCCTAACTTTCTCAGGCCGGGAGAGATCCCTTAGGTAAATGTGGTTGGTGGCCGAGTGAAAGGATCTCGGGGTGGCACGTTCAAAGGCAGCGTCCGCCAAGTACCAGAGATCTCGGCTCTGCTCTTGGTACCTCCAGCCCGAAGATGTGCTCGGGGAAACCCAAAGAGAAGGGTTTAGGACTAGCCCCCTGAGCGAAGGGACCCACGAAAACCTGGCCCCAAAGGCTCTCCAGCGCCAGGTAGGGGCCCATCCACCTCATGCCGTCTTTGTCCCTCTTCCCACAGATCTGCTCTCTCTCCACTTGCTGCGATGACTAGCCTGCTAACCACGCCTTCTCCAGGAGGTAGGTGAAGGCCTTTCCTAATACTAATGGGAGAGACATTCGTCTACCCCCAGCCCAGGCCTGGAATTCCCTGAGGCCTCAGCCCAGATCTCCGTGCTCACCTCCAAAGGGCCTGGAAGGCCCAGAGGGCAACCAGAGTGGTTACTTTGGTGCGGTTTGAATCTGAAATCATGGGGACCTGCGCTGGTCCCCGACACTGCCACTTAAAACTTTGTGACGTTGAGTGAGTGATCTACCCTCAAAGCTCCAGTTTTCTCATCTGTAAAATGGGGGAAATAGTGCCTATCTTGCGAGGTTATTATGAGATACCACATATAAAACACCTAGCAACAGTGTCTCATATCTAGTAAGCACTCAGTAACATTGGTAACAAACAAGTGCTTGTTAGAGACCCACATTTTCCTGGAAAGGAATTCTGTCTGTTTTTGTTTTGTTTTTTTAAATGTTTATTTATTTTTGAGAGAGGGAGCACGGGGGAGGAGCAGAGAGAGGGAGACAAGCAGGCTCTGCGCTGTCAGCCCAGAGTCCAGAGCCCAATGTGGGGCTTAAACTCCCAGATCGTGAGATCATGACCTGAGCCGAAGTCGGACACTTAACCAGCTGAGCCACCCAGGTGCCCCTGCCTGCTTTTTAATTCCACTCCTCTGATGCTACGCTCCAGGATCAAAACCCATTGTTTCTTGCAGGCAGGGATCCACCTCTCCTCACTCTGAGAACAGATTCCCGCCTTTTGTTCCGTAACCAAGCTGAGCCAGACAAACCATCAGATAGTCACTGATTGTGTTTTCGTTGTGTATTCATTTAGGGTCGGGGGGTGGGGGGGGGGGGAGGACAAAACCTTGGTTGGTCTATACACCTTTGTTTTCATATACACAGCCTCATTCGTCATTAGGACCGACATTATCTACTATACTGATGACATTATCTACTATACTGATGTGGCATGCGACAACCCCAGGGAAGTCTAAGACAGTGTTCTCTGTAACTGGTGATGCGCACTATTCACAATGTTCGTTGTCCAGTGAGAGATGAGGAAAGGGAGAAGTGGCTAGAAGTCCAGATTGGTCAGCAAGGGCTTCGTGAGTGGGGAATGGGATGGAGTGCTTACACTTAAAGAATCGATGAGGTTTGTACACAGCAAGAAGGGCACAGTGGGTGTTCCGGATCAGGTTCGTGCCTTGTGCAAAACCACCAAGACCGCACTTGTCCCGGACGGTGTTCTGGAGGAGAGGGCAGAGGACCGCGAGAATAAACCTCCCCGAGGGAAAAGAGGTGATGCTTGGGCAGCTAACTGAGGAATTAGGACCTGGGTAAATTCTTTTCTTTCCTTTTTTCAATTTGTGGTAAAATACAGATACTATAAATGTTACGATTTTAACCACGTTTTGGTAGCCCAGTGGTATTAAATACTGATTAACATTCACACTGTTGTGCAATCATCGTGACGGCCCATCTCCAGAACTTTGTCATCTTCCCACACTGAAACTGTGTATTGATTAAGCAATAACCCCCCACTGCCCCGCCCTCCAGCGCCTAATGACCAGCAATATACTTTCTATCTGTAGAAATTTGACGAGGTACCTCATGTAAGTGGAATCATACAATATTTGTCCTTTTCTGTCTGGCTCTCTTAACATGTCTAGGGTTCATCCATGCTGCACCATGTGTCAGAATTTCTCTCCTTTTAAGGCTGAATAATAGCACACATACATCATTATGCATATATATATGATACATCATTTTGTGTATCCATTCACCCATCAATAGATTGCTTTCACCTTTTGGCTACTGTGAATAAGGCTGCTGTGAATATGAATGACTTCTCGAGTACCTGCTTTCAGTTCTTTTGGGTACATTCCCAGTAGTGAACTTGCTGGATCCTGTGGTGATTCTGTTTAATTTTTTGAGGAGCGGCCATACTGTTTACCATCGACGCACAAAGGTTCCAATTTCTCTGCATCCTTAACAGCACTCTTCTTTTTTTTTTTTTTTTTTTTTTGCATATCTCCTTTGCAGATATGTCGATTCAAGTCCTTGGCCGTTTTTTAATTGGCTGGTTTTGTGATTGTCGTTGAGTTTTATATTTGTATTCTTGAGCCAACGAGCGACATGAATGAAGTGGTATTCTGGGATGTATCATTCAGCCCCCCATTCATGGGGTTCAAGCAAACAAAAGTTCCTTGACAGGGACAGGGAAATCACAGACAGGGGGAGGGCTTGTACTTTGAAGGATGGGATAATTGAGAGTCTTGCTTGTGGCTTCCCCGCCTCCCCACCTATGCCGCCTCACATCCCTTTTCCCTAATCTATAAAGATGTCCTAAAGGAGATCCTTTGGGAGTGTTGAAAGTGAGGACACGTTATGGCTTTCAGAGGCCCTTGGTACTTTTGCCTTTGTGAGCCCATTCCTCCATTAAAAAATATATTTACATTTACATAAAATTGTAGTTTTTAAGCTTGCATAGTGGCTGTATCACAGCCAACGCTATGATATTGAAGGTGTGACTATTGCTAATTGAAAAATTGTTTTACAACCGTGTTGGTATAAAGAAGAACATAATATTGATATAATTAAACCATTATTTTTATATTTATAATTAATAATTGATTGATATAACAATATGACAGTTTCCTTGACCTAACATTCCATTTCTTTCTTCTGATTTTAAAAGAAATTTAAATCGCTACAATTAAAATCCTCAGAAAACACTTTGATGGGCCCCTAAAGTCCTGTAGACCCTAGGCATTGTGCCTGCTGTGCCCAGCACACAGGCCGCCCTATTGAAAGCAGGGTGGAGTGGAAACTGGCATTGTGGGCTGTGTCTCCCCCTGCCCCTCGCCAGGTTAAGCCCATCTCTTTTGCCACCTAATTACACAGCCACATCCTAGGTTGTCTTCACTCTGAATCAGACCCCCCCACCTTTTTCATCTTGCTTATTCCTACTCACAGCCCTGTGAACAGGTTTTATTCTCATTTTGGAGAAGCAAAAACTGACGTTCGGGGCAATGAAGAAATGTACAGAGATTAAATTCTCCCAAGGTCATGTGCCTAATAAAGGCCGAGGCAGGATTTTGTGCCAGGTCTGGTTTACTCCAGAGCCTGTGTTTTTTCTGCCATCGTACATCGCTCTCAGAGTCTCACTCCACCCCGTTGGCCCAGGCACATGAAAGAGAAGGAAGGAGAAAGGGAGCAGACTTCCAGGGCGGGTGCCCATAGAAAGGAGAACTGGGGGAGCCGCCCTTTGTTGGGCAAGCTTAGAGCAAATAAGTAGGTTGGCAGACTGAAGTGGCAAAGGATCTGATGCCTCCGTGATAAGAGATTTAGCCTGGAAACAGGGGTCACAAGGAAACCGACAGGTATCTGGGTTAACAAGAACCAAAAAAGGGTAAATAGGCAAAATAGATCTTGAAGTTCATTTGCTGTTGGTTAGGATTTGGGTGGAGCCTCAAATCTTACTGTGGTCCCCGTACCCTAAGCCTCCCACCTAAACGAAAAATGGTGTTACATGTCTGAGAAGGGAAGGAAGAGAGTAACATCATTATTCCTTTATTTGGACAGGGAGACAGGAGAGAAGCAGGGTAGGAACAGGAGATGATGGTGGGAAAGCTATAAGCCATTTACCCCCTTTTTTTGCCAGGCTTCCTGAACTTAAGTTTACTTGGTTGTTGTTTCCTGTTTCTTTTGTTTTAATTTTTTTTTAAATGTTTATTCATTTTTGAGACAGAGAGAGACAGAGTGCAAGCAGGGGTGGGGCAGAGAGAGAGGAAGACACAGAATCCGAAGCAGGCTCCAGGCTCCGAGCTGTCAGCCCAGAGCCCGATGCGGGGCTCGAACCCACAAACCTTGAGATCATGACCTGAGCCAAAGTCAGACGCTTAACCGCCTGAGCCACCCAGGTGCCCCTGTTGTTTATTTTTTCATTAAAAAGCTATTACATGCAAGACGCCTGGGTGGCTCAGGCGGTTAAGCGTCCACCTCTTGGTTTCAACTCAGGTCGTGATCTCATGGTTCGTGGGATGGAGCCCCACGTCCCGGCAACAGCACAGAGTCGGCTTGGGATTCTCTCTCTCCCTCTGCCTCTCTGCCCCTCCCCTGCTGGTGCTCGCTCTGTCTGTCTGTCTGTCTCTCTCTCTCTCTCTCTCTCCAAATAAATAAATAAACAATTTTAAAAATTATTTTTTTTTTTAATTTTTTTTTTCAACGTTTATTTATTTTTGGGACAGAGAGAGACAGAGCATGAACGGGGAGGGGCAGAGAGAGAGGGAGACACAGAATCGGAAACAGGCTCCAGGCTCTGAGCCACCAGCCCAGAGCCCGACGCGGGGCTCGAACTCACGGACTGCGAGATCGTGACCTGGCTGAAGTCGGACGCTTAACCAACTGCGCCACGCAGGCGCCCCAAAAATTATTTTTTTTAAAAAAGCTGTGACATGCCACTTAAGGAGTAGCCTTCTAGACCTTTTCTGTGTATACGCAGACATATGTATATGTGCGTGTGTGTGTGTACGTTTATAGCTTCATTTTAATTTACTTTTTTTCAAACACGTAATCATATTACACGTTACTGCCCTAGCAATTTGCTTCTTTCATCTAACCATATATCCTGTGTCAGTAATAGCAGATCTAACCACATTCCTTTTAACAACTGTATAGTGTTTCCAGAATGAATGGCCTGTAATTTATTTAATCATCCCCCTGCTGATAGACATTCAGATACGTGTCAACTCTTGCGAACAGTGCTATAGTGAACACCCTTTCCGTTCTGCAGTAAAACTCCGGGAACCAAACCCAGTGGACATGTAAACAAAATGGTTAGCTGGGAGCAGAGCGGAGATGTTTCCAGAACCTGGAGAGCTGGTACTGTGCGGTGGAAAGAACCTTGAAATAAGGAGATAGATCTGAAGCCCAACTCAGCCAACTGCCGAGTAACTCTGGGCTGCTTGATGCAGTTTGCTGAGCTCGTACATAATGATAACACCAACCCTGCTTACATCACCACCGTGGGGTGGAGAGAAAATAATGTACGTTTTATAAAGTATAAATTGCAAATATAGACTACAGTTTTGTTTTTTTTTTAATTTTATGTAGGCTCCATGCCCCACATGGGGCTTAAACTCACAACCCTGAGGTTAAGGGGCACCTGGGTGGCTCAGTCGGTTAAGCTTCTGACTCTTGGACTTGGGCTCAGGTCATGATCGCGAGGTTTGTGAGTCTGAGCCCCACATCGTCTTTGGGCTCTGCAGTGATAGGCCGGAGCCTGCTTGGAATTCTCTCTCCCTCTCTGTCTGCTCCTCCCCCGCTTGCTCCCTGTCTCTCTCAAAACCCTGAGATTAAGAGTCACAGGCTTGGGGCGCCTGGGTGGCTCAGTCGGTTAAGCGGCCGACTTCGGCTCAGGTCATGATCTCGCACTCTGTGAGTTCGAGCCCCGCGTCGGGCTCTGTGCTGACAGCTCAGAGCCTGGAGCCTGTTTCGGATTCTGTGTCTCCCTCTCTCTGACCCTCCCCTGTTCATGCTCTGTCTCTCCCTGTCTCAAAAATAAATAAAAAACGTTTAAAAAAATTTTTTTTTAAATTTAAATTTAAAAAAAAAAAAAAAAGAGTCACAGGCTCTACCAACTGAGCCAGCCAGGCACCCCCATAGGTTACAGTTGTGACACTTGAAGCCTGAAGACCCTAGCTCATTAGCACCTAGGATACCCCGTGACCTTTAGTGGAGTGGAGTTCAAAATTTGACTTTAAAAAAAGTAAACATTTTATTTTGGAGGAATTTAGATTTGTAGAAAAGGCGCAAAAATAATACAGAGAGTTCCCATGTACTCTTCAGCCGGTTTTCCTAATGTCAGTATCTTACACGACCATGGCACATTGCGAAAACCAACACATTAACATCGGTATAATCCTGATAACTAAATTAGAGACTTCACTGAGATTTCACCAGTTCAGAAATTTGATTTCGAAGAATATTCTAAAGGAACACTTTCACTTTATAAAAATTCCAAAATTGGGGCGCCTGGGTGGGTGGCTCAGTCAGTTAAGTGTCCCAACTTCGGCTCAGGTCATGATCTCAAGGTTTGTGAGTTCGAGCCCCACATCGGGCTCTGTGCTGACAGCTCAGAGCCTGGAGCCTGCTTTGGATTCTGTGTCTCCCTCTCTCCCGGCCCCTCCCCTGCTTGTGCTCTGTCTCTTTCAAAAATAAATAAACATTAAAAAAATTTTTTTTTTTTAAATTCCAAAATTAAGGCTGAGAAAGTTCCTGCGGGTCAGCTAGTTCACCCACCCATTCTGTGCTAAAATTCTCTCTCCAGTACCCCATGAAGCATGTGACCCGTTTTGCTCTTTCTGCCCGGAGGGGAGACCTCTCTCTCCCATTAGTTTCCGCCAGTGGTCCTCTTGCACAGGCCATCCATCGGCATATTTGAAGATACCATTCAAATTCTGGGCTCTCCCTAAGTGTCCTGTCTGGACTTTGTCTTACAGGCTTCCCTTATCTGATACAGTTTCCAAGCCTTTCATTATTTTGGCTGCTCACCACATAATTGTCACACCCTGATGCAGCTCTGCAGTCTAAGAGTGGCACAAAGTAGGTCCACATTGTTACCTCCATTATTAGAGACCATGTTTATATTAACGGGGGCCTAAGATGACAGCAAGTTAAAAAAAGTTTTATTTATTTATTTTTTTTATTTTTGAGAGAGAAAAAAAATACATGAACAGGGAAGGGGAAGAGAGACAGAGGGGGACAGAGGATCCAAAGTAGGCTCTTGCTGACAGCAGAGAGAGAGCCCAGTGCGGGGCTCGAACTCATGAACTGTGAGATCATGACCTGGGCTGAAGCCGGATGCTTAACCAACTGAGCCACCCAGGCGCCCCTAACTTTTTTTAAGATTGTAGAACAGGTGACCTTTGAACAACATGGGGATTACGGACACCAACCTCCACACAGTCAAAAATCCATGTATAACTTTTGACTCCCCCCCACAAACTTAATTACTAATAGCCTACCGTTGACCAAAAGCCTTACCAATAACAGTCCATTGTATATACATATAACATATGTATATACGTGTGTATATATATATATATATGTATATATGCACACACACACACACACACAGAACATATATTCTGTATGTTATGCATACTATACACTGTATTCTTACAGTAAAGTAAGCTAGACAAAAGAAAACGTTATTAGGAAAATCATGAAGAAGAGAAAATACATTTACAGTACTATATTGTATTTTGGGGGGGAGTCCTCCTGAGAAGTAGATCCACGCAATTGAAACCTGTGTTGTTCAAGGGTCAACTGTAGTTATCACCGTAAGAGACTGAGAAGATAAAGGAAAGCATGTAGAAGAAATGACAAATCATCGAAAATTCCACCACCTAGCTATCACTCTTGTTGCCATTTTGGGGTATATCCTTCTAGTGCCAGTTGCTTTCCACTGATCTCACTGCAAGTCTTTATATATGCTACTGCTAAGCCATGGCGCCCCCCTTCTTTCTTCGTGAGTAGTTGGTTTGCTGAACCTAAGACCGAGGACTCTTGTCGAATTCTCATCTTGTTCAATTTGGCCCATTTCTGCAGTCAGTTGAAATCTCTCTGTTCATCAGTTTACTGGTTGCCCCTCTTCTTGGAGACTTGCACAAATTTGTGGAACCTTCCCTGGGCCTGCCGGAGTCTGCCTTTACCCAAAGGGCACTGAGCCCTTCCACACTGAGCTCGTGTGGAAGGCACCAGTAACGCGGATCACCAAAAAAAGATCCTAAAGATCTTGCAAAGGATTTACCGTGCAGTGTCTTACAAGGCAAGCAAAAAAGGCAGAGTTACTATCAGAAGGGAAAAATGATATTGAACTTTCTTATACCTATCTCACGACACAAGATCTTTATTTTGAATTACAGAGGGACCTTAAATTTAGAACCGGCGTGGTTTGACATAATAGTATCAATTCAGAAAGAACCGAGGTCAGATCCCAGCGGAAGGCCCTGTGGTTACGCGTGAATCACTTCGTTCCTCGATGGCCAATCACTTCTCCACTTAGGCCTTAGAGCCAGCCTGTACTGCTCCGCAGGACGTTAGAAACAGTCTTACCCACGCTCTGTGATAAGAGGCTATTTACTCCTACCGCACCTTTCAACTCTCCTTAAACTCCAGTCCCCATCCTCACTCTCAGTCGATGACCTTGCGTTCTATTTTCTTGAGCAAATTAAACTTCTCAGAAAGAACTGCCAGAGGCTCCCACCGCCCCCGCGCACCTGCCGCCTGCCCCCGTGCCCCTGTGCGTGTCAGTGACGCCAGATCTCTGCTCCTCCTGCAGCCAGCCAGTCTCTCTGTGCACTGGGTCCCGTCCCCGTCAAGGACGTGGTTGGAGCCACTCTCCTCCCTCACGTATCACCAGCTGTTCCCTCTCTGAGTTATTCCTATCCATAAATAAACATGCTGTCATTTCTCCCATCCTTAAAAAAATAAACAAAAACCCTGAACTCCCATCCCCCTCCCACTACAGCCCCATTGCTCTGCTCATATTTACAGGAAAAAGTTTATCTATATTCTGCTCCCAGTTCCTCCTCTTCCTTTTTTTTTTTTTTTTTTTTTTCCTTGAATCCACTGTAAACCAGGGCCTTTGACGCCGGATTTCACCACAGCTTGTGTTGTCCGGGTCATGACAACATGTGAGCCCTGCGTGGTCAAACCCAGTAATGCTAGTACCTGATCTGTTTGGCTGCTACTCCTCAGTCTCCTTTGCTCTTTCCTTTGTGGGCTCAGCCCTTGGGCCTGCATATTGGTACTTGTTCCCTTGGTGATCTCACACACTCTCATGGGCTTCAATATGCTGACTTTTTAAACCTCCAGTCCAGACCTCTTCCCAAAATTCCAGTCTTAACATCTGCACTTGGATGTCTAATAAGCAGTCGTGTCCAGAATTGAATTCTGATCTTCCCTTCCACATCTGTTCCTCCTGCAGGCTTCCCATCTCGGGTGACACCATGCCCTCCCTCCCTCCAGTTACTCAGTCCCAAAACCTTGCCGTCACCCTTGCCAGAATCCCACCACTTTCTCACTGGGCTGCCGCTAGACCCAGTCAGTGCTTTCAAGCCAGTAGAAAAAGTCACCCCTTTTGGGTGGATGCAGCTGTGGCCTTGGGGAGGGTACAACAACCTGCTTCCACCCCTGTCCTATCTTCCCACAGCCCCTTGTCCACACGGCAGTCAAAGGGATCCTTTAAAATCAGTTTCTGTTTGGGGGCACCTGCAGGGTCGGGATTCAGTTGGTTAAGGGTCCGGCTCTTGATCTCAGCTCAAGCCTTGATCTCAGGGTTGTGGGTTCAAGCCCCACATTGGGGCTCTAAAAAAAAAAAAAATCAGCTTCTGTTTCAGTTACCCATTGCTGCATCACAAACCTCAACAACCAGTGGCTTACAAGAAGAACAATTTTATTATTTCTTACAATTCTGTGGGACTGCTGGCATACTTCTGCTGGTTTCGTCTGTGCCCATTCCCGCAGCTTCCGTGGGCTGGAAGGTCTGCCAGGCTGGAAGGTCCAAAACGGGCTCCCTCACACATCTAGCAGCTGCTGCTAGCTGTCAGCTGAGCGTGGGGTGCCTCAGTTTCCCCACGTGGAGCCTCTCATCCTCCTGTGGGCTACATCGGGCTTCTTTACAACATGGTGGTCTCATCGTTTCAAAAGTGTGGTCTTTGGGGACGCCTGGCTGGCTCGGTTGGTTAAGCGACAGACTTTGGCTCAGGTCCTGTAATCGTGTTCATGAGCTCAGTTCATGTCATGAACTCGAGCCCCCGGGAGTCAGGCTCTCTGTTGTCAGTGCAGAACCCGCTTCAGATCCACTGTCTCCCCCTCTCTCTCTGCCCCTCCCCTTGAGCGCTCTCTCTCAAAGACGAATAAACATTAAAAAAGAAGAAGGAGGGGCGCCTGGGTGGCGCAGTCGGTTGAGCGTCCGACTTCAGCCAGGTCACGATCTCGCAGTCCGGGAGTTCGAGCCCCGCGTCGGGCTCTGGGCTGATGGCTCAGAGCCTGGAGCCTGTTTCCGATTCTGTGTCTCCCTCTCTCTCTGCCCCTCCCCCGTTCATGCTCTGTCTCTCTCTGTCCCAAAAATAAATAAACATTGAAAAAAAAAAAAAAAAAAAAAAAAAAAAAAAAGAAGAAGGAGAAGGAAAAGGAAAGAAGAAGAAGGAGAAGTGTGGTCTTAGGAATTTCAGCCCCACCCCACCCCCCTGCCGTCCCCAGACCCACCAAATCAGAATCTGCATTTTAACAAGATCCTCAGGAGATTCTTATGCACCACAGAGGCTGAAAAGCACTGCTTTGAGATATAAATCCAGTCCCTGCTCAAAAACCTCTAAAACGTTCTCATTTCCGTCACTGAAAAAGCCAAAATATACAGCCCCTTTAATTCCATCTCCTCTTGCTGGCACCCTCCCCTCCACCATGACCTCCATGCCATGCCTTAACGCATGCCAAGCGTTCTACAGCCCCAGTGCTTTCCAATATTGTGGATACCCTCACCTCACACTTGCTGTTCCCTCTGCCCAGATCTCTGCCTGGCTGCCTTCCTCGCCTTCCATAGGTCTTTACTCCAGTCACTTCATCAGGAAGACTCTCCATCTACCCCTATCCACATGGCAAGCCCCAACCCCCTTCCTGCTCTTTTTTTCTACATAGCACCAATCATCATCTAATACAGTATATCTTTAACTTAGTTTATTGTCCATCTTTCCCTTCTCAGAATGTAAACTGTATAAAGAAAAGGGTTTTTTTTAACTATCGTAAAATTATACATAACATTTACAATATTGTGTATATTAAGTATATTCACATTGTTGTGCAACCATCACCACCATCCATCTCCAGAAATTTCTCGTCTTCCCAGACTGACACTCTTGTACCCACTAAACAACAACTCCCCATCCCTCTTCTGCCCAGCTCCTGACAACCACCATTCTACTTCCCGTCCCTATGAACTTGACTGTTCTAGGTACCTCCTATAAGTGGAATCCATTTTGTAACACGTGTCAGAATTTCCTGTGTCCCATTATTCCGCCCTAAAACGAAGGAAATTCCGACACGTGCAACAAAATGGATGAGCCTTTGTTCCTGAGAGGTGTGCTTCCTCCTTTTCGAAGTAGATTCCCAAGAGCCTTCACTTCCAAAAGAGACCATTTGCATCAGAAGTAAAAATCTGATGTTGGGTCTGCCTTCTTCATTAATCCATTGTCTTCATAGAGAGGTAAATTTCTTTGTACCTCCTTCATTCGTACTTCCTGCCTCACCAGATGGCTTTGCGTAAATGGAAACCGACCAAGAACGGCATCCAAGGAAGGCACTTCTGCTGAATCTTCTGTCTGTGAAGGTCTATTGCTGAAATGTACCCTTTAGTTGTAGCCAGCTTGCCTCTGATCACATCCAGCATTAAAGTCAAGGAGGTTGCATATGAAGCAACGTGGCTCCCACATCACGCTGACTTCACTCCCCGCTTACTGGTTGCCCTTAAGGATGCACTCTTTGTGGCACCACAGTGTGTCGTTGATTGTGGCCAGCTGGTTCTTCCTCCGCCTTTATCCGTATCTTCTAAACCCTTGAACTTGCTGGAAAGTTTCTTGTGCTGCCTCATGGTTACCTTTCATGATCTCCTCCTCTCCTTCACTATTGGAAAAAAGAGGAAAGAAGGGTAGTAGGAAGTGTTAGTGTAAATACCTTGCTCGGGCTTTGGAGCGGGTAGTCCTGGATTCAGAGCTTGGCTCCATGCACTGTTCCTTCATGTGTGACGTGACTCATGTCACTTAACTCCCCCAGGGCCTCCGGGTCCACATTAGCAAATAAAAACACCTACTTGGAAGTGATTGATGTTGTAAGGATTAATAAGCATGTATATAAAGCACCCAGCACAAAGCAGGGACTTAGGAAATAGCAGCTGTCATAATCGGGATCGTTTGCAGAATTTCCCAAATAGGAATCATCTTCCGCCCCAGACTCTTTCCAGGAAGTCATATGTATCTGTCCACTGAACCCTCACTGAGATTGAGCTCCATGGTCCGGTCCCTGGTTGACCTCATCACTGTCACCTTTCCCAGCATCTATGACTCTGCCTCAGGTACCCAGTAGGTGCAAAGTAAATTGCTGTTGGTGGATTGAACGGAATCCTCTTAATTTTTATACTTCAGATTCTGTACATAAACTGTTCTTCTCAGGGCTTTTTGTATGTCTTATGTTTTCTCATGTTTAGGAAAGGCAAAACTGGGATGCTTGAGTGGCTCAGTCAGTTAAGGGTCCAACTCGATCTCAGCTCAGGCCTTGATCTCAGGGTCATGGGTTCAAGCCCCACATTGGGCTCCACGCTGGGCGTGAAGCCTACTTACAAGAAAGAGAGAAAGAGAGAGAGAAGAGGAAGGAAGGAAGGAAGGAAGGAAGGAAGGAAGGAAGGAAGGAAGGAGAAAGAAAGAAAAAAGAAAGAAAGAAAGAAAGAAAGAAAGAAAGAAAGAAAGAAAGAAAGAAAGAAAGAAAAAGTCAAAACTAAGAGCATCTGTACAGAATTCTAGAAGGTGGAGTGCAAAGGAGTGCAGCCAGCCCTGGGAGGTTTGGGGCGGGGGGGGGGGGGGGGAGTGTACGTGTTAAGAGGCAACAGTCAGAGTCTGACCAGGAGGTTAAGTTCAGGGCATCTATCAGAAATGACATCCCATCACTTTTGCTGTATTCTGTTTGTTAGAAGTCGCTCGGTCCAGCCCATGCACAGGGAGAGGGGCTTACACAAAGGTGTAAATACCAGGTGGCAAGGATCGTCTGGAGCCATCTCGCCAGCTGCCCACCATGCTCCCATTTTGGAAATCAAGAAACTGAAGCTCAGAGAGATTTAGTAACTTCCTTAAGGGTCACCTAGTAATTTGTCGGTGCAGGGTTCCAACCGAGAGCAGCTTTTAATCACTGAGCACATAAACAAAGTCACCTTAAATAATATATTGAGTAGTAAGCACTCTGTGACGCTTCCGAGCTCTTTCAGGCTTCACCCTCACCCTGCAAAGTTGGTTAATGTCACCCCCATCAGCAACACTAGAGCACTTGAGTGAATGGGAGGGATGTAACCATTTGCCCAAGGCCATGGAGTGGCTGAGCTATCCATTCCTAAAGAAAGAGTGGAGAAGAGTGGAGAAGGGTTTGGCCTGGCGTGGGGAGGGCGGGTGCTGTAGGCAGCTCACCTCTGCTTTGTTGCAAGACCAGGTTCATTAGGCTTCTTCTTGGCCTGTGTAAAAAAAAGACCCCTCACCACCATTGGCCCCTTTCGACACTGCTCCCAGGCTCTCAGGCCCACCACTGGTGACTTCATTTCACTTGCCCTGAATGGAAACCTGCAGGTGTCAGGCATTAGACAGGAGTCACGCTCTTGCCCTGTGGTCCAGCCGCACCGGCTCTTGTCTCAGAGCTTTGACCCGGGCTCTTTTCTCTGCCTAGAATGTGCCCCACCTCTTGTCCCTCTTCCCCTGTAAACACCTACCCCTGCTTCGGCTCCCACCTCAAATCTTACTTCCTGTGGAGGCCGCACCTGCTGGAAGACTAGATCAAGCCCAAGTCACATGCTTTCCCGAGTGCCCGGCGATTTCCTTTGTTTCATGTATCGCGGTCATTAACTGTGAACCGTGGCATGGTGGAGGTAGGCTCCAGGAAGGGACACCATTTTGCTCACCATTACATCTCCAGTGTGCCTGGCACAGTGCCTGGCAAAGGGTAGGCAGTTAATGAGTGCTGCTATTATTTATTGAATGAATATTGAATAATGCCCCCTGTTTTCCCCGGGATACCTCTGTCCTGCAGTTAACTGAACCTGGTGCCTCTTCAAATCCCTACATGAAAATGCTAACTGGGGCGAGAACTAAACGGGCTCCGTCTCCCTGACTGCCCGCATAAACACTTAAAAGGGACTTCTGGAGACCTGTAGTTCTGAGTGTTCCCACCCTAGGTAATGACCTTAGTGGCGGGACTTTCAGGCTCTAAAGGACGGATAGAACAATAGCAGGAGGAGGTAGGAGATGTATTTTAGGGTAGGAGAGGCCTTGTTTCGGAACCTTTTAAATTACAGGGCCTACTAATAAACGTTGAAAAAAAAAATTAAATTACAGGGCCTACTCTGGAAGTGTAGGAAAGGGTTTTAATAAGAGAGGAGCATTCGTTTCATTATTTTAAAATAATGTTTACAAAGAGTTTGTAAGACCATGTATTAACACTCATTTATTTTTGAGAGAGACAGACAGACAGAGCACAAGTGTGGGAGGGGCAGAGAGTGAGGGAGACACAGAATCCGAAGCAGGCTCCAGGCTCCGAGCTGTCAGCACAGAGCCCGATGCGGGGCTCGAACTCACGAACTGTGAGATCATGACCTGAGCCAAAGTTGAACCCTTAACTAAGCCACCCACGTGCCCTACAATAGCTTACCTTTATTGAGTTACTTACTACCTGTCACAACAAGCCTATAAAGTAGATACTTTTATCTCCATTTTGCAGGTGAGGAAGCTGACACATGCGGGGGGCGGGGGGGGGGGGGAGGTAGGTAATTTTCTGAAGGTAACAGCCAGTAAAGGACAGAGCTCAGATTCGAACCTCATCATTTAGGCTCTAGAGCCCATACTCTTAACCACTATATTAGGCAGAGAGAAACCCATCAACTTGTTCATGGTCTTTGGATAGTAGTTTATTTTCTCTTCTATTCTCCAGGTTTTTCTATACGGATTTACTACAGGAGCTGAATGATAACTTCTTTATTAGGGAAGAGGTGGGGTGGTAAAATTTGAAGGACGGATGTATGTTTTAGGACAGAAGAATTCACCCCATTTCCCTTTTCACTTTTCTAAATTTTCCAGAAGAGCCGATGACCACCCCAATCCTGCAGGCCACTGAAGCCCTGTCCCCCAAAGCCGAGGCCAGCACAGCACTCATAGCAGGTAACAAACGCCCTGAGCCAAATCCGAGAGACCTCTTGAATTCCACGGCTATCTCACTCCACAGATGGGGAACCCAGTGGCTGAACTAGGATTTTCCCTATGCAGGAAAGCACCACAGATTGGAGACCAAATCCAGTAATGGGCTCGTTTGGGCACATAGGTTATCTTACACACGCACACACGCAAGGCTGTAAAAGACTCTTAGAGGCTTTGTGCCAGAGACACTGCCGGTAAATGTGGGAAGCGGCCATAAGCGCGTACGGGCGCTACACTCCACTATGCGGGGAGAGATGAGGATGTGTGTGGTTTGTCAAGTGGGTGAGGAAGAGGATGGGAGGGATCAGAGAAATCCCTGCAGGAGGCTGTGGGTTTTAAAATGCCTTCCTCTTGGGATAAGGTATTTCCTGTTTCCCTCCTTCCTGTTTCTATCCTAATCATCAGGAACCGGTTGAGAGGGAGTTGTTTTGTCAGAAATCAAAAGCCTCGTGTCCTTAGCTTAAGTACCAAGGTACTCCGGGGGTCATGCACCGTGGAAGTTGGACTTGGGGAATATGGATTTGCAAGTGGCCACCGGTTAATTAGAACCCTGGTTCTTAGAAATAGTGAGGGTGCTTATAAATAGTGAGGGAATCGCCGAATTCAGGGGGCCCCATGAATTGCTAAGACATCCTCAGTCCTGAAACATGTCTGCATTTTCCCTCTCCTTTCCAAGTTGTTATCACCGTGGTCTTCCTCACCCTGCTGTCGGTCGTGATCTTGATCTTCTTTTACCTGTACAAGAACAAAGGCAGCTACGTCACCTACGAACCTGCAGAAGGCGAGCCCAGCGCCATCCTCCAAATGGAGAGTGACTCAGCCAAGGGCAGGGAGAAGGAGGAATATTTCATCTAATGACTCCCGGGCCCCAAGGAGCTTATCCAGGCTCCGGTGTTAACACACTATTTAATTTATTAGGCGCAAGTTTTATCTGAAACCAGTGAGAAGCACTGATCGATATAGGCAAACCTGAGCTCTTTCTAGGACACAGGCCCAAATGAATGCCAGCGTCACTGACACCAGGGACACAGAGGAAACTGCTCATGCTGTCGTTAGCCAGGCCTTTCTAATATAGCGGGTTTCTGTGGCTGCCCAAGAAGGTGGTGCTGTACCAGACAACATGAGTATGTGCCCAATCATCTTCAGTGTTTTCAAGGTCGAAGGGAAGGACAGTTAAGAGTCGCTGGCTGCTCCCCTATCCCTTACCTGGTCAACTAGTTGACAGCCTGAGCAGAGATAGTGTCTAGTCATACTAGTTCTTGCCAGGTGCTGGATACCACAGTAAAAGGCCAGACCAGGAGGGACAGACTATGGAGACCTCACCTCCTGATGAATGTGCTCCATCCCCTGAGCCTTCTTCCTTTCCATATTCCCCAACAACCTTACACTGATGCTACTGTTTTTTTCACAATTAAAAATGTTTATTGATAATAGAAATCCGATTCTCGTGTGCAAGAAATAACTACCTTTATATTTTGACTTATCCAGACTTAAATTTTTTTAATGTTTACTTATTTTTGAATGAGAGAGAGAGAGAGAGTGGGGGTGGGAAGAGAGAAAGGGAGACGGGGGATCCGAAGATACAGGGCTTACTTAATTAAATCCATGAACTGCGAGATTGTGACCTGAGCTGAAGTCTGACGCTTAACCCAACCACCCAGGTACCCCCAGGCTTTTTTTTTTTTTTTTTTTTTTTGCTTATTTAACTCTTTTGCATATGTTCTCTCCCAAGCAGTTAAGAACCCCAGGGAAGTTTCAGAAGTTCCAGAACCATCTCACGAGATTGAAACAAAAATGGTGGTGGGAAGCTTGTCCCAGAGGAGTGTCATTAGAAACATCCCTGGGGTGATGAGTTGGTTTACCTTCCATCCTGGAAAGGGCCAGAATTTCCCAGACCCATTCTATGTATAGAGAGAGGGCACCAGGAACTACCTCCCTACCACTTTACCCACCAATGTCCTTTGAATCAAGCCCAGAGAAGCTTCTTGGATCTTAGTCCCCAAAATTAGAGGTGTTTAAAAGATACAGTGTTTCAGTAGGAATCCTGGCTCCCCAGGTACTGTTTAGTTGGAATTAAGCTAAATCTCCTTTGAAGCCTATAAATTGTATTGCTTCCATCATCCAAACTCTGTTCCTCCCACGGTTAAGACCCAGGAGTTGAGGAATCAGTCTTGATAATCTGCTTTCAGTATTTCTCCACACAGAACTTTGGTGAAATTGAACGGTCACCCCGAACTTAACAAAAACTGTTACACTAAAACATTTTTCTCAGGGGCGCCTGGGTGGCTCAGGCATTAAGCATCTGCCTTTGGCTCAGGTCATGATCTCATAGTTCATGAGTTCGAGTTCTACATCAGGTGAGCTCAAGCCCGTTTTGAAAGCGAGCAAGAAGGGGAGGAACAGAGAGAGAGGGAGTGAGGAGAGAGAGTCCCAAGCGGGCTTCTCGCTGTCAGCGAGGCTCCTGACTTGGGGCTCAGTCTCCAGAACCATGAGATCATGACCTGAGCCAAAACCAAGAGTGGGGTGCTTAACTGACTAAGCCACCCAGGCGCCCCCTTAAGTTTATGTTCTGAATACCTCTGGCATAACAGGCTTCTAAAAATCTGAAAGAGCTTAGGAAATAAAGAAAAGGAAAACATCTAGAACGGGACTCATGAAAATGGTCAAATCATGGCCTTACACTCCTGCATTTATTTCAAAGGCTTCGTTAAAAAACAAAACAAAACCCAACAGGATGACAACAGTACCTATTTGAATTTTAGGTGGAATATAAGATATATAGAGAAGAAACCTAAAAACAAGCTGAGTAAAGAATCCTTGAAGTGAGGTGTAATGCAACTTCATCACTTTATTCAAATCTTCAAAATAGTCTTTATTCTACATTTTTAGTATAAAAAATCCACAAGTTAAGTGCACCACAGTGTAGAGAGAGACATACAACGCTGAACTTCCATAACAGTCAATGGTACAGTCAAACATCACATGTACAGAACACAAAATTTAGATGAACTGAAATTATAAGATAAAATAAAATAAAATCCAATTTCAGAAAACAAAAATCAAAATATTAAGGATCCCTGAAATATTCTTAACCCTAATGAGATTTCACTGGACTCAAGTCATTTTGTAGTGAGGGATTCCTAATATGACCCCATTAACCCAGCTTAGGAGTTCTTGGGAGCCGTGCGTGAGTGCCTACGTCAGATACTCTGACGATAAATGGTGACCAATTTTTGGATGGGAAAACGTCCCCTAATTTGGCTCTAACGTCATCAGGCTTTTGAAATGCATCCCCCTCCCTGCCCCGACATTTTAAACAAACTTGTTTACAGTACAGTTTGCATTGATACCCTTTGTTCAAATACAGCTCTCAGGTTTTCTGGCACCGAAGCAAATTTGGGTTTAGTTCACGGATGAAGAGACAGCCTACGAGGAGGGTCCGAGAGGCACCCTCCACTTTTGCCTGAGGAGACGCAAAAAACAGAAGTGAAGGGGTCCGTGCTTGGGGCACAGAAGGGGTTTCAGAGGATCCTTGTGAAAGACTAGTTAAAAGATGGCAAGTGGGGAGAAGTGCAAGGAGAGAAGGAAGTTAGTCTGACTGGCTTTCTGTCCTGCACCATTGATTCAATGGAGATTGGCGGGAAGGAACTGGAAAACTAGGGTTGAGGGTGGGATGTGGGGCAAAGGATGGAAAGGGAAAGGCAGACAACTAATGCGTTTCATTTATAACAAGTAATAGAAATCAAAGACTTAAAGGAGATTAAAGACCAATCAGAATAATTTGGCAACTTTAATTCTTAGGAAGATCAAAGTTCCCTCCAAACCTAATTTGATGTTTTATTACTAAGAGCAAAGACCAGTATGGTACAGTATTACTCCAGAGGAATTCAAGGAAGATCCTTAGGGCTGCTTCACCCACATTCATTTTATGAATGGATGCCTCCCCTACCTCAAAATGCTTTAAGGAGGTACTGCTACCATTACATGGTTCCTTATTAAGTTTGAAAAGTGCCTGAAAGTTTGGGCACCAGAAAGACACCCCAACAACATGTGTCTAAACTGCAACTTCAGGTTAATATGACTAAAGCAGTTACATTGTGAGAAGTGCTGAAGGTATGTGATGTCTTTCTCGGCACAGAGGTGGCCTTGGTTCTTCACCAGATGGTGTAGCCACCATCTGAGCCACCCATGAAGAAGTTTCCCTTCCGCTGAGTTACGAGGACATTGGCTCCCTGCATGACTGCAAGCTGAGCAGCATTGGGAGGGCATCCAGGGGGTGGAGGCTGAAAGGAAAACACAAAGGTTGACTGGGCATAGGGCAGCTGAGACGAGGGAAGTGGGCACAGGTGTAAACGGGATCCGTTAAGAAGACGGCAGTATGCTGACCAATCACATCTTAGAGCTAGTTCTGCCACCAATTTGGATTGTAAAGCAGGTCTGGATTTTCTGTGAACCCAAAGATGCAAACAGGAAAGTGCCTACCACTCATCCAAAGGCATTCCCACCTCATTTCTAGTATATGGTTTTGAGTGGCTGGCCCTAGCAAGAGCCATTTGGGCTCTAATTCTTATGCCGGGGGAGCGAAGCGGGAAACATAACTAAAATCTCTAGTATCTTTCCAAATGCTACTTAATAGGGATTATGGCAAATTCGAAGCAAATGCTTATGGAATGAATAAGGAGTATTACTAGCCCAGTACCAGAATGCAGCAGACAGCACTCCTAAGACAGGAAAACAAAGGAATCTGGTTAACGGAGACCCCAGGGAATGTGCCCGATGCTACTGACTTGCCACAGTTCTCCTGCCCCCTCACACCTGACTCCTGGATATCAGTGCTCACACCAATACCGCAGCTCCCCAGGCATGGCGAAAGGATGAATACGTAATCTTTTCAGAAAGTTAAAAGACACAAGAGCTGAGTTTTTCTGATAAGGTCATACTCACAGGAATGTTGCCAGCAGCAGCCCCAGCTCCAAATCTGGCACCTGCATCGTACCCTCCTTCCACCAGCACTGCTGAACCAGGTGGATAGATGGGACCAACTGGATAATAAGCCATAGGGATTGTGGAACCTAAAGGTCCAACAGCCACAGATTGGGCCATGGGAAGATACAGGGAGGCTCCAGGAAACGCAGCCGACATGGTGGGGACTGTGGCAGCCCCTGGGTGCACAAAGCTCGGACGATAGAGCTACAAGAGGCAGAAGAGAAGGCCACATGTTACTTCATGACATTCCAATTTTAGAGCTCTTAATTCTCCATAGGTAGATTACACTCTAAGTTACACAGGCTGCCTTTCCATTGCCACTCAATATTCTCCTGGATCGCTTCCTGCCATAGCTAATGTTAGACTCGAGGAACACACACTCATCTTCTTAACCTCAGCCTGTGCCAAAAGATATAATCAAATAATGCATTCTCAACCCCAAAAGAAACTGCTGAAGTATACAGGGTTTCAGATTATTCATGGCAGCACTCTCTCCTGTTTGTGGAGAGTAAATAAATATGTGAAGTCAGGCTTAGCTCAGGGCTGAAAATGTGATCCGAAGAGTATTCAGTTCAAGTCGAGTAAACTGGGAGCACCTCTGAGTAGGCAGGCGGGGCATCAGTGTAGGGTGGAGCCTGAGGAAGATGCAAGGTCTGAGGGTACACTGGATTCCCAGGAGGCTGCACAGGGTAGGTTGGCTGTGTCGGGTATTGACCTGGAAGACAAGGGGTGGGGGAAAATGCATGTTGCCTATCACACAGAACCACCAAAATGGGGCAGAGCATATTCGGTGGCTAACCTAGCAGCAACAAGCAGGAGATGTGGGAACAGACTGCTCTGGAGGGCCTGATTTCTGGAACCAGGAAAATAAGCATTCTCTTTGCACCCTCTTCCCGGCCTATACCCGAAGATGCTGGATTCTCAATCGACAGGAAGGCGCTCTTCCCGTTAGCATACTGGTGTAAGGGAAAGTCTAGCTGGGCCCAAGTTTCTTTCACAATGCAGGGCAGGTCTGGGCACCCGTGCCTGCCAGTGTACCAACGGTCTATCCTGCCTCTGCTCTAGGTGGTCTTCATAGGCCTGGTTGTAACTGGCCAAGACCTCGTTGAGTCACAGTGGCTACGATTATTTACCCCATCGATTTCCTACTCAAGGTCGACTTCCAAATAAAGTGAGTGGTGGAAGTGAACCTTCAGACCCGAGAGCAGGTAAATGTCCTGAGGAACAACAAAGGATTGTATTCTGATAAACACTAGTGCAATCACAAGAGCCGGGAGAAGTCCAGGCCTCCATCGGAGGGAAAGGTGAAAGAGACCTTTCTGGCCCCCTGGCCCGCCCACCAGCGCCGGCACCTCACTAGTTAAGCCCGGGCGCCAGCCTCTGGTTCCGGAGCGCGGCGCCCCGCCTCCGCTGGCTCTCCATTGGCCTGCCCAAATCCCTGCTCTAGCTCCCCATTTGCTCCTCCACATGCCTATCATGACAAGCCTTTCCCCCCACCCCCCACCCCTCCACCCGAGCCCGCAGCTCCAAACTGCGCCACAGAGTTTAAGGGGGAAAGGGCCGGGAAGGAGCGAGCAGCCGTAGTTCGGGGATGACGAAGGCTTCTGGCGTAGTCCCCGGAACTGCAGCCGGCCCAGGAGCGAGGCTCAGCTCGCCCCAAGCTTGGCGTTTGGCGACCCTGGGGTCCGGGCCCGCTCGCTCCAGGCTAGCGCTGTTCCCCGCGACGGCCCCAGCCGCCCCCTGTCCTTGCCTTTGCTGTTCATGGTGGCTGCTGGTCCGGTTCGGCTCGGCGTCGCGGACGGTTATTTTTTTCGTCCTCTTCCTGTTCGTAGTCACTTCCGTGTCACGTGACGACTCGTCCGCCTAGCGTCACCCGACGCCTGAGTGCCGCTGCTACCGGAAACTCCGCCCCTTTACCCGGCCTCCAGTAGCTAGAGGGAGGGCTCGCGTGGTCCCGCCCGTCGCGCGCGTTGGCTCCGCCCCTTGTGTCTTGTCTTCCAACCCCCCACCCGCGTCCCAAGACGCGAAGAAAACCAAATACAGGTATTGTCTCAAAACAGGATTTTTTTTTTTTCCTCTTTTGGGCGCTCGGAGGCAGGACCATGAAACTGTTCCCCGGAACTTTTTTCCACCTACGCGCAGCAACTCAAGGTCACCTCACCTTAACAGCCTTTCCACAAAGGGCATAGATTGCTACTTACTTCTCTACCGGCCTGAAATGTGCTCCCCAAACCTGGGCCTATCGCGCAGTTTCCCTCTTAGGAAACCCAGCTTAAGCTTCAGCTGGGTCAAGATGTATTTTGCCAGTCCAGCTGTCATCTAGCCTTTTCTGTGGTAGACTCTCAGTCCAGTCTTCGCTGCCTTGTCTGTTCCACCGACAGGCTGTCAGTATTTACTTCTGTGTCCTTTCTTTGTTACTAAAAGGCAGGGCATGCAGGCTCTGCCGTGCGTCCCCCACGGCAGCTAGCACTAAAACTGGCGCGCCCGCGGTCCCCAAGGAGTGCTTGTGGCCCTGCCCTTAACTTCGGCACTTACTACAGGTGACCTGTATGGTGCTTTGTCTATATTTTCTCTATATCGGTGTTTCGCCTCTAACCTCATTTTCCTGGTGAGCAAAGATGCCATCCTTCAGGACAGCAATTAAGGTTTTCCTTCCATCTTTCATTTTAAAATATGCCAACAATGTGCAAGTACAGAGATGGAACTGAGCAAGACATTTTTAATGTTCAGATTAAGACGAGTATCGAAAAGCCTATATTTACCTTTTCCTGTATGTCTGCCTCTGAAGGCAGCGTGGTGTTAGACATTCACTCCTTCAGCCTCTTTGTGAAACGCTTAACAAATGCCAGGCACTGTTCTAAAACAAAACAAGGCCCTTGCACTCTTGAAGCTCACCTTCCTTTGCAGGGGCTTGCAAAATTTTGGGCCACAAATCCACAATAACATGCTTTAAATCATGACTCAGCACACACACGTTTACAACAAAATTTTTTGACCTCGTAGTTATCCTTGTATGTACAACTGCACTGTAGTATTTTATATTCTATTTATTTTTTTCAAATCTGGTCGCAATTTCCCATCCTATTAACAAGTCAGGACCCACAGTTTGAAAAACACCTTTTTTAGTAGACTTTTATCTCCAGAGCCTTGCACCTTTTTTTAGGCTGAAGTTTGCGATCAGTAATTGGGAAGTCAAGGAGTGAATAAATCCTTGAAGGTCAGATCACACCTTCCCTGTGCCCTAACTTTTCCAAATCAGATCCTAACTTGATTCCACCCCAGAGCCTGAAACTGGAGAAGTCACTAATCTATCCCAACCCCTACCCATGCTCAAGGTGTCAGAAAATACAGAACTGAACCTAGGAAAGGGAACTTCCCTTATTTCTCTCTGTGGGCTCTTAGAGATCCTAAAAGTGTGTTGACTGTAGCAGTCTGCGTCAATGAGAGTATAAGAGGTGGTCCCTAAATCAAGGCACTAGTTCTGTTCTCACTGTCACCCGCTGACTTTAGTCCTCTTCTACTCAGCTCCCACTTATTCTCCACGACTTACTTATTTTTAATTTTTTTAAAGTTTATTTATTTTGAGAAAGAGATAGCATGAGTGGGGGGAGGGGCAGAAAAAGAGGAAGAGAGAAAGAATCCCAAGCAGGCTCCACGCTGCCAGCCCGGAGCCTGACGCAGGCCTCGAACTCTTGAAACCCGAGATCGTGACCTGAGCCGAGACCGAGAGATGGACACTTAACCAACTGAGCCGTCCAGGCGCCCTTCCCTACTATTTCTTAATCAGATCCTGCACCAGTGACCTTACAGGTGTAATCCATTGAAGGCCTTTAGCAGACTGAAGAAAGCTGCAGGTCAGGAAACAGTATCTCAGGTTAAGTAGTTGAACTAAGTTACACAGCTGCAAAGCCAGTAGTCCTACTCAGGTTTGTGTGACCGTCCAACGTCGTTTTTAATTTATTTACACTGTTTAACCTGTTTACATTGTTTTAAATTCCATCGCCTCCCAAGAGTCTCAGTTTTATCATCTGCCAAAAAGGTCACACAATCCTTGTGTCACCTCCAGCTCTAGACTGTTTTAGGGAAGGACGTGAACAAAGGGAAGCCTGAGAAGACAGAGGGGAAGTGGGCAGAACTGATAATCAGGTTGTACATTTTGGTCAGGCCCTACCAGTGTTAAAAACTCAAACACTGGGGCGCCTGGGTGGCTCAGTCAGGTAAGCGTCCAACTGTTGATCTCAGCTCAGGCTCAGTCTCAGGGTCATGAGTTCAAGCCCCATGTTGGGCTCTGTGCTGGGCATGAACCCTACTTTAAAAAACAAAAACAAACAAACAAACAAAAACACAGGGGAGCCTGGCTGGTTCAGTCAGTTGAGCATCCGACTTTGGCTCAGGTCATGATTTCATGGATCATGGGTTCAAGCCCTGCATTGGACTCTGTGCTGACAGCTAAGAGCCTAGAGCCTGCTTCGGGTTCTATGTCTCCCTCTCTCTGTGATCCTCCCCCACTTGTAGTCTGTCTCTCTCTGTCTCTCAAAAATGAATAAACATTAAAACACACACACACACACAGATACTTCTACTGGATGATAAACAGCCATTGTCCTAAGTTGTCCCCCAAGCACACCTATCTGCTCTGACCCCCACTGGAATCCATCTCCTGCCCAGGATCTCTCCATGGTCCAGTGATGAAAAGGTAAACTATGACACCCAGGAAGCCTCCAGGCCCTACCTCCAACGAAGGCAAGCTGCCCTCAGATTGGTCAGTGCTGCCTCTATAAGATGTTAGGTATTTTGCTTACCACTCTGGGACCTGGGCATAGAGCAAGCTAGGGCAGAGCCAAATGAGATTCCCAAGAGAAATGGAAGGATACAAGCACAGCTTCTCTGGCAGGTGGGCTTAAGAAGAAAGTGGCTACTTTCTTGTACAAGAGTCAAGAGGCTTTCTGTCTTCTTCATTCTCCAGGGTCCCCCAACCAAGATGAAATGTTCATTTTGTCATTTATCAAACATCCTTTCTTGAATTAATTTAACAACTATTTATGGAGAACCTATTATGCGCCAGGCCCTGTGATAGGCACTAGGGACACAATAGTGAAGAAGCAGGCTTCGTCCCTACCTTCCCAGAACTTAGTCTAACTAATGGGAGTGACAGAGAAGTAAACAGATAATCATAATGCAGTGTGACTAGCTCTGACATGAGGACAGTATGGGGTGTTAGGAGAGCACATAGACTAGGTACCTAATCTCCTCTACTGGGGTCAAGTAGGGCTTCCTGCTGGCAGTGATGTTTGAGATGAAATCTGAACGGTGAGCGGAAGTTAAGCAAGTGAAGGGAATTCCTCAAAGGAACAGCTTATGCAAAGGCCTGGGAAGTGAGAGAGCTTACAGAGAGGGAGGACATGAAAACAGTTCAGTATGGCGGGAACGTGGAATGGGAGGTGAGAACTGGTAAGATGTGATGCTGAAGAGGTCAACAGGAACCAGACCACGCAAGGGACCTTGGAGCTCACAGAGGATCCTATCTTAAGACATTGGATTCTATCTAAGGGCACCAGTTAGCCACTGAAGAGCTTTCAGAGAAAAGTGACACGATCCTATTTTAATTTTAGAAATAGCTTTTTGCCTCCAAAATGTAGACTAGATTAGAAAGGGACAAGAGTCGAAGTGTGTCTGGGAGAGCAGTCAGAATACCAATGTAGTAATTTAAGTGAGTGATGATAGCAGACTGCCCACGGAAATAGTGGTGGGGTAGAAAGAAGTCAGGGGTGGGAGGAGGGCGTTCCAGAACTCTTTACGAGGCAGAAACAAGCAGGCTAATACTCAGGATTAACGTCCAGGATTAGTTAAGAGAAATACTGTGAGGGATGAAAACTACAAAAAGTGAAAAGACAAATGACAAATTGGAGAAAAGATATTTGCAGTTTGTATCACAAGCGGCTAAGCAACCTGTCCTAGAACTCACGGAGATCAGTAAGCCACTAGAAAAAGTAGCAAATGACATTTACAGACAGTTCAGAGAAAAGTAAATATAAATAAATGGCTTTTAAACATATGAGATGATGTTCAGTTTCACTTTTTTGGTTTAAGTTTATTTATTTTGAGACAGTGAGTGTGGGGGAGGGACAGAGAGAGAGGAAGGGAGAGGGAGGACCCCAAGCAGGCTCCACGCTTGTCAGCACAGACTCTGATGTGGGCTCGAACCCATGACCCCTGAGATCATGACCTGAGCTAAAACCAAGAGACGCCTGACTGAGCCACCCAGGCACCCCTCAACTTCATTCTATTTAATAAGAAAAAGGCAAACGAAAACCGTGCAGACACCATTATCAGATTGGCAAAATCCAAACATTTGCTAACTTCGCTCTATTTGCAGGGCCGTGACCAAACAGACACTCTAATTTATTTTTTTGTTTTTATTTTCCTAAGCTGTTAGTTTAATTTCACTTAACATACAGTGTAATATTAGTCTCAGGTGTATGATACAGTGATTCAAGCCTTCCCTATGACCCTAGGTGCTCACCACAAGTGCACAAGTCCTTAATCCCCATCGCCTATTTCACCCAGCCCCCCTCCCCTGTAGTAACCATTAGTTCTCCATAGTTAAGTCTGCTTCTTGATTTGTCTTGCTCTCCCTTATTTTTTCATTTTGCTTGTTTGTTTTGTTTCTTAAATCCCACATGAGTGAAATCATAACAGTATTTGTCTTTCTCTGACTACACTCTTGCTGGTGGGAATGTAAATTGGTATAACTCCTACTGGGTTAATTTGGCAATATCTATTGATACACGATATCTATCTATCAATACACATACCATCCCCATTTCTAGGAATGATTCCTACAGATATTTGCACTCATGAGAAACACTGTGTATAAAGTGTTCACTGTAGCATTGTAATAGCAAAAGATTAGGAATAACCCATATGTCCAATAATAGGGAAGCAGTAAAACAAATCCTAGTACAGCCATACAGCTAAATATTCCGTGGCTGTAACAAAGAATGAGAAAACTCTCCAAAATATTTTTAAATTAAAAAAAAAAAGAAAGAAAGAAAGAAGAAAGAAAGAAAGAAAAAGAAAGCTTCAGAACAGTGTGGTTAGCATGATGCCTTTGGTAAAAGAGCAGGAAAACCAAGAATACTCTAGTATTTGAGTAAAGAAATTCTGAAAGAACATACAAGCTACCTACAAAAAGTGGCTACTGGTTGGCATGGGGAAACAGAAGGAAAAGTGAGACTTTTCACTGTATAACCTCTAAAATTTTTAAAAATTGGGGCAGCTGGGTGGCTCAGTCAGTTAAGTGTCTAACTCTTGATTTCAGCTCAGGTCATGATTTCACAGTTCATGGGTTTGAGCCCCACATTGGGCTCCATGCTGACTGTGCAGAGCCTGCTCGGGATTCTCTTTCTCTGTCCCTCTCTGCCCCTCTCTGCTCTCTCTGTCTCTCTCTCTCAAAATAAACAAATAATAAATAAATAAAATTTTTTGAACCATGTGAATGCTTACCAAGTCAAAAAATTAAAGCAATGTTGGCACACCTATGAAAATGGCTAAACTTAAAAAAATTAAAAAAAAAATACAATAAAATGGCTAATATAAAAAGCCCGACTATTTCAAGTGTTAGAATGTATAGCTATTAGAACTCTCATATGCTGCTAGTAAGAGTATAAAATGGTCCAACCACTTTGGAAACAGTATGGCAGGATCTTTAAAAGTTAAACATACACATAGAACTACCCTACAATCCAGCAATCACACTACTAAGTATTTACCCAAAGGATACAAAAACTGATTGTTTATAGCAGCATCTATCAACAGTAGCCAAATTATGAAAAGATCCCAAATGTCCATCAACTGATGAATGGATAAAGAAGTTGTTACATATATATATATATATATATGTATATATATATATACACACACGTATATATACACATGTATATATTAAATTAAATATATATATACACACACACACATATATATACACACACACATATACATACAATGGAATATTATTCAGCCATAAAAAAGAATGAAATCTTGCCATTTGCAATGATGTGGATAGAGCTAGAATGTATCATGCTAAGCGAAATAAGTCAGTCGGAGAAAGACAAATACCCTGTCATTTCACTCATATATGGAATTTAAGAAAAAGAACAGATGAACATAGGGAGAGAAAAAGAGAGGCAAACCCATAAAACAAACTCTTAATTAGAACAAACTGAGGGTTGCTGGAGAGGGGGGGATGGGTTAAACGGGTGATGGGTATTAAGGAGGGCACTTGTGATGAGCACTAGGTATTGTGTGTAGGTGATGAATCACTAGATGCTACTCCTGAAACTAATACTGCGCTATATGTTGACGAACTGGCATTTAAACAAAAACTTGAAATAAATAAACAAACAATAGGGGCGCCTGGGTGGCTCGGTCGGTTAAGCGTCTGACTTCGGCTCAGGTCGCAATCTCACGGTCCGTGAGTTCGAGCCCCGCGTCGGGCTCTGGGCTGATGGCTCAGAGCCTGGAGCCTGTTTCCGATTCTGTGTCTCCCTCTCTCTCTGCCCCTCCCCCGTTCATGCTCTGTCTCTCTCTGTCTCAAAAATAAATAAACGTTAAAAAATTTTTTTTAAATAAAAAATAAACAATAAACAAAACAATTTTTTTTAAAGTTCATACCATATGATCCAGCTATTCCAATCCTGTTAACCCAAGAGAAATGAAAGTGCGTGGGCACACACAGACTTACAAGGATATTTATACCAGCTTTATTTGTAACAGCCCCCAGTTGGAAACAACACAAATGACTGTCAACAGGCCAATGGGTAAACAAATTGTAGTATTGCTATACAGTAAAAAGTAATGAACTATGGAAGTGCCCGGGTGGCTCAGTCGGTTAAGCGTCCAACTTTGGCTCAGGTCAGGAACTTGCACTCTGTGAGTTCGAGCCCCGTGTCGGGCTCTGCACTGACAGCTCGGAGCCTGGAGCCTGCTTCAGATTCTGGGTCTCCCTCTCTCTGCCCCTCCCCCACTCAACCTCCGTCTCTCAATAAACATGAAAAAAGTTTTTTTAACATAAAAAAAAAAGGAACTATGGATGCACACAACTGGATAATCTCAATTATGCTGAGTGAAAGGAACCAGACCAAAGAAAAATAAAAACTAAAAAATGCATACTGTAGGATTCTGTTTATATAAAATTTTGGAAAATACAAGTTAATCTACGGTGTCAAAAAGCAGATCAGTGGTTGCCTGGGGGAGGGGGAGGGACAGGAAGGAAAGATGGATTCCAGGAAAATTTTGGCGGGTAATGGATGTGTTAATTATCTTGATTGTGATCATGGTTTTCATGGGTGTATATGTGTGTCAAAATTTATCAAATCGTACATCTTAAATGTCCAGTTTATCGTGTGTCATTATACCTCAGTAAAGGTATGTTAGGGGTGCCTGAGTGGCTCAGTTGGTTAAGCATTGGACTCTTGATTTTGGCTGAGGTCATGATCTCAAGGTCATAAGATCAAGCCTCACATCGGGCTCCGAGCTGGGTGTGGAGCAAAATTAGGGCAGAAGTTAGCAAATGCTAGAGTACAGATGGGTAAGCTGTGGTCTGAGGGTTCAGAGAATGGCCTTGCCTCTTCCTGCTGGGTCCCTACTTCCAATTAGGCCGAGTAGAGCTTTTTTATGTACCTTTTTTTTTTTTTTAACTTTTTTAAAAAGTTTATTTATTTTGAGAAAGAGCAAGAGAGCAAGCATGAGTCGGGGAGAGGCAGAGAGAGGGAATCCCAACCAGGCTCTGCACTGTCAGTGCAGAGCCCAGCACGGGGCTCAAACCCAAGAGCTGTGAGATCATGACCTGGGCCTAAGTCAAGAGTTGGACACTTAACTGACTGAGCCACCCAGGTGCCCCTTTTTATGTATCTTAATTGAACACCTACTATGTGTTGTGCTCTTGACTTACGTAACTGGAAGAACAAAACCACCTCCTATTTCCCAGCCCAAAGAAGGAGGGTAGTGGTTTGTGGAAGAATCCAATCAGGCTCTTTGAAGCAGCCTTTTCAAAGCTTCTGCTGGTTTTTGTGTAACTAAGGGAACAAGGATTACAAGATATATGACTCAGAAATGGACCCTCCTTTCTTATTCCAGGCAAGCCTTTGTAGGAGAGGCACTAACACCACTCTGCATAATAATGCAAAGGGCTAATTCCACCGTGGCGGGGGCAGCGGCTCTTCTTTGGGGGTTTTGACCAATTTTTCTCAGTGTGAAATCCCAAGCCACCTGCACCAGAATCATCCCGTGCTTATTAAAAGTGCAAAGTAATGCAGTGATACTAACACACATTCGCCTGTTTGGGGGTTGAGATCTCATTTTATTCTTTGAGGTACGGGTATGTGTCACGAAGGTTACTTACTTCCCAAAGGACAGTCAGAAGAATAAAGCCTCATCTGCATCTCAGTCTGGCCAAGAGACTGGAAGGGTTCTGGACTCGGGTGCCAGCGGCCCCTAGACAGTTCTGCTGGGTGAACTCTGTGTGCCAGAGCTCACTGGGACACATGCTCTGTGGCGCCTTTCCCCTGGTCCATCTCATAGCACCACGCACCCTCCCCCCCACAACACTCACCTCTTCCAGACTGGATTTGTCAGATTTAGGGAAATTTGCTGGCAGTAGCTGAGGAACATGAGGGAGGAAGGCCCTGGGGCTTCCCAGAAAGAAGTGGAGGTTTTTAAAAAAAAAATTTTTTTTTGGGGTGCCTGGGTGGCGCAGTCGGTTGGGCGTCCGACTTCGGCCAGGTCACGATCTCGCGGTCCCTGAGTTCGAGCCCCACGTCGGGCTCTGGGCTGATGGCTCAGAGCCTGGAGCCTGTTTCCGATTCTGTGTCTCCCTCTCTCTCTGCCCCTCGCCTATTCATGCTCTGTCTCCCTCTGTCCCAAAAATAAATAAACGTTGAAAAAAAAAATTTTTTTTTAAAAAAAATTTTTTTAACTTTATTTATTTTGAGAGACAAAGACAGCTTGAGTGGGGGAGGGGCAGAGAGAGAGGGAGACCAAGAATCCCAAGCAACTCTGTGCTGTCAGCACAGAGCCCGACTCGAAGCGGGGCTCGAACTCACGAAAACCACGAGATGATGACCTGAACCGAAACCAGGAGTTGGATGCTTACCCAACTGAGCCACCCAGGCGCCCCAGAAGTGCAGGTTTGAAAGAGTTTCTAGGGAGGGAAGCAGACCTGAGGACAGGGAGCCAGATTAGTGTTTGGGGTACATCCATGAAAGGTACAGACCCTTTAATAAAGATTGAATTTCTTAGCTGTTTTTCACTTGGGTTATAGGGAAAGTTAAAGGCAAACTTATTTATTTTACTTTATTTTATTTTATTTTATTTTATTTATTATTTTTTTTTTAATTTTTTTTTCAACGTTTATTTATTTTTGGGACAGAGAGAGACAGAGCATGAATGGGGGAGGGGCAGAGAGAGAGGGAGACACAGAATCGGAAACAGGCTCCAGGCTCTGAGCCATCAGCCCAGAGCCTGCCGCGGGGCTCGAACTCATGGACCGCGAGATTGTGACCTGGCTGAAGTCGGACGCTTAACCGACTGCGCCACCCAGGCGCCCCTATTTTATTTTATTTTATTTTAGAGAGAGAGTGTGAGCGGGGGACAAGGGCAGAGGGAGAGAGAGAGAGAGAACCTTAAGAAGGCTCCACACTCAGCTCAGAGCCTGATGTGGGGCTCAATCCCAAGACTCTGGGATCATGACCTGAGCCAAAATCAAGAGTTGGACATTCAACCGACTGAGCCACCCAGGCACCCGAAAGCAAATTTTTTTCAAAGTTTTTTTTTTTTTTTAATTTTTTTTTTCAAAGTTTTTTATTTATTTTTGGGACAGAGAGAGACAGAGCATGAACAGGGGAGGGGCAGAGAGAGAGGGAGACACAGAATCTGAAACAGGCTCCAGGCTCTGAGCTGTCAGCGCAGAGCCCAATGCGGGGCTTGAACTCACGAACCACGAGATCATGACCTGAGCTGAAGTTGGACGCTTAACCAACTGAGCCACCCAGGCGCCCCTAAAAGTTCATTTTTATTTTGAGAGAGAGAGAGCGCCCAAGAGACTGCAGGAGTTGGGGAGGGGCACAGAGAGAGGGAGAGAGAATTCTAAGCAGGCTCTGCACCATCAGCACAGAGCCCAACACAGGACTCGATCCCATAAACCATGAGATCATGACCTGAGCCTAAATCAAGAGTCATATACTCAACCAACTGAGCCACCCAGGTACCCCCCCAAAGGCAAATTTTTAGTGTTTTCCCTTATTCACTGCAATTCTCTTTAGTCTTCCCCCAACCCTTCGGCAAAGAACACTTTGTACAGTCATGTTGAGGAGAACTTACAGCTCTGCTCCACTGTGAATATAGTTGCATTTCATCCAGAGGAACCACACCAGGAGTTTTAGACCATGGCCAGCAGCCAGGTGAAGGGCCCAGGACCGAATGGAACAGAAGGTCAAGCAGAAGACTTGAGAGACAGGCATGAGACAAACCTTGCCTTTCATTCCACTTCCCCAAATACACTAGAGAGAGACAGGTGACCCTTAAAATGGAAGGATATGGGGGGGGGGGGTGGAAAGGAGGAAAATGCTGACACTTGGATTTATACACATTATCTCCTTTAACACTTAAAAAAACCCTAGGAGTGAATATTATTCCCATTTTACAAATGGGAAGCTATGGCTTAAAGACCTGTCCAAGGTTACACAGCTAGTAATCTATGCATCTGGTTGGATTATAATGTCTCCTAGTTGTTCCTGTGGCAATGGGGGTTGGCTGGCTGTCCATGCCCCAGAGACATTCGTTATTCTCTGTTCTATAGAACTTTGTATTATTCGATGCTTTCAAACCTATATTGCTTCTGTAGTTCACAGAAATAATAAAAATATTTTAAAAGGGGGGGGGGCATAATCAAATCAATGGTTTGCGGAAAACATTGTAAAATGCCTCTATCTTGGGACTGGTGGTCTTTATCACCCAGAGGACTTAGGAAGACAGAATATGAAGAACATGAAACACAAAAGAAAATTTAGGCTCTACTCCTGGTCTGCTCCTTACCAGCTATTTGGCCTTAGGCAAGTCACTTGACCTCTCTGAGCCTCAGTTTTCCTCATCTTGAATATTATTCCTACCTCGCAGATATGGTGTGAAGGTCAAATAAGAAGATAAATGATAAATACTTCTGGAGCTATAGAAATCAGCCTGTATCTTAGTTAATCTAAGTATTAACTCTATCAGATTTACTGAAGCTGCTCTTTAATTGCAAGGAAGGATACCCCCCTCTGGCCACTTCCTGGGCACAATCTCTGTGCAAGCAGGAATCAGGGGCCTTTAGCCAAGTTAAATGAATGGTGGTTGATTCTGCCAATTTATTTCCTACTCCAGGCTTTTCTTTCCCTCTTATCTACACATCTGCATGTCAGAAATAAATTTCTGTTTCCTACAATATCATTTTTTTGATGGAAACTTCTAGACTTACTCAGATGGGAGAAAAGGGGGGGGGGAGGAGAACAAAAGACCACATTTCTTCTGCATTTCAATCAACAACCTCATTTTCTTCTAACAGTTGAAGTGAACTTCTTATGAATAATGGATGATGGCCTGATGAATATGCACACAGCCTATTATGCCTGTGAGGTTTGGTAAATAATTTATGAGCTAAAATGTTCCTCACCTTGTTACTGTACAAAAATTATGGGAAAAAAAACATATTTACCCTTTGAGCTGGTAGGGTGATCCGTCAGAGTGACAGCAGCTTAGTAATACAGTCCTACATCATTGCTAAGATTACAGTAAATAGAATAAAATACATGCATTTCAGGGTGGGAGGTCTGTAAAAACTGGAGTTTGCAAGCCACACTCTGTCACATACAAGTTTTCAAAAACTCTGGCTTCTCAGAAAACAAGCAAACAACGACAGCAAAATACCTCTGGCTTCCCACCTTAAAATATCCCTGCATTGTTAACAGTACTCAGCGACCTTCCCCTCTCCCACCTATTCTCTTCCCAAGGGCTTCCACATGACCAGTCAAGATGGACGGCAGCTTCCTGGTTTCGTGAAAACTGGCCAACCGCGACAGGCCATAACATGGCAAAATCTAAGATTCCAGAGACGTTTTTTTAAAAAAATTCTAAAAGCTTTCAGAGAGAACAAACAGGTAGCACACAGAGGGGGAAAACTGGTGGAGAAGCACTTGGAAATGCATTGCTGTCTTTTGTCTCCTCCCAATTGAGGGTTTTTTTTCCTGCTGACCAACCTGACTCCCTGCTGTATCATCCTCCAACTCACTCCCACCTGCCCAAACCTCATTCCCTTAGCAACAGCAGTGATGCCTTTAATCTGGTGATGAGGGGGGGGAGGGGCAAGATTAACTATGGACACGAGGAAGATGTTTGGGAAAACAGGCATGGATCCTGGGGAAATTTGGTTGTTCTACCACAATTCTGAAAACCTGAAACTGGGTGAGTTCTCAAGCCAGGGAAGATAGGACACCGGGGACTATCTGCTCCGATTCCCAGAGCTTTCTAGGAATGGAGTACCAAGCCAAGGGAGCCGTCAACAGACTCTTGCTATCCCCCTGATGTGCTGAGTGCTTGGTGGAGACCAGACAAAAAAGGAAACAGAAGGCCCTGCCCCACATCTGGTGGGGAAACCAATATGTTCTCCAGAAAAAGAACGAATGGCCTATAAACTACAAATTAGATAATGAAGTTATTGGAACAATGATGTAGCTAAAATAATACTAATTAGAACAACATGGTATTATTCAAGAAAGCTTTTTGCAGGAGATAAACCTCGAGTGGAGTTTACAAAGGAAGAAAGACGCAATTAAACTGAAAGATTAGAGGTATATATGGCCAGGCCTTCCTGATGTGGGCCCTGCCAATCTTCCCAGCCCCATTTTGTGCAATTTTCACTGCTGTGCTCCAGCAGCACATGTTGATCCTCTTTCAGTGTCTCGAATGCCAAGTTCTTTCCTGCCAGATGGCCTCTGCCCGGCCTCTGCCTCTGCTGTTCCTTCTGCCTCCTGCCTATCCTGTCTTTTAAAGTTTGTCTTACATTTCACTTCTTCAGAAAGGTCTCCCCTGCCCTGCCTCCCCGGTGTTATTCTCTTTCACATCACATTGTTTTCCTTCTTTTTTATCTATCTATCTATCTATCTATCTATCTATTTATTTATTTATTTAGAGAGAAAGAGCATGAGCAGGGGAGGGGCAGAGAGAGAGGGAGAGAGAGAGTGAATCCCAAGCAGGCTCTGTCTGCACTGTCAGTGCAGAGCCTGATGTGGGGCTCAAACTCCCAAACTGCAAGATCATGACCTGAGCCAAAATCAGGAGTCGGACCCCTAACCAAACTGAGCCACCCAGGTGCCCCTGTTCATAGCAGCTTTATCCATAAGAGACAAAAACAAGAATAACCCGAATGCCCATCCGTAGTAGAATGGATATATTGTGGCATAATTATGCAATGGAATATATATACAGCAACAAAAAAAGAGCAAACAATACTGCTAGGCACAACAACATGGATGAATCTCAGGAACATATGTTCAGTGACAGAAGGCAGACCCAAGAGCACATACTGTCTTGATTCCATTTATATGAAGTTCAAGAACCAGCAAAGCTAATCTATGGTGATAGAATTCAGAATAGTGGTAACAGTTGAGTCTTCCTGGGTGTTGGAAGTGCTCTTTTTTTTTTTTTTTTTTTTTAAAGTAGGCTCCATGCCCAACATGGGGCTTGAACTCAAAACCCTGAAATCAAGAATTGCATGCTCTACTGACTGAGCCAGCCAGGTGTCCCGGAAATGCTCTATATCTCGTTTGGGATGGTGATGATAATTATGTAAAACTTCAAGTTGTACATTTAAGACTTAGGTACTTTACTGGGTGCACATGTCAAACCTGAATTAAAAAAAAAATTAAACACACAAAGAAGTAATATATGCTCATCATCAAAAATTTAAGCAACGCAGAAGCATACACAATACAAATTAGAGGTTTCCTTTTTCCAGAGAAAACCACAATTAACATTTTGATGTATGTCTCCCCCAACCCCTTCCATCACATCCATTTCTTTCTTCAAACTATCCTTCATATTTACATTCAAAACATTTGATCTGTGTCTGGTACCAAACCAAGTCACATAGACTAACAGTTTCTGCCTTCGTGTGATAACGTTCAAGAGTAAGAACGTGCCCCTTCTTCACAGAGTGATGGGAAATACAAAAATAAGTCACAGCCTGTGCTCTCAAGGAATTTACAGTCAGAGGGGAAAGACCACAGAGACTACAGACCAAACAAAACTCCCAAGAGGGGCACTTGGGTGGCTCAGTTGGTTAAACATCCCACTCCTGGTTTCAGCTCAGGTCACGATCTGGCGGTTTGTGCGTTCAGGCCCCACATCCGGCTCCACACTGACAGTGCAGAGCCTGCCTGGGATTCCCTCTCTTCCTGTCTCTGCCCCTCCTCTACTCTCTCAATCTCTCTCTCTCTCTCTCTCTCAAAAATAAATAAATAAACTTAAAAATTTTTTTCTTGAACTCCCAAGAGATAGAATACCATGATATGTATCAGAGTTTCACAAGGCCATTAAAGTGGATATAAGACTATTGTGCAGGTAATGATACATCTGTATAGAGCTTATAGTTTTTGAAGTTTTTTCACACACAGCCCCACTATTAAACTTCTTAACCCTAGGCAGTAGTGCCTATAGATATTACCCTCATTTTCTAAGTAATGAAGAAGTTCAACTACTTGCCTGGACTGCAAGCGGAAGAGTTGGGACTAAAACCTCAACGATCTGACTCCTAATCCACCAGCAGGAACTCCTCACCCCCACACGGAAACAGTTTGCAAACGGACAGCACCTGAGCCCTGCTGGCCCAGCAGATGATGACGTCAGGCCTCAAGGGGGAAGCTTCTGTGAGCAGGACCTCTGGGTGCGAGCAGGCTCCCGGTGACATTCTGGAAAAGCCTGTGGAGCCACTGGTGCGGCTTCCCTTCTACACCCCTCCCCTGCAGGGTCTTCCCCTAAGGGGCTTAAAGAACGGTCGGGGGAGGGCTGAGGACTCCAGATTCTCCCCTTGCTACCTGTCACTCCTCTATCTCCCGCTCTCCCCGAAATCCACCAAATTGGGGGTGGGGGTGGGGCGGGCAGTAGGTGTGCAATCCAGGCCAACAGCAGGCCGCCTACATTGAGGGATCCATATTCGCTGAATTTAGAGCCTCCCTAAAATATTCTCCCCTCATTCCTTCTCTTCCCCCTTGGGACTTCCAACTCCTTCCTCTTCCACTTGCAACTACTTCTCCAACCTGCTTTCCCTCAGCCCCCAACTCTGCCTTTTCCCATCCCTTCCCCTACCTTCAAAAGCCCCTAGGAAACCAAATCCTCCACACCACCATCACCAGCAAGGCACAACGTTGTTTGTCTCCATTTTACCGAACTTTGTCTTTTTTTTTTTTTTTTTTTTTTTTTTTTTTTACATTTCTTGTCCACTTGGACAAGAAGACAGGGAAGTCGTCTTTAGACAAGACAGCCCACAACCAACCGCCACTGGGGTGAGGGTGGAGGGTGCATTCAGGACCTGGGTTCCCTCCCTGAAATGGAGCTGGCTGAGCGCCCACGAGTTCCCCCTCCTCTGTCGCGGTGGGGTTCCGGCCTGGGGCTTGGGAATGGACCTGAACTTGACTTTCCGGACGAGGAGGGGCACAGCTGACTAACCCAGAGTGGAAAGGCGGCGGCGACGGGGAGTCACCGCCCCAACCCCAGGCTGAAGGGACCGTGGCACAGGGTCTGCACTTCAGACTCCCGTGATCCCTCTCTCGCACCTTCCAAAATGAAAGCACCTCGAGCAGCACCTCCGAGGGGGCTGCGTGACCCGCCCTACGGACCCTCCATTCCAGTCCAGGAAGGGAGCCCTTGGGGCCTCCTGGCTTGGCCAGGGGCTAAGGGTGCTGCCCTCCCCACCCCCACCCCTCGTTCCCCGCTCCCCAGATCCCCTCCCTTCCTCCACCACCCGCCCAGCCCGCCGCCCCCGGCGGCTGGCGCGCGCGGTGCAGCATGCGGCAAAGCTCTTTGCATAAATTATGCTCATGACGCAGCAGCTAAAAAAATCCAAGTAGCAGAAGGAGGGAAAAAAAGGGGGGGGAGGGAGAGGGGGGGCCGTGGAAGGGGTAAAAGAAGAAAAATATATATACCTGCCCGCCCCCCCCCCAGCTCCCCCACCCCGCTTCCCGGCCGCCCCCCCTCCGCCCAGCGCAGCCCGCGGAGTCCCCTTCGGCTCTGCCCAGCCCGGCCTGGGGGCCCGGGGGCGGCGGCGGGTCCCGACCGGCTCCCGGGCCGAGCCGAGCCCAGCCAAGCCGCACTGGCTTCTTTGTCTGCGGGCGGCGGCCGCCTGGCCCCGGCCCCGGCCCCGGCCCCCTGGCCCGGGCTGTGAGATGAATCTGTAATCGGTGGCCGCCGGGCACCCGGGGCGGAGGCGGCTCGGGCTCGGGCTCCGGTAAGTAGCGGGGTCCGGGGCGGGGAGGGGTTTGCACGGACGGGGAGGGGGCCGGGCAGGGGAGGTTTCGGGTTTGGTTAATATGCAATGCCCGTAATTAGCATAATTTATATATTTATGATAAAGAGAAAAAATGCCGCGGGGCCGGGGTGCCGGGATGCCGGGCCGGGGCGGCGGGGAGCTCCGGGAGTGGGACAGCGCGCGGCCGCCCGCCTGGGGCCGGAGACCCCGGGGCCGCGCCCTGGTCCGCCCGCGGGCCGGCGGGGACCCGGGGAGGGGAGGGGGCGGCCGCCAGGTGGA
The DNA here is from genome assembly GCF_016509475.1 of Prionailurus bengalensis. Classification (NCBI taxonomy): domain Eukaryota; kingdom Metazoa; phylum Chordata; class Mammalia; order Carnivora; family Felidae; genus Prionailurus; species Prionailurus bengalensis. The sequence goes on along the minus strand of NC_057358.1, from coordinate 77,650,812 downwards.
CCCCGTGGGGTGCTTGGACCTGGCCCCTCCCCGTTTCTGCCCCTGGAGCCCTGGTGGGGTACGGACCAGAGCGGACGTTACGTACACAGACCCGGTGGCGACCAGAAGCCGATTCTTGCCCCGCAGGAGAACCTGGACGCCTGGGTTCCTGGCGGTTAAGGTCAACTGAGGCGGCCTAGGCGACCTGTCATAATTCTCCCCAGCCGCAGTACACTGGTGGGACTCAGGGTTAGGAACCCAGGCGTTGCTGGAAGGGTGGGGGAATGTGGGAGGGTCACCATCGAGCAGAGCATGAGCGCTTCATAAATATTTAATAACAATATTATTATTAATAAATAGTCATAATAATGGGCCCGTTAGGTGCTTCCTGGCCATTCTCACCTGGCCAGGCCAAGGGAGCCCCAGGGTGTCTTCTAATCCCCACTTTAGCGTTGGGATCCCCCACTCAGCTATAATTGGAAGCCTGAAACCACAGAATAGCCTTGGCTGCAGGGCAAGGAGAAATAAAACACTGTCAGGAAGCCTTTCTGGGCAAACGAAAAGAAGTTCTTTGCAAAGATTTGAGCCTCATCTAGTTTTCCCGATTCCTTGTTCCAAAAGTAGAGGTTGATCTTCAATTGTTCATAGACATCTATCCCTCCTCTCCTTATCTTGGTATTTTAAGGCAGCCAACATCGACGAGCAGGGCCTAATGAGGAATAATTCCATATATTCGCTTTTGATTGAAGTCCTGGTGCTCAGGGTGATATTTCTGTGACCTGGTTTGTTGTTGTTGTTGTTTTGCATATGTGCCATAGAACTTCATTTTGTTTATTGGTCCAACAAAAATACCCAGTATGTGCCAAGTTCTGAACAGTACAGACAGAATTGACCTTGTCATGGAGTTTTCATTTCAGTTTGCTGGCTATAAAATCATAATAGTAATCTTTTACATTTTTTAACACTTTGCAATTGAAAACATTTTTATATCGTGCTTTACTTCGATGAAAAATAAAAATAATAGTCACAAACAGTTACATAGTGTTGGCTGTGTGCCAGGCCCTGTTCTAAATGCCTTACCTAAGTGTTGTCAGTTTAATCCTTACAATGACCCATGAGGTGGGTACTGTAATTTAGCCCCATTTTACAGATAAGAAAACTGAGGCTTAGAGAGATTACTTGAGGAGAAGCAGTACTCAACCTGGGTCTTCTGCCTTTAAGCCCCAAGCTCTTTCTGGGTCAAAAGGTGGGTCAGTGAGGCCACAGAGGGAATGGGAGGGAAACTGGATTGCCACAGTAGGAAAGAGTTGGTGTGGTCAGGGTTCTCCAGAACTTATTGCTACTTCTCTCTCTCTTTTTTGTTTAATTTTTATTTATTTTTGAAAGAGGGAGAGAGAACAAGCGGGGAAGGGGCAGAGAGAAAGGGGGACAGAGGATCTGAAGCGAGACAGCAGAGAGCCTGATGTGGGGCTCGAACCCATGAACCGCAAGGTCATGACCTGAGGCGAAGGCTGCTGCTTAACCGACTGAGCCACGCAGGTGCCCCTGTTGCTACTTCTTTGAAATAATTTTTAAGTAGTCCTAGTACTGCAAATGGGGGCAAAAAAAATTTGAAATAGGATCTGTGTTTTGAGGGAGAAGGAAATATGAGGAAGCCAAATGATATGACCCGATTTCTTAGTTTATGTTTTTGGCTTATAGTCATTGACCCCCTGTCATGTATGAGGTATTGTACTAGGCACTGGGGTATGTTAATAAGTGGACAGGTCTTGGAGCTTACAGTCTGGTGGGGGAATATAACTACTTTTTATTTTTCACATTTCATTTGCCCCCTCCTTTCACCCTGCCTAGGATGAATCATGTTTGGGCACAAAGGAAAGGGTACAGGAGGAGAAACTAAATCTAAATGTGTCCTTATAAACTAGGTTTACTGTTCGCTTATATATGTCTAAGATTATAAATGGTAATTTGGAAAAGGGGAATTAAAGTCATTCACTACTTTCCTATCTTTTTACTCTTCCCTTTCTTCTGGCCCATGTGTATACCTAGCTGGTTTACCAATGGCTTGCCAAGCCATTTATCTCTGCTCATGACATTGCGGGGGGGGGGGGGGGGGTGGGGAGGGGCGGGGGGGGCGTGGCTCTGGAGGAGAACTGAGAGCTTCCATTTTCCAATGTGTCCTGATCCTTTGGGTCCAGAACAGGCCCTTTCCATTTCCGGAGAGGAGGCTTGGTGTTGTGTTAGGAGGATAGGGATCTGGGGCAGGTGGATACTGACTTCAATTTCGAACCTTCCATGGACTTTCCTGTGCCGTTGGGCAAATCACCGGACTTTTCTCTACCTCCATTTCCCTGTCGATAAAACCGAGAATCGTAATAAGAGCACCATGCTAAGCATTTTACTTACGTGATCTCATATCACCGTTATAACAACCCCCATAAGGTCTTTCCATTTAGTCACCATGTTAAAGATAAGGAACTTGAGTTTCAGAGAGAGTAAGTCAGTTGTCCAAGATCACACAGCTATTTCACGGCCAAGCTGGGATTTGAGTCTAGGTTTCCTCCCAAAGCCTATATGCTTACTTCTCTTTAACCCTCAACTTTCTATCTGTAAAAGTGAGAGCAATAATAGCTAACTGTTCTTAGTGTTTTACACAGTAAGTCCAAGGTGAGGTCTCTTATTACTTATCCCTGAGAAAACAGAGAAGTAATCTGCCCCTCTGTGGAAGGTCACACAATTGGTCAGGCTTCGGTGTGTATTTGCTCTATGGCCTGGGGGGAGGGGCTGGCATCAGAATTGAATAATAATAGTTAATATATATTGAACCCTTTTGCAATTTACTACAACCCTAGCCCTGTTTCAAATATGGTAACTGAGGCACAGAGAGGTTAGGTCCTTGTCCAAGGTTCTCACAGTGAAGAAATCTTTTATAATTTTTTTAAAAATTTGTTTCGAGAGAGACAGAGACAGTGCAAGTGGGGGAGGGGCAGAGAGCGAGAGGAAGAGAGAGAATCCCAAACAGGCTCCACACTGTCAGCGCAGAGCCCGATGCGGGGCTCAAACCCCTGAAGCCATGAGATCATGACCTGAGCCAAAACCGAAATTCGACGCTTAACCGACTGAGCCACCCGGGCGCCCCATCACAGTGAAGAACTCTTAAAACTGAGAGGTGAATCTAGGCTCTCAACTGCTACACTAAAGTGTCATGAGATAATGTATGTAAATTTTTATAATAACTACCATTTTCTGAGCCCTTACTATGTGCCACGCGTTAATTACACGCGTTAATTAAAAAAAAATTTTTGTTTAATGTTTATTTATTTTTGAGACAGAGAGAGACAGAGCATGAATGGGGGAGGGGCAGAGAGAGAGGGAGACACAGAATCGGAAGCAGGCTCCAGGCTCTGAGCCATCAGCCCAGAGCCCGACGCAGGGCTCGAACTCACGAACCATGAGATCGTGACCTGAGCTGAAGTCGGTTGCTCAACCGACTGAGCCACCCAGGCGCCCCTACACGCGTTAATTTATTCAGTCCTCACTATAACCCTATGAAGTAGGTGCTGTTTCTCTCATTTTTTTTTCAGATGAAGAAACTGAGGCACAAAAGTTAAACCATTTGTCCTGAGGCCCACAGCTAGTAAATATCAAGGCTGAGATTGTGAACCCAACCCATATTGGAAGGGAGAGCCAATGGGATTCGGTGAAGGAGTGAATGTGACCAGTAAGAGAGAAGGCAAGGATGATGGCAGGGTTTTTGGCATGAGCTTCTGTGGAACGAGGTAGTTGCCCATTGGCTGGCGTGGGGAAGGCTGCATGCAGGTGGAACAGGTTTGAGGTGGAAATCTAGAGTTTGGTTTTGAACAGGTGGAATATGAGAGGATATGAACAATCAGTAGGCATTTGGATATATGAGGCTGAAGTTCCCTGAGGAGGTCCCGGCCAGAGATTGAGATTTGGTCCTTGTGTGACCGAGTGAGCGTGCCTGGGGAGGAAGTGAGGAGTTCATGGCACCATTCAGCTCGGCCCCAGTTACCAGTCTTGGCTAATCTGCCAATTTCTGCTTCCTGTCATTGTGGCCTTTTTGAATGGCAGCTTTGCAAGAGGTAAGTGGGTATATAGCTGAAACATAAAAGTAGTGTAGAATGCCCACAAACAACCTAGCCTGAGGGAATTATGTCAAAAACTTTTTTTTTAAGTTTATTTGCTTATTTTGAGAGAGAGAGAGAGAGGGAGTGAGTGGGAGAGGGTCAGAGGGAGAAGGAGAGAGAGAATCCCAAGCTCTGTGCTGTCAGCACGGGGCTGGACTCAAGGCTCGATCCTATGAACCGTGAGATCACGACGTGAGCCGAAATCAAGAGTTGGATGCTTAACCAACTGAGCCACCCAGGCGCCCTGTGTCACAACAAATGTGACTTTCTTTCCATTGAATACATAAAACTAATTTCAGCTTAATCGACCATTCCTCAGAGTCCAGTAACTTCACGCAGCGTATCCTGCCCCTCCGAATGACTGGATAATGAGAAGGCATTTGACACCTTGAAAACCTCAACCACATTAAGTGTTAAGGGAGGGATTAAACCCACAGAAATGAAGGGGCGCCTGGGTGGCTCACTTGGTGAGGCATCTGACTCTTGATTTCAGCTCAGACAATGATCTGAGGGTCATGGGATCAAGCCCCATGTCAGCCTCCCTACTCAGCGTGGAGCCTGCTTAAGATTCACATGCACGCACACACTCTCTCTCTCTCTCTCTCTCTCTAAAACAACAATGACAGCAGCAACAACAAAACACAGAAATGCGTCCGAATTAAAAGTCTGAACCCCATATAAGAACTTCCATTTTCCTCTATATGGTGTAAGATTTTTTTTTTCAAGTTTATTTTTGAGAGAGAGAGAGAGAGAGCGCGCGCGCACTAGTGGGGGAGGGGGCAGAGGGAGAGAATCTTAAGCAGGCTCCATGCCCAGTGGAGGAGGAGGGGGGGGTGGGGGGTTGGAGGGGGTCCCCGACGTGGGGCTCGATCCCGTGACCACAAGATCATGACCTGAGCCGATATCAAGAGTCGGCCACTCAGCAGATTGAGCCACCCAGGCACCCCATCTTCATACATAAAATTTCGTGTCTGAAACACACGCTCTCGTGGAACAAGGGGAAAGGGACCACACCAGATTGTATTAGGTATCCCTTCTGGGGACCCTCTACTACCTTCTATTTATCCACCATGACATTTAAACATACTGTAACGTAGTTATCTTTTTATTTCCTTGACTCCCACGTCAGACTGAAGGCTTCTCAACAAAGCTGGCAAATGTTTTTTTCCCTCGTTGTAGCCCCAACACCCGGCACATAGTAGCCACTGAAATATTTGTTGAATAAATAAGGGATGAAACATTTCAGAATTTTTCCCAATAGGATCTCCGGCTACTCTAGAGGGTTCGGATTTGTCTGAGATTTCCTAACGCTCCTCCCCGGTGTCTTAGAATGTTGCCCTAAGCGAGCCCAGAGCAGTTGCCAAAGGAGAGTGATACATAGAACCCGGTCCCCTAACTCATTCCCCTCCCCGGGAACTCCTTGATGGTCCTGGAGCTCTGGATTTTCGGATTGTGAGCAAATGCTTGAGCACACACAGTTCATTCTCTCCCCGAGGCTACCTGTGTTTTTAGATGTTAGCACAGGAAAGTGAGGGATAAAGGAGCCATCTGGTAAGCAGCCGTGGTGCTTTGCCAGGTTTGATTCAGGTGTTTTTCACGCCACTCACTGGAGAAAGAAGACAAAGGAGGAGGCTCTGGGTGGGCGCTGGCTCCCGTCCCAGCTTTACCCAGAGCAGCTCTGCCGTGATCTGTGTGTGTAGTGTTCTACTGCCAAAGTGATCACAGGAGTCCCTTCTCTTAAAACAGACTGTGGATCATCTCTCCTCCCTGGCTGTCAGGCTGTGGACCCTGCATGGCATCATGAGCTCAAAGGAGGCCATTCAAATGTATGTACCCCAGTCATTAGGGAACTGGTCAAAAAGCAGATTAAAGATGGCGGTCTGGTCAGTGAGACCAAGCCACAGCCTAAGGCTTGAGGAATGTGGAAAGTTCCTGGCAAGGGGGTGGGGCTAGGTCCAGGAGTAAGTCTGCACAGATGCTGAACTAGGGGAACACATAGGACACAGCTCAGAGTCAAAATGCTGAGTGTCTACTTCTCAGCGATGTGTTTGTGTCCCATGCATATCTCTGATAGGCGTCCTGTAGAGCCAAGGCTAAGGAGTCATGTAAGGCCAAGACTAAAGCCAAGTGTGTTCTAGGATCTGAAATGAGGGAGGCCTTTGTCTCTGTTCTGCCTGTATTTCTGGTGTGCTGAAGCCTGGTTGGTGGGTTAGAGTGGGCCTGTGTGTGGCCAGAGGCTCTGAGCCAGGACTGACTTTGCCCTTGACACAAAGGACTAGACATTGAGAAACCAGGCCTGCCCCACATAAGCTCATAGAATCTCAAGGGCAGAAGGGATCTTAGAATCACCTGAGCCTTCTCTACTACTTGAATCTCCCTAATAACACAGCCACAAAAGTGGATAGTTACCTAACAACTCCCCGTGAGTGGCCATGGTTGGCTGAAAGGAGCCAGTGACCACAACAAGACTATGAGCAGACTTTGAGCCCCTCTTGAGCAGATGCCCCTTGCCCCACAATGACTGGCTACCAATGCCTCCCACCTAAAGGCCTTTGGGATTGGGAAATTCTTCCTCCATGAAATGTACATATCAAGCTATAATGGACCCAGATTTACCTTGCATACCTTTCCTCTCAGTTTGGTGTCTGCCTTTTATTTGAATTTGCAAATGACTTGCTAATTGACATTCTTTTTTTAAGTTTATTTACTTATTTTGGGGGGGAAGAGCGAGAATCCCCAGCAGCCTCTGCACTGTCGGTGTAGAGCCCAACTCGAGGCTCGAACCCATGAACCATGAGATCATGACCTAAGCTGAGGTCAAGAGTCGGACGCTTAACCGACTGAGCCACCCAAGTGCCCCAGACTTCTTTATGTAACAAATTCCATGGCTCATCCCAGTTCCCATCCAGAAGTGGTGGTAAATTGTCAAGTTCTTGGCAAAACTCATAGAAGGCTCCCATGTACAAAATCTGGAGGAGGACATCACCCAGGAATGAGGCTAGAGTCCCAGTGAGGTTGGAAGATGCCTACTACCTCTTCCAGCAAATTCCTCTGCCCCTCCTGTACCCCCTTGTACCTAAAAAGGGAGGCCTTATTTCCTCTTTTTTCTTTTTTAATTTTTTTTTTTAACGTTTATTTATTTTTGAGACAGAGAGAGACACAGCACGAACGGGGGAGGGGCAGAGAGAGAGGGAGACACAGAATCGGAAGCAGGCTCCAGGCTCTGAGCCACCAGCCCAGAGCCTGATGCGGGGCTCGAACTCACGGACCGCGAGATCATGACCCAGGCTGAAGTCGGATGCTCAACCGACTGAGCCACCCAGGCGCCCCTATTTCCTCTTTTTTCAAATTGCTAGGTGTCTTGAATTTCTTGCCCTCACTTTCATCCCTACTGTAGGTGGTTAGAGAAGGAAATGGAGAAAGGGAACCTCATGGTTCTCCTTGCCTCTTTGGCCAGGGAACATTCTACCAAAGGGTGAAGACCCTAAAACCTCTTAGGTGAGCCAGCAACAACACTCTTAGGCGTATATACCAAAGAACTGAAAACAAATATTCAAACAAAACTTGTACACAAAAATTCATTGAAGCACTATTCACATGGTCAAAAGGGAGAAACAACCCAAACATCTATCAGCCGAGGAATGGAGAGACAAAATGTGGTATATCCATACAATGGATTTTTTTTTTCAAGACCTACGAGTTTAATTACCTACTAGACCATCCAGATGGAAATATGTGGTAAATGAATGGAAACAAGGGTCATAAAATTAGGAGAAAGGCAGGCATTTTTAGAGCAGTTTAGGTTTAGATGTTCACCAGGTTGGACTTAAAAAAAAAAAAACATTTAAAACAAATACTTTCTTAAGATTTTATTTTTAAGTAGTCTCTACACCCAGCATGGGACTTGAACTCACAACGCTGAGATTAAAAGTTGCATGCTCCACCAATTGAGCCAGCAGGGCACCCCTTAAAATAAAATTTTTTACCACAGTGAAAAAACAATAAAATTAAAACGGAATTCCAGAATTGTCCAAATGATTTTTTAATCGTGATTAATTTTTTCCCACATTTCTTTAAATGTCAAGTTGTCTTTGGCAAATTTATCCAAAAACATAAATTTTCATTGTATAATTTAGTTTATATTTATATAACAGGGTGCCCTAAATTGATGTTCATCAGAATACTGTTCTCTAAGCCCTAAGGGCTTATATCTTCCCTTTAAAGTGTGTAAGTATCAAAAAAAGTGTATCTTTTAATTATTTTATCATTTTCAAAGATAGTCTAGAGAAAACATATGAATTAAACACCTGTAAGTTCTTCATTTTTTTTTTAAGTTTATTTATTTTGAAAGAGAGACACAGAGAGCACAAGCAGGGGAGAGGCACAGAGAGAGAGAGAGAGAGAGAGAGAGAGAGAGAGAGAGAGAATCCTAAGCAGGCATCCCACTGTCAGTGCAGAGCCCGACTTGGGGCTTGAACTCATGAACTGTGAGATTGTGACCTGAGCCGAGATCAAGAGTCAGATGCTTTTTTAAAAAATTAAGTTTACTTATTTATGTTGACAGAGAACAAGCAGCGTAGGGGCAGAGAGAGAGAGAGAGAGAGAGAGAGAGAGGGAGAGAGAATCCCAAGCAGGCTCTGCACTGCCAGTGCAGAGACCAATGCTGGGCTCAAACCCCTGAACCCTGAGGTCATGACCCAAACGGAAATCAAGAGTCAGAAGCTTAACCGGCTGAGCCACCCAGGTGCCCCAGTTCTTCACTTCTGTTGCAGTGTAGCAATTGGTCCTCTAACCCATGGTGGTCTATCAGCTGAGCAAGGCTGAGTCTTGTTCTCAGATGCAGCTGACTGCACCTCGTAAAGCAACTGACTACAGGCTTCTCCGCCTCTTTTTCAGACAAGGGTAACTAACACAAATCATTCTTTGATCTATACGTTCTGCTAGTTTCATCCCCCAGATCCTCGTTTGGAAATTCTCATTCGCCAAATCGTTTTTGAAGACCATTGCACGACACAGTATCAAGTCATTAGATTCACATGCGCTGATAATTCTTGAAGGTATTTTCCAAATGCTTCCTTCCTTCAGCTTTACCATCTGTGTGTTTAAAATGGTCTCAAAAGTTCCAGGGCCACCTGGCGGGCTCCGTCAGTAGTGCGCGTGACTCTTGGTCTTGAGGTCATGCGTTCAAGCCCTGTGTTGGGTGTGGAGATTAATAAATAAATAAGTAACCTTCAAAAAAAAAAAAAAGAGTTCTGAGATTCCAAACAGTTTTCTTCTGGAGAAGATGCCGGTTTCTTTGAAAAGTTTCGATAGTTTTCTTCATTCTCTGCTTTGAGGTATTTTACCATGCCGTAACAGGGATTACATGAAAATCTCCCGTTCCTCAGTCATTGTCTAAGTGTTGCACTTACAGGGTTTTTTATTTTTTTATTTTTATTAAAAAAAATTTTTTTTTAACATTTTATTTATTTTTGAGACAGGGAGAGACAGAGAATGAGCAGAGAGAGGGAGACACAGAATCTGAAACAGGCTCTGGGCTCCGAGCTGTCAGAGCCCAACACGGGGCTCGAACCCACGAACCGTGAGATTATGACCTGAGCCCAAGTCGGATGCTTAACCGACTGAGCCACCCAGGCGCCCCATACAGGGTTTTTTCTTGAACCGCTTGTGTGGGGAGGTGGTGGATTGGCACACACCTGTGGAGGGCTGGTCGAGTCACAGCTGAGCGTGATGAGCTTTCCATCTTGGAAATGGAACCTCAGTTTGCCTCTCTCTCAGCCCTCCCCAGAGAGAAAGCCCACCCGATATTATCCGTTATTGCATAGCTGTAAAAAGGATCAAAGTCCTGATACGTGCCTTGACAACGTTTTTGCTAAGTAAAAGAAGCCAGACACAAAGACCACTTACTGTATGCATCCGTTTTTATGAAATATGGAGAATAGACCCATCTATAGAGGAAAGGCCGACTGGCGGCTGCCAGGGGCCGGTGGTGGCAGAGAAAGGGAGGAATTGCTAATGGGTATGGGGTTCCCTTTGGGGATGATGAAAATGTTCTGGAACTAAACAGTGGCGGTGGTTGCACAACATTATAAATGCATTCAATTCCGCGGAGTTTTGCACTTTAAAATGGTTAAAATGGTGAATTTTATGTTACGTGGATTTTACCTCAATTGATAAAATGACCGAACAAGGAGAACCTGTCAGCCAACCCAGGGTTGAAAGAGGAGGAGGAAGGCGAAAGAGGGGGAAGCTAGCGCATTTCTCTGAGCTTAGGTCCCTCATCTGGACCGTGGTGGTGGTAATTCTCCCATCCCCCAGCGGGCATGAGTAATGAGCTTGAGTAAGTGTTATAGAAATACTTAGCACTATAGGCGCTCAACGTCAATGTTAATTGCCTTCTTTTCTGTATAAGTATCTAAACCTATTTGTCCACTCTATACCTTTATTTCTTACGACTCTATGGTCTGTGAATCTGTTCTTCATGGGGGCTCCTCCCACTCCCTCTCCCTGCATTTGGCAGGCTGCTCTACTATCTGGGATGTTGTCCTGGCTCCCGTGTTAAAGGCCAGGATGGTCCTTAGGCCACTGCCACAGAATCACTTAAGAGCTGCTTCTGTGGGACCCGTCGGCTGAATCAGACTCTCAGGGGAACCTGGGGTCTGCATTTTTAATAAGCGCTCCAAGTGGTGATCACGCACATTCAGGTTTGGGACTACTGTTTCAATTTATTTGGGTCTTATCTCTTCCAGGAAGTCTGCTCAGACTCCTCCCCTGAGAAGCCTTCTGATGGCCAGAGTGCTCCTTTCCTGTGTCTGAGGCTCTGGAGGCTCTGAATGTCTGGGTCAAAGTCAGCTTGGGTTCTGCTGGGTCTGCTCTCTCCCTGCAGACTGGGGAACGCCCAGGGACGGATGCCTGGCCCTCTCTTTCCTCTTGTCACCCTGGTTCTTCCTGAGTGTAGGATCTCTTGGGGTGCTATAGGAAGCAAGACACTTCCGTTTTCAGGTCCTTTGAATCCTGTTTCCTTTACTTGTACAGATACTTGGGAGAACTTAGATTTTTCTCCCTTCCTACCATTCTACTCCTGACTCTCCAAGATGGTATAGAAATTGTATTACTGGGTCACATCAGCCTTTGCTTTTCCCGTCCCATGTCATCCCACAGGCTGTGCTAGGTGTGGGCCGGCCCCCACCCCACCCTAAGTGACCATGGATCCTGGAGCCGGGCCAGAGTCATCACTGACCGTCAATGAGCAGGTATGTTCTGGGGCAGGAAGAGGTGGGGGAGTGAGGGTGATGGACCCTGGGGCGTGGCCAGGAGGAACACTCCACAGAGCCTGTCAGTAGCTGTTTCTTAACCAAAATTCATGCCGACTTCACCCATCCAGATGTAGTTACCAGCTAGGATTTCTCAGGGGCTGAGATCGGGGATTTAAGCTGTGATTTTATTATTTATTTATTTATTTTAAGTTTATTTTATTTATTTTTAGAGAGAGAGAGAGAACAGAGGTGTATGTGCGTGCATGCCCAAGCAAGGGAGGGGCAGAGAGAGAGAGAGTGAGAGAGAGAGAGAGAGAGAGAATGAATCCCAAGCAGGCTCCATGCCATCAGCACAGACCCTGACTTGGGGCTCGAACTCACAAACCATGAGATCATGACCTGACCTGAAATCAAGAGTCAGATACTTAACCGACTGAGCCACCCAGGCACCCCTTAATTTCACTTTTAAAAAAAAAAATTTTTTTTTCAACGTTTATTTATTTTTGCGACAGAGAGAGACAGAGCATGAACGGGGGAGGGGCAGAGAGAGAGGGAGACACAGAATCGGAAACAGGCTCCAGGCTCTGAGCCATCAGCCCAGAGCCTGACGCGGGGCTCGAACTCACGGACCGCGAGATCGTGCTTAACCGACTGCGCCACCCAGGCGCCCCTAATTTCACTTTTTAAAGTCACAGCTTAGGGGCACCTGAGTGGCTTAGTCAGTTCAGCAGTTGACTCTTGGTTCTGGCTCAGGTCATGATCTCGAAGTTCATGAGATCAAGCCCCTTGTTGGCCTCTGTGCTGACAGTGCAGAGCCTGCTTCGGTTTCTCTCTCTCCCTCTCTCTCTCAGCCCCTACCCTATTCATGCTCTCTCTCTCTCTGTCTCAAAATAAATAAACTTAAAAAAAGAAGTGAAATTAAAATATAAAAAATTGTATGGGATGCCTAGCTGACTTAGTAGAGCATGTGACACTTGATATCAGGGTCATGAGTTCAAGCCCCACGTTGGGGGTAGAGTCTACTTAAAAAAATAATAAAAAGTTTAAATATATATACAAATATGTATAAGTTTACATAAGGAAAAGATTTGGACATCAGGTAATTTACTCTATTTTTTCCTAAATATATTTTATAATTTTTTGCAGTGAACATTCATTACATAATTTTTTAAAGGAAAAAAAAAAAGGTTAACATTTCTTAAAAGGTAATTGGACTGAAGTCCCTCGTATCAAATTTAAATCAGAAAAGGAACTGCTTTTGGAGGTGTATTTCACTCATACTCCCCTGAGAGGTCACATTGTCACTTTTTCCAGCAATCTCTGGCTGGGTTCAATTTTGAGGACTGTGTTGTGGGAGTGCCTTCGGGTACAGGCCAAGTGCAGGGGAGGCTCGACACAGATTTTGAACATACAGCGTGTCCCTGATTCTTCATTGGTCTAATTCAAAGCATGCCGGTGCTGGAGGTGAAGAGCTGAGGGCTGGCTGTTTGAGCAGGGGAAGAAGACCAAGTGTTCTGAGGACATGGAAGGCCCCCTCGAGGTCGGAGCATGCCTGCAGATGGCAGGGCTGGCCCCACCGCTCCACAGGGTGCAAGGCTCCAGTCCGGGGAGGTGGGGCTCCAGTCCGGAGAGGTGGGGCTCCAGTCCGGAGAGGTGGGGCTTCAGTCTTGGGAGGTGGGGCTCCAGTCGGAGAGGTGGGGCTCCAGTTGGAGAGGTGGGGCTCCAGTCCAGAGAGGTGGGGCTTTAGTCTTGGGAGGTGGGGCTCCAGTTGGAGAGGTGGGGCTCCAGTCCTGGGAGGTGGGGCCAGTGGCTGCTTCTACAGTATTCCTGACCTGCATTTCAGGAAGTTAGCTTGCCTGGAAACCTTGGCCTGTACCCCAGAGTTTTGGAATCATGAGCCTAAAAAGTTACTCAGCATTGTGGAGCATTCATGTCCATCCCTTTGTCTTTGAGGAAACTCCTGTAAGGTTTCAAGAGAAGTGAAGAGGGATCTGCTTCTTGGCCCAGCCTAAGGCTGGATGCTGTGTTAGTTAGGGGCCTCCAGTATCCTAGCAGCTAAGAGGACGCCCTTGCAGCGCTGTGGGATAGGCCACTTAACCACTCCCTGAACTAAGTCCAGGACGGGGAGCAAATAGAAATATCTCCAAGTGGTTTGGCTCTGTGGGGCTTTTACTAGCGTGTGTCAAGCCCTTCCTGTGTCACCAGGCCCCAGTTTCTTTCCTGGGATCGGGGAGCTGCAGCCTGCCCCAGGCTGTGGAATTGTCACAGCACACAGCCCTCAGGCAAGCGGTCTGCATCTCCAAGTGCCCTCTCCTCTCTCCCCCAGCCAGAAGCCTACTGGCCACTCCCCACCAGCAATGTCCCCTGTCCTCTGTTTTCAGGTCATCGTGATGTCAGGCCACGAGACCATCCGCGTGCTGGAAGTTGGAGTGGATGCCCAGATCTCTGCTGAGGAGGAGGGCAAAGGACTGGAGGGTGTCGCTGCCGAGGGCTCCCAGAGCAGAGGCCCGGCCGAAGCCAGTGAACCCGCTGGTGAAGCTGGGCCAGACAACCCAGACTCCTCTGCAGAGGCAACTGGTACGAGGCCATTGCTCCCATTTGGCATTGGTCCACCCGAGTCCCTCTTTCTGGCTCCTTGGAGAGCCAGCGTGAGTCCCTAGGGCCAGGGTGGCCTTGGGGTCTTGTCTTCCGGTCCACTGGACGACCTCTGGCCACAGCTGTACTTCTGCTCAGCTGCTAGGGCCGTCCTGCCCTCCATGTCCCTGGAACTTTAGTTCTGGTTTCATTCACTTCCACATCTAAACTGGGATGGGTCAGGGTGAGGTGGGAGGAGAGCAGCTGGGCTCAGTTGAGGGGATTGAATTAACCTCCGAGAGGGCTGTACATACAACCCAGAAAGGCCGAGTGCAGAAAGGACTAGACCTTCAGGATCCCGACAGCCTTTCTAACCCAGTACCTTCTGTGGTGAATCTGGGAGGTTCCAGCGGCTGGGGATAGGAGGGCATGTTACCTACCCCACACTAAAGATGTAGGTTAGGTAGGACCTTGCAGAATCCCAGCTCCTTACTCCTAGCTGGGCTGGCGTGAGTCAAGCCTGGTGTCTTATTCATGCTGTCTCCAAAGACGACTTTTGGGCAAGAACTTGAGTCCCCTGTAAGGGGAATGGATAGGGACGATCCACCCACACCATCTCTCCTAATTACCCTGTAGTATAGCTGCGAGACAGCCAGGGCTGTTCTAGAGGCTGGGACTGAGGTGCCAGGCATGGCTGTCTGGTTGTGGGGCACCCTTTCATGGACTTCCCTCATTGACACCTTTCAGAGTAGACGTCTTTTGCTGGAACCCTGGGGATCCCCAGTTAGTACCCCCAGAACTCCACGATTCATCTCCCCTAGCCTTCTGCTTATCTTCCCTTCCCCGGATTGGAGATCTGGGCTGGTGGGGGTGGGCCAAGAAGAGGAGCCAAGAAGAGAGCAAATGAGAACAGACAGGCTTTAGGGAAATAGAAACTCCTTAATAAGAAAACTGTGAGACCTCACATCCCTCACTCTGCCTGCAAATCAGCACGCAGATTCAGTTGGCACCCTAGTGACCTAGGTTATTTTTTCTCCTTTTGAATAAAGGAACGGCAAGAGGCTTGACCGTTTTCCCCTAGCCTGGAAACGCTCTGCTCCATGTTGAGACCAGGGTGGGGTGTCACGTGCTCCACAGGGCAGCGCCCCAGAGAGCAGGCAGCAAAGACCAGGATTCTACGTCTGACCGATCTTCCCACTCCTTTCCATGGTGGGGATGGGGCTCTTTTCCAGAAAATTCAGGAGATTTCCCAGGTTTACCCACAGGGTCGGCAATTTCCCTTTTTATTCTTTTAACGATCTTCCATATCTCATTTTGTCTGGTGCCTTAATTCTGTTTCTTGTTCAAACCTGCTCTCGGAAATGGATGCTAAGTCAACTCTTTATACCTTAGCATCAGTGTTTATGGTACTGTGCATCTTCTTCCAGGGGTTTGTACATTTAAGCCTCTTCACGAAAGTCCTTTTCTCTGTAAAGGCATTTTAGTGATCATCGGGTAGGTAAGGGAGGTATTTTGATGGTACCTCCCAAGAAGCCGCCAACTTAGACTGTGGCCTTGATGGAACCTTTCTTGATAATGCTATTGCAGAGCAGAGGCTAAGAAGAGTTTCCTCTTGGGCGCCTGGGTGGCTCAGTCGGTTAAGCATACGACTTCAGCTCGGGTTATGATCTCACTGCTCGTGAGTTCGAGCCCCAGGTCGGGCTCTGTGCTGACAGCTCAGAGCCTGGAGGCTGCCTCAGATTCTGTGTCGTCCTCTCTCTGTCCTCCCCCACTTATGCTCTGTCTCTCTCTCAAAAATGAATCAACATTAAAAAAGTAAAAAGAACCCAAAAAAACAAAAAAACAGTTTCCTCTTAAAATGAAACTAAGTAATGGGAAACTTTCAGGATGAGAAACATCTAGTGATTTATATCACTCTAAATTACTACCCAGTCCTTGTCCATGTGTGTATTTTTAAAAATTTTTTTATTAAAAAATTTTTTGACGTCTATTTATTATTGAGAGACAGAGAAAGACCGAGCCTGAGTGAGGGAGGGGCACAGAGGGGGAGACACAGAATCCGAAGCAGGTTTCAGGCTCTGAGCTGTCAGCACAGAGCCCGATGTGGGGCTCAAACTCACAAACTGAGAGATCATGACCTGAGCGGAAGTCGGACGCTCAACCGACCGAGCCACCCAGGCGCCCCTCAAACTCCTTTTTTAAAAAATTAATTAATTTTTTGAGGGAGAGTGGGGGAGGGACAGAAAGAGCAAGAGCGAGAGCGAGAAGCCCAAGCAGGCTCTGTGCTATCAATGCAGAACCGGAGGTGGGGCTCAAACCCACATACCGTGAGGTCATCACGTGAGCATAAATCAAGAGTTGGACGCCTAACCGGCTGAGCCACCCAGGCGCCCCTCAAATTCCTTTCGAAAAGAAATCAGTTGTGTACCTAGGAGGAAGTTATCACCTGGAAAAGTACAAAATCTATCAATGAGAGAGGACCAGTAATTGGCTACAAGGTACCACATGGCTGTTAAGCCAGAAAAACAAACAGTGATAA
The DNA here is from genome assembly GCF_016509475.1 of Prionailurus bengalensis. Classification (NCBI taxonomy): domain Eukaryota; kingdom Metazoa; phylum Chordata; class Mammalia; order Carnivora; family Felidae; genus Prionailurus; species Prionailurus bengalensis. The sequence goes on along the minus strand of NC_057358.1, from coordinate 77,634,316 downwards.
AACCTAGGTTGGGTGGCACTGTGGAGAAATGGGCACATTATTGATGGTTCTGTGAATTGGTTCAGTCTTTCCGAAAAGCAGTCTAGCAGGAAGTGATAAAAGCCCTAAATGTATGCAAACCCTTGGACCCTTAGTCCTACTTTGAAAATAAATCCTAATAAAATGAGCATTTCGTTTCTTTAGATGATAAGCTTTTCTCATTCATGTTTATCACATTCCCATTTTCCCACTTTGCTTTTTTTTTATATATTTCATAGCATTTTGTCAAGCAAAATATTTTTTAAGTTTTTGTGGGTTCAGAGTATCGTGATGTTTTCTGATTTTTTTTTTCAGTAGCTAGAACTGTATTTCCCCTCCACAGTGGACATAAACCTGTCGTTTTGTTTTCTGTTTGTATTTTAGAAGACTTTTGTTGTTGCCTGTTTTCTCTTTGATTCCTTAAAGAGTTGGACTTTTTTTTTTTTTTTTTCATTATATACTGTGAACTTTATAGTCCTGAGTTAGGTTACTGCCTTTCCAGATGAAAATGTGGGCTGGGAATGCAAGATGGAAAGGCTGTCTAATTCTGTGGTTCCTCCTCTAGCTGCATGATGTGTCACAAGTGGGTTTAAAAGGAAAAAGAGAGAGAGGAGAGGTTACTGACCTCCATTCCCAGACATCCAATTCAGTAGGCTTAGATTAGGGCCTGGAAATCTACACCCAGCCAATATTAAGAGGCCACCAATCTGGTCTAACGTCCATCACCCAATATGTAGATTCCTTTTCAAGTTTTACTGTGTATTAAATAATAACCCTTCTCCTCATTGTTGTGTGGCTTTGAAGAGGTTTCCTGGTGGGGTTCTCCAATACCGGACTAAATCAAGGTAGCAAGAGGAAGCTATCAGCTGGGTGAAAAGCACCCTTTCACAGGAAAGAAGTTCTTTTGGAAGCTCAGTGAGGCTTCTCAGCTGGACTTCAGACCGCAGGCCCTGGCAGAAAAAAGCTGCCTGGCCTGGAATGCCCCTGTGTTCTGGAGTGTGGCAAAGACCTGTCCAGTTTTCAGGGACTGTCACTTCAAGGACCTCACCCGACAGGAATCTTTGCCCCTTCCCCAAGCTAGCACCTGCATCCACAAAGTCACCTGCAGGTGGTGTAACAATGATTCAATTGCTGGATGAGTCAAGGGAAGTTGCTCCCATCAATTCTAGCTCCTTCCTTCCCTGACACACATTTGCTTAGGGCCCCTTTACTGATTATGTGATAGGTCACCATGTCCTCTGGAGCCAGGAAATGGGAGACTTGATAGGCAACTGTGCATAGGCCTGCATCTTCTTCAACTAGATGTGGGAAGAGGGTAGCCCACCTTTCAGGTCTGGCACAGGGTCCCCCATCCTTCCATTCTCACTACCGGTAGCATTTGGGAAGCTGCCTCCTGGGCCAGGGAAGGCTGGTGATTGGCCTTGGGTTATGCAGAAAAACAATGTAGGCCTGAGAATTTAGCACTCCAAACTGCAACCAGATGTTCTACTCCAGTGACCCCTCCACTCACACCGGGCTCATTCCTTGTCCTTTCTCTCAATGCCACATGAAGTGAAGTCTCTCCCGGGGATCCCTCCGAGCCCTGCCCCTGCGGTTGCCACCTTCAGCCAAGCCCCAAGCCAGCCTCAGGCATCGCAGACCCTGACGCCACTGGCTGTACAAGCTGCCCCCCAGGTAAGGGCCCCCCCGGGGAGCTGAACAGAGGGCCCTGGGTGGGAGCAAAGCATGGGACAGCCAGTGTGGGGTGGCCATGGGATCTGGGGATTTCTCGGGACAGAACAGGAAAGGGGCTGTGGCTTGAAGGAGGGAATCCCTTCCTGGGCACCCCTGGCCTCTCCCCTACCCCAGATCAGGCCCACTGGGAAGATTAGATCTGTCTTTGCCAACTAATATTCTTGGGTCCAGCAAAGATTGTAGAGATAACGTTAACTCTTTCATGCCACAGGCATCTCTGTTTATCTAATGACTAAATGAGTGAATAGCCTTGTTAGCCCCTCCAGGAGATGCCTGGAAGAGTTAATGGATCTTTCAGAGTCCTCATTTAGAGCCAGGGGACTGCCCCAGCCCCAGCGCCGTGAGAAGCTGCCTCCCGGGTCCCCCGGCTGTGCTGAGTTCCCTGTGACCTTTTGCTACAGGCACAGATCTGCAAGGCATCCAGCGGGGTATCCTCCGTCAGAGCTTCCCAGAAGCCTCTGTAGGCCCTTGATCTCCTGGTTCCACCAGCCCCCGCCCCCTGCTTCCCTACGGCCACAAAGCATTGGTCCTGTGGGCCAGGGCCCAGGGAAGGCCTGGGAGGCAGCAGACTGTGGTGGAGGAGGCCGGCACACCCTCTGCTGTCCCGTGAGTGGGGCCAGGCCCCGTCTCCGGTTCAGGCAGCTTCTCTGAAGGCAGGATAGTCTGGTCCAGGCACCCCCTCGGGGTCAGGCCTCCGGCTAGGGCTGGTCTCTTCCCCACCCTCACCGGCCTTTTCCCCACCGCCCTCAGAATGCTTTGTTTGTGCTCAACTGGGTCTGAGAGACCTGGTGTTTGCGCTGTCAATGTTGATTTTTTATTTTTTCTTTTCTTTTTGAAATCTTGTTTGCTTTTGCAGGTCTTGACTCAGGAAAACTTAGCCACAGTTCTGACAGGAGTTATGGTTCCAGCAGGGGCAGTTACTCAACCTCTTCTTATCCCCATCAGTATTGCAGGTCAAGTGGCTGGTCAGCAGGGGCTGGCCGTGTGGACAATTCCTACAGCAACCGTGGCTGCCCTCCCAGGACTGACAGCTGCTTCTCCTACGGGGGGAATTTTCAAGCCACCTTTAGCCGGTCTGCAAGGTAACGGCAACTCTCCCCAGGACTGCACCAGGCCCCCCACCACCCTACACTACTGTCCCTGCACGTGTGCTTGCCATGCTGGACTCAGAACACGCGGCCCACCGGGGCAACAGCCCTGGAGTCCGGATCCGGTGTCCCAGGCACCCAGCCACAGAGCTGCTGCACCACCTCGGGACTCTAGGCCATGACACCGAGCCGGCCCAGCGGGCCTCTCTCACTCCAGCCAACCGAGACTGCCCCCCTCCCCCCCCCACCGCGCCAGAGTTCGCCCCACGACCAGCCTCCTAAGAAGGACCACCGCAAGAAGATTCCGCTTCTGCTTTGGAACCTACGCGTCTCCAGCAGGCCCGAGGGAGGGGGGGATGAGAGATGCTGCCACGCGCTGCCCCTGCAAGGATCAAGGGAATCACGGCTGCCTGTCCCCTCTGCCCCGCTGTCCCAACCCCCTTCTCATTCTTGGGCCAGATCCCTTGGGATTGGAGCCGCTCTGGGCTGCGGCTAGGCATTTGAGCGCCTCTGTCTCTGCCTTGCTCCGTAGCAGCTGCCGTGCTGAACGCCGCTCTCCCGACACCCGTACAAGCTGTCCCGCCGGTACAGGCCTCCTCGCCCACGCAGCCCCGGCCAGCGGCCCAGCCCCAGACGCTGTTCCAGACCCAGCCGCTGCTGCAGACCACGCCGGCCATTCTACCGCAGCCCACCGCTGCCACTGCTACTGCCCCCGTCCCCAAGCCAGTGGACACCCCCCCACAGATCACCGTCCAGCCTGCAGGCTTCGCACTGAGTCCAGGAATTGTAAGCTGCTGCCCTGACCCAGGGCTGACCAGGGATGGACCGAATCTCGGGCCAAGGGTGGAACTGGCCCTTCCCACAGGGGAGGAAGGAGGTGGAGGACCAGCCCCCCCGAAAACGGCTCTTTTCCAACACATCCGCAGAGATGGCTCCCTCTGAGGCCTTCTCCTTGCATCTGCCAGCCCATCCATCCCAGACAAGAGCAGACAATCTCCGCCAAGAGGGCTGGGCAAATTCTCCAGAACCTGAACCACTGGACCGGCCTTGGAGGGTGGGATGATGTCTGGGGATTGCAAACTCGTGAGCTGTAACTCAGGTGGAGCTGGAGGCTCACAGCCCCGTGCCCATGTCTGTCCGGTGTGGCTCCCGGCTCGGGCAGTGGAGCTGTTGAATGTGACTAGATTCACATCGGCCCCTCCAGTCTGGCCTTCTGTCCTCCTGGGCCTGGCCTGAAAGATTAGCCGGAGTTACTCTTCCGTGGTGGTGCCCCTCCCCCTTCCCCGCAGCCCCTGGCCCTCGATGCTATTCAGCTGGTGGACATAGGCCTGCAGCTCACATTCACACCTGCCCAGCATCCGTATCTCCCCACCCCAAAGCGCTCAGCCTTTTCCTCTCTGCCTTGGGCTCTTTCTCACCCCGTGGCCTCTCAGCAAGGCTCTTTCTCCACCCACAGATCAGTGCTGCTTCCCTCGGGGGACAGACCCAGATCCTAGGCTCCCTCACTACCACTCCGGTCATTGCCAACGCCATTCCCAGCATGCCAGGGATCAGCAGTCAGATCCTCACCAACGCTCAGGGACAGGCAAGTGGTCGAAGCCAGGGCTGAGGGTTGAGGGCTGCGGTGAGGCTGCCTGGGGGTGGGCCGGGACTTGGGCTGAGGGTCCTAGAGACTCGGACAGGGTGCCACGCTGCCGTTCATCTCTCATGTGGCAGCTCTCTGCTGATGCTGAGCCCTGGCAGGGGCCTCACCTCCACCCCAGCCTATAGGTGCTCACTCTACTCTGGGGTTTTCCTTCGTGGAGCACCCACTTTGTGACCAGGCTCTGTGTTAGGTGCTTTCTCACATTATCTCACCTCATTTTGAGTACAGGTCTGTTAGGTGGAGATTTTCATTCCCATTTTTCCGGGGGGAGAAAGGCCGAGGTTCAGAGAAAGTAAGCCACCCAATAAAATGTGTCAGGGCAGGGCAGGGCTTCACATCCAGGGCTGTGTGAATCACATGCAGACCTATTCTTTCTGCACCTCGGCTCCGGGGATAGAATAAAGGAAACAGCTTTATCGATGAGGGAACTGAGGTCCGGAAGGGTTCAACGATTTGTTGAGGTCCCTTCCCCTGCCCACGTGGGGATTTGGGTTGGGGGTAGAACTGGACGCTGGCCTCACACCTGGGGTCCCTGCCTTGTTTCCTCCAGGTTATTGGAGCACTTCCGTGGGTAGTGAACTCGGCTAGTGTGGCAGCCCCAGCACCAGCCCAAAGCCTGCAGGTCCAGGCTGTGACACCCCAGCTGTTGTTGAATGCCCAGGGCCAGGTGATCGCGACCCTGGCCAGCAGCCCCCTGCCTCCGCCCGTGGCTGTCCGGAAGGCAAGCACGCCTGAGTCCCCTGCTAAGAGTGAGGTACAAGGGCTGGGCTGGGATGAGGGCAGGGGTGGGGGGGGGTGCCTCCCTCAAGACTGCAGGGCAGGACAAGACTATTTTCTGAAGCCCCTGGCACACAGAGTACCTCCCCAGAGTGAGGGGAAATCCCAGAGTAGAAGGCCCCACATACTCTGTTCAGGGACAGAGCACTCCCCCACCCCCACCCCCACCCCAAAAACAAGTGTATGTGCCCTCAGAGGCCAGTGCCATGCTGAAAGGGCCAGGGTGGTAGTCAAAGCAAACTGAGCCTTGATCGGCTCCAGGGTGAACCGATTGCCAGGAAAGCCCAGGGAGGTGATTCGGCATCCCCTTCGCCTCACCCCTTCACTTGCACTGTGGCTTTGATTATTCCTTTATTTGTTCATTCCAGGAGCAGTTTTTGAGTGCCTAGTATACTCCAGGTGCTGTAGATCTAGGGACGAGTAAGATGCCTTTCCTAGCCTTAGGTGGCCCACTGCTGGAGACAGTTGCAAGCCAGAGTGACAAAGACTATGACAGGGACGTGACAAGCTGCTGTAGGGACCTCGAGAAGGGAGCTCTGGACCGACTGGGGAATTCAGCAAAGCTTCGTAGAGAAGGGACGCGGCACTAATCTAAAGGGATGCGGTGGGCGGGAGAGTGGGTCCCCCCCTTTACTGTAATTGCAGGAATTAGAAGGTGTCAGAGCAGGGGTTCCCAGAGTTGTGTGTCACAAGCACCTGAAGGACAGCTGGAATGCAGAGTCCCGACGCACACACGTCCCCCCACCCTTGGAGTTTCTTGTTCAGAAGTTCTGGAGTGGCACTCCGGAATTTGCATTTCTAGCAAGTTCTCGGGCGAGGTTGAGGCCTCGGCTCTCAAATGCAGCATGCCGCTTCCAGGCTTTGTGAATAACCTCCTGGCCTCATCTGTAAAATGGAGATTATCAGAGTACCAGCCTCAGAAGGTTATGAACGTTAATGGATATATCACGCGTAAGACAGGTAACACTCTGTACGCAGGGAGCACTGGAAAAAAACGGTGCTTTTATTTTATCACTGTTATTATGGAGCAGAGAGTCATGGAAGGGAAGTGGCTAATTAGATGTGTATTAAAAAAAAATTAACCGGGGCGCCTGGGTGGCTCAGTTGGTTGAGCATCCGACTTCGGCTCAGGTCATGATCTCACGGTCCGTGAGTTCGAGCCCCGCGTCGGGCTCTGTGCTGACCGCTCAGAGCCTGGAGCCCGTTTCAGATTCTGTGTCTCCCTCTCTCTCTCTGCCCCTCCCCTGTTCATGCTCTGTCTCTCTCTGTCTCAAAAATAAATAAACGTTAAAAACAAAATTAAAAAAAAAAGAATTACCTGTTATCCAGGTGGAGCCAAGAACTGAACTGTGGCGAGACTTGAGTCCTTGTCACCTGTTAGGAGGCAGCTGAAACAGTTCTACCAAGAAACCAGGAGCCCTGAACTTAAGTCCCTGGGGAGGAAGAGGGACTGGGCTTGAGAGCTACCAAAGGGTAGAATCCAGGGAATAGGACCCATCCTAGAGAAATGTGCACTTTCCAGGAAGTTGTTTTTTTATTGTTATTATCTAACATTTATTTATTTATTTATTTTGAGAGAAACGGGGACAGTGCCAGTGGGGGAGGGGCAGAGAGAAGGGGGAAGAGAGAGAGAGGGAGAGAGAGAAGCCCAAGCAGGCTCCACACTGCCAGCATGGAGCTGGCCGCGGGGCTCGAACTCATGAAACTGCGAGACCATGACCTGAGCCCAAACCAAGAGCCAAATGCTCCACCAACTGAGCCACCCAGGCGCCCCTCAGGAAGCTTTTAAAAACAATCATCCTGGGGTGCCTGGCTGGCTCAGTCAGTAAGTAGAGCATGCAACTCTTGATCTCGGGGTTTTGAGTTCTAGCCCCACGCTGCGGGTTTTTACTTTAAAAATTCATACTAAAAATACTGATTTGATATATTTATAGTTTCTCCTGATGATAAATATGATACACACTTTAAAAAAATTTTTTTTAATGTGTATTTATTTTTGAGAGGCTGAGAAACAGAGCATAAGCAGGAAAGGGGCAGAGAGAGGAAGACACAATCCGAGGCAGGCTCCAGGCTCTGAGCTGTCAGCACAGAGCCCGACGTGGGGCTTGAACTCACAGGCCTTGAGATCACGACCTGAGCCAAAGTCGGACACTTAACTGACTGAACCACTCAGGCGCCCTGACACACGCTTTTTATAAAAATTCCAATATTATGTGTAATGGAAAAAAAGCAAAAATCTCTTACAAGTCCACCCCCAGAGATAGCTGATATAGACAACTTGCTTTATATGTCTCAAGATTTTGTTTTTCCTGGAAATTCATATGTATTTTTTATAGGAGTTATTCTATAAAAATTGTTTTCACTTTATCTTTTCTTCCACTTAGCACTGTGACCCACAGCTCCTTCCATGTCGGTTAATTAAGAGATTAACTGCGTACTTTTTTTTTTTTTTAATATTATACGTGAGAAAGAGAGACAGTGCGTGAGCAGAGAAGAGCAGAGAGAGAGGGAGACACAGAATCTGAAACAGGCTCCAGGCTCCGAGCTGTCAGCACAGAGCCCGACGCAGGGCTCGAACTCACGGACTGTGAGATCATGACCTGAGCTGAAATCACGGACACTTAACCGACTAAACCACCCGGGCGCCCCACTGTATTCTTTTTAGTAGCTGCACAGAATCTCATTGGAAAAAGGTCCCCAGAGTCATTTGCCAGTTCCCTGTTAATGGACATTTGGGGCCTGGGAGCCTCTAGAATCAAGTGTCGGTTTCTGTTCTGAGGGAAAAGGTTTGAGAGCAGTTATCTCAAGGGTGGACACCTGTTGGGCTTTGAACAACTGTACTGAACCTTTCGGAGCCTCTGACCTGCCTGTGTCACGGGTGGCTGTGAGGCTCCAACTTGGTGGGGCATGTTACTGTCCTTACTTCAGAGGTCACTGTCGTTGGGTGGGTGTAATAAGTAGCTTCTAGTCTTGCTTTGTGATGGGGCACAGGTAGGAGTGTGCTGGGGGAGTGAGGATTTCATGCCCATTTTCATGTGGCCCGTGCAGGGACTCCCACCCCCTGAGCCAGGCAGGTGGGCAGTAGCGTCTCATTGGCTCTCTTCTCCCAGGTCCAGCCCATCCAGCCCACGCCAGCTGTGCCGCAGCCAGCGGTGGTCATCACCAGCCCAGCCCCGGCGGCCAAGCCATCTGCCTCTGCTCCCATTCCAATCACCTGCTCTGAGACCCCTACTGTCAGCCAGTTGGTATCCAGTAAGTGACTCCTGAAAAAGGTTGTAGAGAAGAGGAGAGGCATGTATTCGGACTCCCCAGCCCCTTTAGATGCTGCTCTCCTTAATAAACTTTCTAGCGTCCAAAGGGGAAGGGCAAAGGCCCGCTACCAGGCATTGGCTTTCTTATTCCCATTCCTGCTGAGCTGGATTCTAGGCACGATGACAGTGGAGGCCACTTCCTCAAGAAGCCAATCCATGGGCTGTCTCTCGTTTGGCCTCTCACCCAGTATTTGAGGAATGTGGGTGGCTCAGCTCTGCTTGGGGCCAGGAGCGGGGAGAATGGGGGAGGGTCAGCCACTGGAGCTGGAAGAACTAGAAAAGAGACCCCTACTTCCAGACAGGTTAGTCCAGGCCCCTTTTTTCTCAAGTTTTGTTTGCTTTGGGAACAGGGGTGGTGAAGGTATTAAGGGTATATGGGCCTTTTGTCAAATGTCCTCATCCCTCACTGCTTCACCAGGCCAGGCCAATAAGCTAGGTAAGGAGGGCTATCATCCGTCTTACACACTCACCCCTGGTCCCTTCCTCTGACCTAGAGCCGCATACCCCAAGCCTGGATGAGGACGGAATCAACTTGGAAGAGATCCGGGAGTTTGCCAAGAACTTTAAGATCCGGCGGCTGTCCCTGGGCCTCACACAGACTCAGGTGGGCCAGGCTCTGACTGCAACGGAAGGCCCAGCCTACAGCCAGTCAGCCATCTGCCGGTGAGTAAGGCTGTTCTGGACAAGGTCAAGGCCGGCTCGGGCATTTGATGGCACTAAACACTCATTGGGACCCAGGTGCATGGCTCCTTTCCATATTCTCTCTTGCTCCTGCCTCCTTCCAGACCAGGAAGGTTGTTCCAAGGGTAGACGGAAACACCGAGAGTGGCCAGAGGCTGATCCAGTCCGTCTGAGGGCCCTCTCAAGTTTGTTCTTCGATCCTGAGCATGTACGTGGTCTTTCGTTGGGGGGAACCTAAGACCCTAATCCATTCAGGAACCCTACAGGGAAAGGCTACAGCTTATGCCGTTGGTCACAAAAGTGGGAACTTCCGTTCTGACTTAGCCGTCCACCGCAACCCACCCTCCCCGCTGTTATGCTCCCATCCCCCCTCCTCCCAAGGCACGACTATAAAGCGATGTAGCTGATTTTTCTGTGTGCGGCGTTCAGACTGGTTCTGATGCCAGTATCGAAGGAGGGCAAAGCATTGCAAACAGGAATGAGTGCATGGCTCAGGGATGGCCGAAAGGTGCCTGCCAGCTCGCAGATTAGACAAGAGTGACCGCTAGACCAGGTGTCACGCTGGCAGTTCTGTAGTCGCATCCGGGCTCGGCCAGGAAGAGCGGTCTGACTCAGTGTCACTACTGTGAGACGAAATCGGAGGAGATGGCACTTGTGACATCCATGTGCCATCTCTGAAGTCCTCTTAGGATAACTCCTCAAAGGACCTCACTCATTTGGGTGTGAACGTTCTAGAAGAGTTGTTCAGACAGCAGCTGCACTGTTATCGTTGCGCCACTGAACTGAGGCTGTGGGAATGGTCTCCCTTTTGTGACCTGGCTTACGGGATAGTCTGCGGAGTCTGGGCTTGGCTGAGCCAAGGTGGTCTCGATGGGGGCGGTGAGGGGACCATTTAGTACGGTCCCACCAGTCCTCAGAGGGGCAACCCCTCGTGGAGAGTACTCACACCCCAGGGTGGGGAGTAAGGCATTCTCACTGTCCCTTCCCGGGCTTGGGTCACCCACAGGTTTGAGAAGCTGGATATCACACCCAAGAGTGCCCAGAAGCTGAAGCCAGTGCTGGAAAAGTGGCTGAATGAAGCCGAACTCCGGAACCAGGAAGGGCAGCAGAACCTGATGGAGTTCGTGGGAGGTGAGCCCTCCAAGAAACGCAAACGCCGCACCTCCTTCACCCCCCAGGCCATAGAGGCTCTGAATGCCTACTTCGAGAAGAACCCGCTGCCCACAGGCCAGGAGATCACCGAGATTGCGAAGGAGCTCAACTACGACCGGGAGGTCGTGCGCGTCTGGTTCTGCAATCGGCGCCAGACGCTCAAGAACACCAGCAAGCTGAATGTCTTTCAGATCCCTTAGGGCTCCGCCCCCGGCCCTGTGTTCCAGCACTTTGTATTTTTCCCTTGGCCCCTGGCTGCAGCCACTGCCGTGACGGCACCTGTCGTTCTGCCACGTGCGGCTGCGCTTGTCCTGGGGTCGTGAGACTCCACTGTGTGCATGTGCGTTCACTGCCTCCCTCCTCTCCTCCACGTAGCTCACATCACGGGGAGGGCAGAGGGGGCCCACCTGAGAGCTCCAGGCTCCGGGCCGGTCACGCCAAGGGACCCTTCCATTAAGTGGTGTCACTTAAAGAAGCACTTTGCGAAGGTGGTTTTCGAAGGGTGAATTCTGGTTGGGAACCAGAAGCTCCCCGTCTTTGGGGCAGGGCTGCGGCAGCCCCTAAGTACCACTGACCCTTAGCTCTTGTCTTTGATGGCATTCTCTCTCCACCCTCCCTTCCCCTGTGCTCCTCTGTGGAAGTGTCGCAGGTGCAGCAGCTCGCGCAGCAGAACCCCAGCCTCAACTCCCACCCTTTGCCTGCAGGCACCCTGTCCCCGAAAGGACCCAAGGGGCACAGTTCCGAAAAGTGTGACGAGCTGCTCGGCAGGTCAGGCTCAGTGTCTGCCTTGCCCTCGAGGTCAGAAGGTTCTCGCAGCCCTGGGGCCAGAACATGTGATCCCTGCTTCCTTTGGGGGGAAATTGCACTAAAGCAGAACCTGTTCATTTGTGACCCAGGTTGGAAGGAAGCAGCTTTGAACTCTGGCCGTCCTGGAGTTGACCTGGGTCTACGGCAGGTTGGGAACTTAACAGATGAACCCATCCTTCCAGATTTTAATCTAAACTCTGCCCGTGGCTCTCTCCCTCACTAGACAGTGAGGGTTAAAGAACCGGCAGCCTGGAAAATCCCACTGCCCAAGCTCGCAGCACCCTGAAGAGAAATGAAAGGAATGCTGACTCCCTCTTTCTCTTGTCCTCCCACTCACCCCTAACCCCGTGCTGGGCCTTGTCAGAGGGGCACACGAAACCCTAAACCAGACAGCAAGGCCCTGGGGAAAAGGCCACCATCCAGGAAGAATGGATGGCAGCCCAAGAAAGTCTCTTGTGGAAGGTGACTTAACTCTAATTTTCTTGGTGACTTTGAGCCTTGGATACTGGAGGAGAAATCTTGTTTTGTCTGGAGTCTTACACCATGTGTTTGTGCAAACAGTCCTCCCCACCCCTGCCTGCCAGAGCTCCTCTGAGTCAAGAATACCCCCGAAGCAGGACGGGTCTTGCCTACAGAGAGGACGAAGATGGCACACTGAAGGCGGACACCCCATCCAAGCTGCTCAGTGAGTTTCCCAGCCTCGCTGTGGCTGGACGGCCCCTGGAACTCAGTATGTTACTCCAGGAGGTCGGGCGAGCACTAAGAGGTGTGCTTAGGTGAACCTAGACTCACCGTGTAGACCGTGTCCAAGGGCCACAAGTCACAGAGCCAGATCAGCAGCTGCCCTCCACGGCACCTCACAGGATCTACCCTGACAAAATGGCTGCCAGGCGAGGGCACAGCCCTACCCCACTGGTCACCGGCACAGAGTCCCCTCCTGGTCGAGCTTCCTCTGGCTTGTGGTGTTCCCTTTCCTGCCTACAGCTGGTCCCTGTCAGGCCCTACAATGCCAGAGTGGCCCCCCTCTTGGCGGCCCTGCCAGTGAGAGTACGGTTGTGTGTCAGATTTTCCCCAAACCCCCTACGTACGCACACACCCCTGCCCCAGTGCGTTCGGACCGCCCCAACTTTCCAGAGTGTGGTGGGAACGAGGAAGCAGGCGGGCACCCTGCCTGCCCCAAGCCTCCCGGGAGAGGATACGTCTCCAAGGGGGAGGCTTCACGTTCAAGTTTAGGGTTATCCGCCTGTGTCAACGAGATGAGGGGCTCACTCGGGACGGGTGTCGTAAACAAGTTTTCAGTAAGAAGACCCAGGCTGCTGGCGTCTGTGAAGGATTCAGTGACTTACACGTCAATAAATGAGAGAGGTAGGCTTGCACCCGCAAACACTTGTGTTCAGATAGGCTTTCTTTTTTTGAGAGAGACAAGTGGGTCACAGCTGGAGCCCTGGGAGTAGCATATAATCCAGGGTGTGTCCGTGGCAGTAGATACGCAGGAGAATACCATCTGTCCTGGTCTGTGAAAAGAAGATAATGAAGTCCTGGTCTAAATCAGGCCTGGCCACGCTTTCTCAGCTCCTCCCTTGTCTAAATCTGTCTTCCTGGGGCTGGGTTAGAACGACACCATTTTCTCCCCTGCGGGAAGGATGAGTGGGTCTTTCGGAGGAAGGATACCAGGGGCAGAATTTTTGCAGGCTGAAGTCCCCAGGCACGGGGTGCAGAGTGTCCCTGAAGAGTGCCCAAGGCAGAGCTCACAGGCCGGCTGTCTCTGCTCGCGCTCCCCCCCCCCCCCCCCCCCCCCCCCCCCCCCCCCGTAGAGCCCTTGGGGGAACAGCTATCTCCACCAGAGGTGGGTTTTCTGTTTTGCTTCTGATAGCATCAGGTTCTGAGGGGTGTCGATATGAATTTTGTTTTGAAAGCACCTTTCTGGACATAACCCAGAGCTTAGTGGCTCCTTTGCCATGGAAAGGCAGGAGAAAGGGCAGAAGTGATTTAACTGTCTGTGTGTGGCATTGTTTGCTTTGTTTTAAAATGAGAGAAGACCAAAATGTCTATGGCCCGGTGAGTCAGCTGGGGTCTGTGACCCTGCACTATCCATAGCATTTTATCTAGCGGGGGCCCGGGAAAGAATTTGGCCAAATGGACTGAGGAACACACTTGAATTTGGAATGAGAGTCCCTGACGTTTTTGTGTCCTTGGAAACCCAATCACCTTCCTATGCCTAGATTCGCTTCCTGTCTCATAAGCCAGGCTCTGACACTGAGGTTCTGACTATTCCCTGACATGGGGCAAAGCCTGCTGAGGGCTGGAGTGAGGGGTGGGGAGGGGAAAATGGGGATGTAGTTGTGTGGAATAAACAGTATTTTTCTTTTGTACTGGTCTGTTCGTTTATCCTTCGCCTCTCAGGGTGGGGCTGATACGGAGAGGCCAGAGAAGGATCTGGGAGCTGCCTTTGCTATCAGAGCTCAGAGCCTGGAAAATCCCACTGCAAGAGGGCGAGACCCAGTGCCCGGGACTATCACTTCAGAAGGCCCTGCCATGATCCTCCCCATGGAATGCAGGTCAAGGGGATGCGCCCTTTCTCCGCGTAGGACCCCAGAATTCCCTGCAAAGCCCACTTTCCCTCCCCTCTTCTCTGAGTCCCGATAGACTGTGCACATTCCTAGCCCCGAGAGATGACCAAGGGACAGCTCTCTGTTGGAGAGCTGGGGGGATGGAGTTTGGATATGCAAGCTGGAGTGTTGATAAGTATATACAAAGCCCTTTGCAGTGTGAGGTGCGTCTGCCACCCGGGGAGAGAAGGCAGGTAGTGGGCTGGGGACCAAGACGGGGGAACATTCTAGCACAGAACTTGAAGTCTAGCACTTCAAGGGGTGCTAGAAGCCTAAATTCAAACCTGGCCTTCCAGGTGATGATGAAGGTATGCTTGTCGTGATGGAAGGCTAGATCATCCGCAATTAGCTTGTCTTAATACAAATTTAGCTACATGGTAAGTGGATCTTCATTTGTGTTGTTGCTCAGGCCTACAAATGTTAAGGCCTGCCACTTGAGCTTAGAGCAAGGAGAGCACGGCTATAATAAGGGCCCCCCTCTTTACTTGTCTACCTCCTAGGAGTTGGCTTCGTGCCATGCACCCCTGCAGCCCTCCCTCCTTCCCCTTCCACCTACCTGGTATGGATAAGGTCTGGGCTCCATAATCGAAACAGGTGAGAGCAAGGCATCACCTTTGATTCCACCCAATTAACATCCCCGAGCCAGGCAGTGTGCTTCATTCTAGATTGTGTTCTACCACCCTACCTCCACCAATAGGTGTCCAATATTCTGATGTAAGGCTCAGGGGCCAGAGAAGCTTTACAGCACTCTGAAACGATGGGGCAGAAAAGTCAAATAGAAGCCAACACTTACTTCTGCATAGATGTCATAACCCTAATATTAGCTGTCCACACTAGGCTGGGATTCCTCAGTATCCAGGTCAGGGGCACACAACAGGTCCTTGACAAATGTCCGATAGATGACTGAATGTATTTCCTGTCCTCTCCTTCAAGAAAATAATAAGAGCTAAGTCATTGACTTCATGCAACTGGGAGAAAGCAGGTACAGAAACAGAGGATTCTGCTTAGCCATGCAGGGTTCAGACTGTGCTATGGGGGAGTGAATGGAATCTGGCCAACAACTGGCCTTGACCTGGGAAAGGCAGCTACCACCAGAACAGTCAATGGAAGCTGATATCTCTGGCTTAAACCAGCCGAATGTGGTTCCGGACAGTTGGCCCAGGACAGCCTACAAGGAAGAGGGGTGGGTTTGTGGAGGGACTGGAGTTTCTATTCCTGGGATGTTCTTTTGGGTTCCTGGAGCCAGTTCTTTTTTTCTTTTCTTTTTTTTTTTTTTTTACATTTATTTATTTCTGAGACAGAGAGAGACAGAGCATTAGTGGGGAAGGGGCAGAGAGAGAGGGAGACACAGAATCCGAAGCAGGCTCCAGGTTCCGAGCTGTCAGCACAGAGCCCGACGCGGGGCTTGAACTCACAAACCGTGAGATCATGACCTGAACCGAAGTCAGTTGCTCAACCGACTGAGCCACCCAGGCGCCCCTCCTGGACCCAGTTCTGATGTGTGTGTGGAGGCTTCCCCACACCAACAAGCAATCTCGGATACCAACAAGGTATCCGAGAATTCAACTCAAGAATTCATCCACCTGAAGATAGCATCAGATTCCACAGGTAAAAGGCTCCGTCCCACAAGACCACCCTCCACTTCAACCACCATCAAAAGCCCAGGCTGTTACCTGTGCTTCTGACTGACCAGCTATAAATCGGAGGCTCCAACAACCCCCTTCCAGTTCAGGATGCCAACTGTGAGTATAGGTTGTTACCTACACTTCTGACCAACTGGCTGTAAATTAGACGTTCCCATGACCCTCTCTTTGAGTTCAATGAATTTACTTGAATGGCTCACAGAACTCAGGGAAACCCATTTACTCACTAGAATAAGTGATACAAATCAACAGCCCTGTGAAGAGACACACATGGTGATGTCCTGAACAAAGGAGCTTTTGTGTTCTTGGAGCTTGGGACCCTGGCATGGTGGCACATGGAACAGTTCTGTTCCCCAACCTGGAAACTCTCTGAACTCCTTCCTTTGGGGTTTTTATGGAGGCTTCATTACATAGACATGGTTGATTAACTCATTGGCCATCGGTGATTGATTAAAAAATGTAGCCCTTCTCCCTTTCCCTGAAATCAGGAGGTGGGACTGAAAGTTCCAACCCACTATTCATGGTTAGTTACCCTGGGAAGCAGCCCCCATCCGTAAGTGCTTTCCCAAGGCCAACTTTGTTTTTTATTTATTTTTATTTATTTTTAACGTTTATTTATTTTTGAGAGAGAAAGAGAGTGTGAGCGGGGGAGGCGCAGAGAGAGAGGGAGCCACAGAATCTGAAGTGAGCTCCAGGCTCTGAGCTGTCAGCACAGAGCCCGACACGGGGCTCGAACTCACGAACTGCGAGATCATGACCTGAGCGGAAGTCAGACACTTAACCGACCGAGCCACCCAGGCGCCCCCGAAGCCACCTTTGTTAACAAACCCAGTTGTGGTGGAAAGGAGGTTGTTGTGAACAACAGGACACCCATTTTACCTTCATGGCTCTGAAGCATTTTCAGGAACTGAAGACAGACCAAATACCGCAAAAGATGCTGTGCTCCCATAGCCCTATTGCTCAGGAAATTCCAAGGGTTTTGGGGACTGTGAGCCAGGAACGATGGATGAAGACCAAACATGTATGAGAAATATATTTTGGTTATATATATATATATATATATATATACATATATATGTAAATTTCTTATAAATCATCATATTGCAGCTGTCCACCGTGCTAAGGACTGCTGTGAAGGGAGAACTGGTCTTTTATGGACTGGAGAAGATTGCGCTGGTTCCTGGATACAGATCACAACCTGAAGTTGTTGGGAGCTGCATGGCTGTGAAAGCTTTTGATTTCTTTTTCTCTCAACTACACTCCTTCAAAGAAGCCAGACTGGAGCTCACGGGCTTGTCGGGGTGGGATGTGGGAAGATGTGAAGAGTTAAACCTAGGTGGCCAGTCCCTCAACAAAGCCTGCCCGGATAATGGTTTCTTCCTGTTATCTAAAGCAAAATGCCTGATAATTGCCTGGGGAACCCAGCAATAGAGACTCTGACTTCAGTAAATGAATGAGAAGGGAAGACTAGGGGATGGACAGGTGCTGATCCAGAAGCTTGAGCCCTCAAGCCTCTGAGAGAATTGATTTGTCTTGAGAAGTAGGCAGGACAGGTGCTAGGGTCCCCCTTTTATCAGTCATAATAATACTGATCACTATGTGCTAGGTACTCTTCTAAGTACTTAACATGCATTTTGTCAGTTAATTCTCACCATAATTCTGTAAAGCAGTAACTATGCCCATATTATTTATTTTTTAAATGTTTATTTAATTTTTGAGAGAGAGAGAGAGAGAGCGTGCACAAGCAGGGGAGGGGCAGAGAGAGGGAGACACTGAATCCAGAGCAGGCTCCAGACTCCGTGCTCTCAGCGCAGAGCCTGATGCCGGGCTCGAACTCACCTGAGCCAAAGTCAGATGCTTAACCAACTGAGCCACCCAAGCTGATTCCTATACCCATTTTATGGGTAAGGAGTTGAAGTGCAGAGAAGATGAGGAACCTACTTAGGGTTGCTTTGTTTGTGTGCTGCAGAACCAAGCCTTGAACCCAGGTAGGCTGTTTCTAAAGCCTGTCTGCTTAACCTTATGCTATACGGGATGGGACCTGGGAATTGCTTTTCTGTCCTGATCATTTTCGTAGGATTTCCACATGTTTTTGCCATCCAGGGTAAGCTCTACCGTGTTCTGTAGAGGAGGAAGAACTTTTCCTTTACCCTTTTAGGTTCTTTTGGTGGGTCACTTAATTAAATCGACAAAACACACCAAGAGGAGAAAAAGAAATCTAATTGCATACGTACAGAAGGCCCATAAGAACATGAGACCCCCAGGTGGTCAGGCAACTGAGGCTTATATGGCCTCCTGAGCTATGGGGATGAGGGTAGAGGTCTGAGACTTCACAGGGGAGGAAGATAATTTACATGGAAGATGGGAAGAGCAAGTAGTTGGTAAGTACATGTTTGCCACGGGATGCAGAGACAACGGAGCCAAAAAGGAATCCGAACAAACAGGCCCTGTTGAGCTTCCCACAGCTACCATACTTAGCTCATATTCTCTGTAGTTATCTCTGATGATAGTTCTCTTCCTGGACTAGGCACTCCATCTCAAGTATTTTAGGCAGTTAAAAGTAAAGTAAAAGCTTCTCCTGAGTCTTTTGGGCCTTGACTGACTTCAGCTCAAAGCAGTCCACATGCCAAAGCGGCACCTTTTGGGGAGGCTCATTCTGAACCTCTTCAATTCCATCTAAACAGTGTCTGTTTCGGGACCTAATCTAGAGAAATGAACCCTTTGCAGATAAGCCTTAATGCCACCCAAATGGTCCAGAATACTGAATTTGGAACTCTGTGCCACAGGTATTCTAGTTAATCATATTTATTATCTCTAGTAAGAGCCGTGATTTGCGTTGTGGGATGAATTTACGCATACAAACTTTGGTTTATTGATAGACGGTGCTGGATTTCCAGGGGAACGCCTGGTGATCTTTTCTTGGAAGCAGAGTTCCCAGGGCTATCCCTGGAATCCCTGTTTCTAGCCCTGGCACTCCAATTTCACTCTGAGTTACACTGGGAAAGGGAGAGGAAGGAAAAAGTCCATTTCCCTCAGGCACAGAATTCCAGGGGTAAACAGTCAATAAAATCTTTTCCCCACAGAGGGATCTGGGCTCACAGACATAAATCTCAAGGCTGATCGGCATTCCAATTGGGAGGGAAGCTTAGGAATTATTTTTCATCTTACCCATTTTATTTTAGAATTAGTAAGTGGCAAGGAGGACTTTTGTGAAGTCTTTATTTTGGTTCAGAAATTAAACTTGAGCTCAAGCATTTCTGAGAAGAACATGTCTGTGTCTAAATATTTTCCAGAGGACAGGGCTCTACGAGATTCTTGGATATGGCAATGATCTCTTCCAAACATCTAATATGAATATTCCTTGCTTTATTTTAAAGTTATTCACTTTGTGCTCTTTTTCTGCATGTTTTTAAGATTTCATTTTTAAATGTGTATTTATTTATTTTCGGAAGAGACAGAGCATGAGCAGGAGAGGGGCAGAGAGAAAGGGAGACAGAGAATCGCAAACAGGCTCCTAGCGGTCAGCACACAGCCAGACACGGGGCTCGAACTCACGAACTGTGAGATCATGACCTGAGCAGAAATCAAGAGTTGGCCATTCAACTGACTGAGCCACCCACGTGCCCCTAAGATTTTATTTTTAAGTAATATCCACACCCAACGTGGGGCATGAACCCCCAACCCCAAGATCAAGAGCCACATGCTCTACTGACTGAGCCAGCCAGGCGCCCCTATTTTTCTGCAGATTAAAAAAAAATGCTTCAGGGCACCTGGGTGGCTTAGTCGGTTAAGTGTCTGACTCTTGATGTCAACTCAGGTCATGATCTCACGGTTTGTGGGTTTGAGTCCCATGTCAGGCTCCGCGCTGGCAGTGCAGAGCCCGCTTACAATTCTCTCTCTGCCCCTCCTCCTCCTCTCTCTAAGATGAATAAACCAAATTTTAAAAAATGCTTCATTCAAGCTATCTTCACGTGACCGGTTTTTGAAAATTTATGTTCGCACCTCCGCAGGCTTCAAAATGCATCTCTGAAAAGAAGGCTGGTAGGAAGCAGATGTTTTTTTAGGTTAAAACCATCCACAGGGACACAGTGGCATGATGATTACATGTCCAGACTGTGAGATCAGTCAGGCTTCACCACTCACAAGCTGAGTGACCCTGGACAAGTCAATTAATGTTTCTGAGCCTCAGTTTCTTGATCTATGAAATGCATCTAATAATGGTACTTTTCTTACAGGAGTGATGTGAGAATTAAATGAGATTATGTACATAAAACACCTAGTCAGGGGTTGGCACTTAGGAAAGGCTCAGTAAATATGAGCCTCTCCTTATTACATCAGAGATTTAAAGTTACTTGCCCAAATGATGCATGTAGAGATGGAGTTGTCATTCAAGGAGGCATGGTTCCACCTAAAAGGCATGTAAAAATACTACCATGGATCTAATGTTCGTTTACAAAGAATTTTGATTATGGCATCTCTTTTGGCTTCTGAGCCCAGTTCCAGTTGCTTTACTCATAGGCACGTTTTTAAAATAAAATTTTTTTAATGTTTATTTATTTTTGAGAGAGACAGAGAGGCAGTGCGAGCAGGGGAGGGGCAGAGAGAGAGGGAGACACAGAATCTGAAGCAGGCTCCAGGCTCTGAGCTGTCAGCACAGAGCCCGACCCAGGAGCCTGAACCCACGAACCGCGAGATCATGACCTGAGTCAAAGTTGGACGCTTAACTGACTGAGCCACCCAGGTGCCCTTATTTATTTTTAATTTATTAAAAAAAATTTTTTTTTCAACGTTTATTTTTATTTTTGAAACAGAGAGAGACAGAGCATGAACGGGGGAGGGGCAGAGAGAGAGGGAGATACAGAATCGGAAACAGGCTCCAGGCTCTGAGCCATCAGCCCAGAGCCCGACGCGGGGCTCGAACTCACAGACCGCGAGATCGTGACCTGGCTGAAGTCGGACGCTTAACCGACTGTGCCACCCAGGCGCCCCTAAAGTTTATTTATTTTGAGAGAGAGTGAGAGAGCAGGAGGGGCAGAGGGAGAGAGAGGGAATCCCAAGCAGGCTCTGCACTGTCAGTGCTAGCCACATGCAGGGCTCAAACTCACCAAATATGAGATCATGACTGAGCTATCTAGGCACCCCTCAATAAGCATTTTTAAAAAGTCCTATTGAATGCAGAAACTATACTAGGAGATATGTAGAACACAAGCCTGAGAAAGATTTCTTTCCTATTATTTAGGAAATTGCAGTCTAGCGAAACAGGCAAATATATACAATTCAGGACGAACTGTAAAAAGTTAAATAATGAAATACAACAATGAGCCAATACTTTCACTTATAGGCAGTGTTTTATAGTGAAAAATATCATCAGACTTTGGAATCAGCTCTGAAGTTGGCACGGTAACTTAGTTGTGGGCAATTTAGCCCCATTAGCCTTCTTTCCTTACTAGTGAAATGAGGGTCATAATACTCACCCTTAGAATTATAATTCTAATTGCAAGATTGTCTTGAGGATTACTAATAACGTAATAAAGTTCCTGGCATATAGTTGATGCTTGATAAACAATGGACATTACTATTTAATCCTAATAGGACGAAGGGGAGCAGGGATGGTTATCCTTGCTTTTCAAATGAGGAAACGAAATCTCGGTGAGGTAAGTGATTATTCGAAAAGTCACCAAACTAGCAAGTGAAGACGCCAACCCAAATCGTGATCTTCCGACCACGACCTTTTTGAAAACGACAACTTTCACCTATCTCATGCCTGTTCAAACGCATCAGGGGGAATGCGGAAGATGAGTAGAAGCCGCGTCTTGACCTTCGGAGAGGTGAGTTTAAGGAGAGCGAGCATTCCAGGAGCAAAGGAACCCCTACAGGGAGCTCTGGGGAAACGGTCCGGAGTCCTCCAGGGGCCGGGGTGAGTTCGGTAAGACTAGAGTGAAGGCTCCATCCACACCCTAGAGTGTCGACTTGGTACACCGCCCTAGGCAGGACTCAGGTAGCCTCAGAAAGAGCCATTTAAACAGCAGACACCCGACGCACGCGGGGTCCTCTCCCAGACCGCCCAGCCCATCTCCGGGGGCGGGGAGGGGCCGTCGCTCAGCTAGCCTATCATCACTGCCGAAGCCCGCGAACTCTCTTCCTCATTGGCGACCTCCGGGGTGACGTCATGTTCGGCGGACCCGCAAAGGAAGAGGGCGCCATGATTGGTTGGCGCTGGGGCGGCGGGCGGTGGAGGACCCTGGCGAGTCTAGGTTTCCAGCCGGTGCTGGACTTTCCCCTTCCATGTTCCGAGGCTCTGGGGGACTGCAGAGGGCGGGGAGTCGGCTCGGCGGAGACCTGGATTGGGTTCTAAGAGCCGTGGGGTTGAGAAGGGGTGACCGGAAGTGATCTTGGGACTGACCGGAAGCGAGGCCTGGAGGGGAAAGGGAGAGCGGGTCCCGGGAGGGAGGGGGGCTTCCAGCAGAAGGGGACGGGGGAGAAAGGTGCGAAAGCGCCGTGGGAGTGCCGGGTAGGCAGTGGGTCGCTGCTGCTGGTCTGTTTGGGAGGCAGTAAGTGACTACCACGAGCTCGAGGGGAGAGCCCAAGCAGTGGGAGTGCGGGAGCCTAGGGCTGCCTCAGCGGAATCTGGAATAGCTAAGCACAGGGGCCCTCGCACGGCTCCAAAGAACTGGGTGGGAGGGATTTTGGAAGTCGAGGCAGGAGCCAGGAGCTGAGGGTACGGCAGATTAGTTGTGCGGGAAGTGCGGTTCGGGCTTGGGGGTGGTCGGTGGGGACGGCGTGGGAGATCTTGGTTTGGAGTTTTCCACAGTCTTGCCCCCATTGGGTAGAATCACACTACTTGCCTTTGTACAAGAAACGGTGTCTCCTGGGGCAAGGAAGGAGCCAGCATGGCCTGGGCTCTGAAGCTGCCTCTGGCCGATGAAGTGATTGAATCTGGGCTGGTGCAGGACTTTGATGCTAGTCTGTCCGGGATCGGCCAGGAACTGGGTGCTGGTGCCTATAGCATGAGGTGAGTGAGATTTTTACCTGACCCTGCACCTTCTGAATAACAAAAGCAGGGAAGGGAATAAATAAGGTTGGAGGGGTGTGGGAGGGAGGTATTTAGAGTTAAATAAGCTGTCTGCGGTTAGGGAAAATTGACTTTTTTCTTTGTTACTTTGAGTAGTGACTACTGTGGAAGAAATGGAAAAAGAAGGCAGTGTCAGGTCTGTGCAGGATCAGTGGAAGAAGCAGGAATGGCCCTTGGCTAGCAACCAGATGAATGTTGAGAGGCCGTTGTGCCAGTGTGAGAAATTGGAGACCTATAGTGTGTATACGTATATGTGGTCAGGTTGGGCTGGACGTGTGTGAAGGGGCCACATCTGGGGAGTTGGGAGCTGGGGTTTATTGATGAATATTGGTTGACTGCTTCTTGGAAGGGAACCTTGGTGAAGAAGCCCACACATCTGTACCTTAGCTTGCTTTAAGGATTAATTCTAGGATGTCTGCCTTTTGAAACATAAGCTATGAAAAGAAAAAGTGTCAGAGAACTTTTAGATACTTCTAGATCCTAGTGTATCAAGTCAAATATTGATCAGAAATAAAAATCTCCTATGAAAGAAGCATAACCTCCCATGTAATTTATTTGCATGCATTTGTTATTTCATTTCCCCAGTATAGTTTGTTTCATTTATGAGATGTATGAGAATCAGGTCTGGAAATGGTGAAACACCTGCACGTGAGGGTTAGATGGAATATAATTGGGTTTCCAAATGCATTGTAAGGCTCAGTCTAAATAAGTGAGTTAGAAGAGACTTCAGAACTTAACAGTTTGAGTTTATAGGAGAAAGATGTTTTTTATGGTGAAAGCGGACAAATTTTGTGTTCTGATCACGAGATACTTTGAGAGTTATGTAATGTAAACTTCTTGTCTTTATCTCTGCTAACCCAAAATGGATTTTTCTCAAGTAAAATAATGAGTTAGAACTTAGTACTTCATCTTCAGGAATCTGTGCTTACAGCTAGAATAATAAAGGCTATCTTGTATACATACTTAAGTGATTTTCAGGGAAATTTAAGTGCTATCATGCAATGCTCTTAGTGTTAAGAAATTTAACTCTAGTTGTGTCTGTCCTTGTTTACATAAGTCTGGCCCGAAAAATAGAGATTAACTTGGTCTGAAAATAAATGCCCTAACCCTGAGCTTATACTCAGTATCTGACATAATATTTGATAATTCATACTGTTGTTCATGTAAAGACTACCACAGCAAAAAGTTTGGTTGTGTCTAGTTTGTCAGAAGATGGAGATAATAAACTATAACCATACTTGTTATAAAAATAGTTAACATCGTCGACATTCTGTGCGTGTGTCATGTGCTTTCCGTACCATATAACCTTACATTTAAAACTGCTTTCCGGTGTCATACCCCGAATGGGCTACGCTGGTATTAGTCGAATGGTTTGCAAATTCACACCTTTAGAATTTTTTTCTAACGTCAATTCTGCAAGAGTTTTTCCAAACATCACTTTCTGTTTTCCCCAGAGCACGATGTGCCAAAATGGCAAGTATTTTTTTCTTTCTTTTTTTTCACCTTCCTCTTTTTCATGCATTTTGCTCTTGTCACACTCTTCTCCTGACTTTGATACACGTTTACTCATTTGCATTAATTTGTGTTAATTAGATATTAGTTCTCAAACGTTTGTGTTCATGAGAGTCCTCTAGAGTGCTTATTTAAAAATAGTTCCCAGGGCCTCATCTTCAGTGATTTTTCTGGGGCACAGGCCAGAAATCTGATTTTTTAAACAAGTTCTTAGGTGATTTTGATGCAGGTAATCCAGCGACCACAGGTTGAGAAGCACTGACTGGAGGAGTTTTTATACACAAAGACCATGATTCTTTGCTCTTTGTGTTTCTCTCTATAATTAAACCTTCTAATCGGTTTTCCTACAGCTTTATTAGGGAAAATGTTCTCTTTGTCAAGCTATTTGTTTTGTAAAATATATTCTCTGATGTATTCATTCTAACCTAATTTTCTTATTTTCTGCTGCATCTTATAATGGTTTCGCTTCAGATCTATTGATTTATATTTTATAAAGATTCACCTTAACTGGATTTCTGTTTTGGACTTGATCTGCCCTTATATTCAGTAATGTTCTTTCTCTAAATGGTTCTTTAATATCTTTCTTACTTTTTCCCTTACTTGGTACAAACTTTTATTGTTAAAATAAAGGAAATCCCCTGAAAAAAATGCTAAGTGAAAGGAGCTAGTCACAAAAGATCACACAATATACGATT
The DNA here is from genome assembly GCF_016509475.1 of Prionailurus bengalensis. Classification (NCBI taxonomy): domain Eukaryota; kingdom Metazoa; phylum Chordata; class Mammalia; order Carnivora; family Felidae; genus Prionailurus; species Prionailurus bengalensis. Next base: position 77,609,572 of record NC_057358.1, on the reverse strand, counting down.
CCACTTCTATGAAATGTCCAGAATAGGCAACTCTGTAGAGACAGAAAGTAGAATAGTGGTTGGCTAGAGCTTGGGGAAAGAGGTAATGGGGGAGTGACTGCTGATGGTGCTGGGTTTTTTGGGGGGTGGTTGATAAGTGTTCTAAAATTGTGGTCCGGGGCATCTGCCTGGTTGTCGGTAGAGCATGTAACTCTTGATGTTGGGGTTTGAACCCCATGTCGGGTGTGGCAATTAATTAAAATACATACATGCATATGTATATACATACCTGCAAATTAATTTTGATAGTTGGGCAATTCTGTGACCACACTAAAGACAACTGAACTGTACATGTTAGATGGGTGAATTGTATAGTACAGGAATTGTATCAAAATAGTGCTGTTATAAAAAAAAAAAGGAAAGAGGATCAAGTTCTGTATATTGAAAAGAATTTTATGTCTTTCATTTTTTTTTTTAAAGTTGAGGTGGAATTCGCATCATGTAAAATTAACCATTTTAAAGTGAACAATTCAGTGTTATTTGGTACATTCGCAATGTTGTGCGACCACCCACCACTCCCATCAGTCCAAAAGAAAACCCTGTACCTCTTAATGCAGTTGCTCCCCATTTCCCCCTCCCCCTCTGTAGTCTGTGTGCATGGATTTACCTATTTTGGATATTTCATATAAATGGAATCGTGTAACGTGTCCTTTAGTGTCTGGCTTCTTTCACTTAGCATGTTTTCAGGGTCCATTCACAGGTAGCAAGTATCAGTAGTTCAGTATCTCATTCCTTTTTATGGCTGAGCAACCCTTTCTATGTATATAACGCAGCTTGTTTATCCATTCATCAATTGGTAGGCTGTAGGGGTTGTTTATAAAGGAGATGACCATGACATTTTGTTTTTAAATTTTTTTTAATGTTTACTTATTTTTGAGAGGGAGAGAAAGAGAGAGCAGTGGAGGGGCAGAGAGAGGGAGACAAAGAACCCGAAGCAGGCTCCAGGCTCTGAGCTGTCAGCACAGAGCCCGACACAGGCTCGAACTCATGAGCCAAGCTGTGAGATCATGACCTGAGCCAAAGTCATATACTTAACTGACTGAGCCACCCAGGTGCCCTGACCTGAAATGTTTATAAACATTCGTATACAAGTTTCTGTGTAGATTTCTATTTTTCTGTTTTTTTCTGTGTAGATTGCTTTTAATTGAGGTATAATGATATATAACATTGTATTAGTTTAAGGTGTACAACATAATGATTATGTATTTGTATATATTGCAAAATGATCACAATGTCTAGTTAACATCTTTCACCGTACAAAACAGTTTTTTTCTTATGAGAACTTTTTAAAATTAATTAATTTATTTTTAATATAATTTATTGTCAAGTTGGCTTCCATACAACACCCAGTGCTCATCCCAGCAAGTGCCCTCCTCAATGCCCGTCACGCACTTTCCCCTCTCCCCCACCCCCCATCAACCCTCAGTTTGTTCTCTGTATTTGAGTCTTATGAGAACTTTTAAGAGCTACTCTCTTAGCAAGTTTCAAATCTGCATTACAGTATTATTAACTATAGTCACGATGCTGTACTAGACATATGTTTCCATTTCTCTTGGGTATATATATCTAGGCGTGGAATTGCTGGCTCATATGGTAATTCTATGCTTAACTTTTTTGTTTTTAAATCTAAAGACTTTTTAGAGCAGTTTAGGCTCACAGAAATACTGAGAGGAAGGTACAGAATTTTCCCATATACCCTCTTGCCTCCACACATGCATAGCCTCCCCTTTTATCAACATAACTTACCAGAGTGGTACCCACTCTGTACCTACATTGATGAACCTAAATTGACGTATCATAATCACCCAAAGTCTATAGTTTACCTGAGAGTTCCCTCTTGGTGGTATACATTCTGTGGTTTTGGACCAATATAGAATGACATATACCCATCATAGAGTATCATACAGAGGATTTTCTCTGCTTTAAAAGTCCTCTGTGTTCTGGGTGGCTCAGTCGGTTGAGTATCTCAGGTCATGATCTCACGGTTTGTGGGTTCCAGCCCCACGTCCGACTCTGTGCTGATGACTCAGAGCCTGGAGCCTGCTTCGAGTTCTGTGTTTCCCTCTCTCTGCCCCTCCCCTGCTTGTGCTCTGTCTCTCTCTGTCTCTCAAAACTAAATAAATGTTTAAAAAAAAAAAAAAAAGATCAACTTGGAAAAAAAAAAAAAGCCCTCTGTGTTCTGCCTATTCATTCCTCCACCCCAACCCTGACAACCACTGATTTTTTTTTTTAATGTTTCCAGTTTTGCCTTTCTAGAATGTCATAAAATTGGAATCCTACAATATGTTGCCTTTTCAGATTAGCTTCTTTCACTTAGAAATATGCATTTAATATTCCTCTATGTCTTTTCATAGCTTGATAGCTCATTTCTTTGTAGTACTCAATAATATTCTATTGTCTGGATGTACCACAGTTTATTCATTCACCTACTGGAGGACATCTTGATTCCTTCCAAGTTTTGGCAATTATGAATAAAGCTGTTATAAACATCCATGTGTAGGTTTTCGTATAGAGATAATTTTCAACTCCTTTGGGTAAATACAAGGAATGCAACTCGGGATTATATGGTAAGAATATATTTAGTGTTGTTAAGAAAAGGCCAAACTGTCCTCCAAAGTGGCTGTGCCATTTTGCATTCTTACTACAAATTGGTGAGAGTTCCCTTTGCTCCACATCCTTATCAGTATTTGGTGTTGTCAGTGTTCCGGATTTTGGCCATTCTGGTAGATGTATAGTATATACTAAACTTTTTCAAGAACTTTCAAGCTATTTTACATAACATCTGAACTGCTTTATGTTCCATCAGCAATGAATGAGGGTTCCTGTTTCTCTACACTCTTGTCAGGACTTTTTACTTCCTATTTTCTTTTTGTTGTTTTTTTAATTAAACCCATCCTAATGAGTGTGAAGTAGTATGTCATTGTGATCGTGTTTTGCTATTCCTTGACCATGAAGTTGAACATCTTTTCACGTACTTGCTGGCCATTTGTAGATCTTCTTTGGGGAAGTGTCTTTTCAAGTCTTCTTTTTTTAAAGATTTCATTTTTGAATCTCCACACCCAACTTGGGGCTCAAACTTACAACCCCGAGATCAAGAGTTACATGCTGTACCAACTGAGCCAGCCAGGCACCCCATCAACTGACATATGGTCCCCAGCTTACGATGGTTCAACTTATGATTTTTTTGACTTTACAGTGGTGTAAAAGTGATACACATGGTAGAAACCATACTTCCAATTTTGAATTTTGAACTTTAACTGGGCTGGTGGTATCAAGTCCAATACTTTTCATGATGCTGGGCAGTGGCAGTGAGCCACAGCTCCCAGTTGGCCAGGTGATCATGAGGGTTGCAAATGATATGCTTATAACTGTACAGTATCCATACAACCATTCCATTTTTTACTTTCAGTACAGTACTCAATAAACTACATGATATTCAACACTTCGTTATAATATACGCTTTGTGTAAGATGATTTTACCCAACAGTAGGTTGATGTAAGTGTTCTGAGTACATTTGGCTAGGTTAAGCTATGATGTTTGGTAGGTTAGATGTATTAAATACATTTTTGACTGACAGTATTTTCAGCTTACGATGGGTTTATTGGGATGTAACCCCATTGTAAGTCAAGGAAAAGCTGTACAAGTCTTTCATACCATTGGCTAAATTTATTCCTGTGTATTTTACTCTTTTGGATACTATTGTACATGGAATTGTTTTCTTAATTTCCTTTTTGGATTGTTTATTGCTGGTGATAACTACTGATTATTTAGAAACTACTGATTTTTTATGTTGATCTCATATCCTGTAACTTTGCTGAATTTTTTTTTTTAGCTTTGGTAACATTTTCCTGGACTTATGGGATTTTCTATATGTAGAGTCATGTCATATGCAAATAGATATAGCTTCACTTTTTCTTTTCCTGTTTGTATGCTTTTTATTTGTTTTTCTTGCTTAATTGGTCTTGCAAGGACTTCCAGTACAATGTTGAATAGTAGTAGTGAAAGTGGGCATCTTTAGCTTATTCCTGATTTTAGAGGGAAGGCTTTCAGTTTTTCACCACTGAGCTGTGAATTTTTCATAAATGCCTTTTTAATTTTGAGGAAGTTTCTATTCCTAGGTTGTTGTGTGTGTATGTACATGTGTGTGTCTGTACGAATGTCCGTGTGTATTATCATGGTAAAATACACATAAGATTTACCATTTTAGCTATTTTTAAGTGTATAGTTCAGTGGCATTAAGTACATTCACATTGTTGTGAATTTGTTGTGCAAATATTACCACCATCCATCTCCAGAATATTTTTAGTTTCCCAAACAGAAACTCTCTACCCATTAATCACTAACTCGCCTAGTTCCTGGCAACCCCCATTTTACTTTCTGTCTCTATGAATTTGACTACTCTAGGAATCTCATGTAAGTGGAATCATACAAATTTGTCCTTATGTGACTGTCTTATTTCACTTAGCATAATGGCTTCAAGGTTTTGCTGAGTGTTTTTATTGTGACAGGTGCTGAATTTTGTCCAGTGCATTTTCTGTGTCTGTTGAGATGATCATGTGGTATATTACGTTGATTTCTTTATGTTGAACCACCCTTATATTTCTGGGAAAAATCCTACTTGGTTATAGTGTATGATCATTGGATTCAGTTTGCTAGTACAGTATTTTGTTGAGGATTTTTGTGTCTTTATTCATAAGGGATATTGGTCTGCTTTTCCTGTGATGTTTTTTTACACATTTTTAAAATGTTTATTATTTTTGAGAGAGAGAGAGAGAGAGAGAGAGAGAGTGGGGGTAGGAGCAGAGAGAGAGGGAGACACAGAACCCAATGTAGGGCTTGATCTCATGACCCTGAGATCATGACCTGAGCCAAAATCATGAGCGGGTTGCTTAACCAAATGAGCTACCCAGGTACCCCTCTTGTAACAACTTTTGACTTAAGTTCTATTTTGTTTGATATGTAGGTTTTTAAATTTTTTTACTGTTTGTTTATTTTTGAGAGAGAGTGTGAGCAGGGGAGGGGCAGGGAGAGAGGAAGACATAGCATCTGAAGCCGACTCCAGGCTTCAAGCTGTCAGCACAGAGCTCTATGTTGGACTCAAACTCAGGAACCGTGAGATCATGACCTGAGCCAAAGTCAGATGCTTAACCGACTGAACCACCCAGGCGCCCCTATTTGATATATTTTTAAAAAATGTTTATCCCATTTATTTTGAGAGAGAGAGAGAGAGAGAGAGAGAGAGAGAGAGAGAGAGAGAGTGCGTGCTGGAGAGGGGCAGAGAGAGAGAGAGGAGAGAGAGAATCCCAAGCAGGATCCACACTGTCAGCACAGGGCCCAACGCAGGGCTCGATTTCACAAACTGTGAGACCATGACCCAAGCGGAAATCAAGAGTTGGTAGCTGAACTGACTGAGCCACCCAGGAGCCTCTTGTTTGATATTTGACTAGTCACTTCAGTTCTCTTTTGGTTACTATTTGCATAGAATATCCTCTTTCACTGTTTTCCTTTTAACCTATTTGTGTGTTGTATCTGAAGTGAGTCTTCTATAAGCAACATGTGGTTGGTCACATGTTGACCACAAGAACAAATATCTTTTTCCCCAATCTGTGTCTTTAATCGGTGAGTTAATCCATTTGTACTTAAAGTGATTACTGACAATGAAGAACTAATTTCTGCCATTGTGCTATTTGTTTTCTATATGTCATATTCTTTTGTTCCTCAATTACTCCAATATGTCTTCTTTTGTGTTTGATTTTTTCTAATGTATCATTTTAATTCCTTCTTTATTTCCTTTTTTTTTGTATATTTTTAAAGTTATTTTCTTAGTGGTTACCGTGGGGATTACAGTTAATATCCTAAGTGTATAGGAATCTAATTTGAATTGATAACAATTTAGCTTCAAGAGCATACATTAAACTAGACTTCTTATGATGATCATTTTGCAATATCTATAAAAATCAAATCATTATGTTGTACACCTGAAACTAATATAATGTTATATGTCAATTATATCACAAATTTATTTATTTTTTTATTATATTTTTTAATGTTTATTTTTGAGAGAGAGACAGAGACAGAGCCCAAGGGAGGAGGGGGAGAGAGAGGGAGACACAGAATCTGAAGCAGGCTCCAGGCTCTGAGCTGTCAGCATAGAGCCTGATGCAGGGCTCAAACTCAAGAGCTGTGAGATCATGACCTGAACCGAAGTTGGATGCTTAACAACTGAGCCACCCAGGCGCCCCAATTATATCACAACTTAAAAAAAAGAGCATACATTAACTCTGTTCTTGTCAGTTCTGTTTCCATTCTTTATGTTGTTATTGTCACAAATTATGTCTTTATACGCTGTGTGCTTGTTACAATAGATTTATAATTATTGTTTTATGCATTTGTCTTTAAAAAAAATTTTTTTTTTAATGTTTATTTATTTTTGAGACAGAGAGAGACAGAGCATGAACAGGGGAGGGTCAGAGAGAGAGGGAGACACAGAATCCGAAACAGGCTCCGGGCTCCGAGCTGTCAGCACAGAGCCCGATGCGGGGCTTGAACCCACGGACCGCGAGATCATGACCTGAGCCGAAGTCGGACGCTCAACCGACTGAGCCACCCAGGCGCCCCAATGCATTTGTCTTTTTTAAAAATATTTTTAAGTAAGCTCTACACTCAATGTGGGTCTCAAATTCACAACCCCCAAGATCAAAAGTTGCACGTTCCACCAGCCAGGTGCCCCTATGTATTCGTCTTTTAAGTCACATAGGAAACAAAAAGAAGAGGTTACATACCAAAAATATGGTATGCTAGCTTTTGTATTTTACCTGTGTGACCTGTGTAATGATCTTTATTTCTTCATATGACTGTGAGTTACCATCTAGTGTTCTTTCATTTCAGGCTGAAAGATTCCCTTTAGCATTTCTTGTAGGGCAGGTTTATTAGCAATGAACTTCCTTACCTTTTGTTGAGAAATATTTTAATTTCTCCTTCATCTTAGAATTCTTGGTTGATAGTTTTTACTTTCAACACTTTACATATATCATCCCACTGCCTCTGGCCTCCATGGTTTCTGATGAGATATTGGCTATTAATTTCATTGAGTTTCCCTCATAATGTGATGAGTCACTTTTTGCTGCTTTGAAGATTCTCTCTTTTCAACAGTTTGAATATTGTGTACCTTGCTGTGGCTGTCTTTGAATTTATTCTTTTGAAGTTTGTTGAGCTCCTTGAATGTGTAGATTCACGTGTGTCATCAATTTGGAAAGTTTTTAACCATTATTTCTTCAAAAACTTTTCTCCCTTTTTCTCTCCTTCTTCTCCTGGGACTCCCATAATATGCACATTGGTACACTTGATGGTGTACCATTGTATTCTTAGGTTCTATTTAGTTTTCTTCATTTTTGTTTTTGCTCTTCAGCCTGAGTAATCTCAATTTGCCATCTTCAAGTTTGCTGATTCTTTCTTCTGTTGATCTTCTGTTGAGTCCCTCTAGTATATTTTTAATTCCAGCTCTTGTGCTTTTGGGTCCAGAATTGCTATTTGTTTACTTTTTATAACTTTGATCTTTTGTTGCTATTCTTTAGTTGCTCATACATTGTTTTCCTGGTTTCCTTTAGTTATTTGTCCATGGTTTCCTTCAGCTCTTTGAGCATATTTAAGATAGTTAATTTAAGGTCTTTGTATATTAAGTCTAGTGTCTAGGCTTGCTCAAGGATAGTTTCTGTCAATTTCTCTTTTGTGAATTGGCCATACTTTCCTTAATCTTTGTATGCTTTGTAATTTTTTGTTTAGAACTGGACATTTTGAGTATTGTAATATGGTAGCTCTGGAAATCAGATTCTACTCCCTCCCTAGAGATTACTGTTGTTACTTGATTAAAGCTGAAATTGTCCATTTGTTTAATGACTTTCCCAAAGTGTTTTTGTAAAGAATGCGTTCCTTATTTTTTGTGAACACTGAAGTCTCTTTTATGAGCTCCATGGTCCGCCAGTGACTTGACAGAAATTTTCTTAAATGCTTGGATCTAATAAGAAAAAACGGGGGAAAAAAAGAATGTTCTGTTTTTTTAAATCCCTTTGTCTGACTCTGCTAAGGAAGCCACCTCAGCCATGGTGGTTGAAACAATGTCCAGCCTGTGTGCCAGCTCTTCAGCAATCAAAAGCAGTAATCAGAATATATAATGCTGATTTCTGGAGGACAAGGTCCCTATTGCCCACCCTGACACCAGCAGACTGCAACAGGATCCCAGGCTACTGTCCCCACAGCTGTCTGCCATGGGACTGGGAGCTAGGGGAAGGTAGATGGTGTGCCAGATGCTGAAATTCACTAAAATTTACCAGCCTTTTTCTTCATCAAGCATTCCCTTGTTTGCTGCAAGTATTTGACTAGATTCCAGAGTTCCAGAATAGTTGCTTCAAGCATTTTGTGCCGGCTCAATAGTTATTTTGGTGGAGGGACCAATTCCTGGAGCTTCCTACTGTGCAGTCTTTCATGACCTCTGTCCTTAATCTATAGTAGCCTTTTAACTGGTCCAGCCCTGCTTCCAACTCTGCACTCATCACCCCCATAGCCTGTTCTCTACACAGAAACTTAGAAGTCTATGTGTATTCTGTTCATAAAAAATAATAACAACTTCAGACTTGAAGGAGATTTGCAAAAACAGTGCAACGAAGTTGTAAATACCCTTCACCGAGATTACTCACATGTTAACATTTTGCTATATTTGTTTTATCTTCCTCTCTTCTGCTCCTCCCCAACACCTAGAATTATTATTATTTTTTTAGTCTGAACTGTTTAAGTTGCAGTTGCAGTGTCCCTTAACACCTAAAAACTTCAGTGTGTGTTTTTAAAAAACATGAAATTCTCTGGTGGAGGGGCAGGAAAAAAACATGAAATGCTCTTACGTATCTATAATATAGTGATCAAAATTAGGAGCTTAACACACAATACCGTGTATGATCTAATCTGTGGACCTTATTCAGATTTTGCCAATTGTCCCAATAATGTCCTTTATAGCAAAAAAATATCCAAGATCATGTATTGACTCAGTTGTCATGTCTTTTATCTCCTTTAATCTAGAGCAGATCATGAGTCTTTGTATTTTTTTTTTTTAACGTTTATTTATTTGTGAGACAGAGAGAGACAGAGCATGAACGGGGGAGGGGCAGAGAGAGAGGGAGACACAGAATTGGAAGCAGGCTCCAGGCTCCGAGCCATCAGCCCAGCGCCCGACGCGGGGCTCGAACTCACGGACCGTGAGATCGTGACCTGAGCCAAAGTTGGACGCTCAACCGTCTGAGCCACCCAGGCGCCCCGAGTCTTTGTATTTTTATGACATTAACAATTTGATGAGTAGAGGTCAGTTATTTTGTAGAATATCCCTCAGTTTGGGTTTGTCTGATGTTTCCTCATGATAGATTCAGGTTATACGCTTTGGGTGGTACTACCTAAGAAGGGATGCTGAGTTTTCTGTGTATCATATTAGGGGACACATGCTATTGATTGGTCCCATTGCTGGCAATGTTAATTTTGACCACTTAGTTAAGGTGGGGTATGCCAGTTTTCTCCATTATAAATTTATTGCTTTGCCTTTTGTAATTAGTATTCTGTAGGGGCGACATTTTGACACCATGTAAATATCCTATTTTCAAATTTTCACCAACCAGTTTTAGCATTTGTTGATGATTCTTGCCCTAATCAATTTTCTTTATGATGATTGCTAAATGATGATTTTCATATATATATACATATATATATATATGTATATATATATATGTATATATTTTAGCTTTATGTATTTATTTTTGAGAGAGACAGAGACTGCATGAAAAGGGAAGGGGCAGAGAGAGAAAGGGAGAGAATTCCAAGCAGGCTCTGCCCTGTCAGCACAAAGCCAGATGCAGGGTTTGAACTCATGAAACCCTGAGATCATGACCTGAGCTGAAACCAAGAGTGGGATGCTTAACCGACTAAGCCACACAGGCGTCCCAAATGATGACTTTCTAATTATGTCTTTCCTTCTACATTTACTAGTTGGCTGTCTACTGTAAGAGGGAACTTTCCCTTCTTATTGGTTTATTTTTAACAATGTAGTCTCAGATTTTTACTTTATTCAATATGTTGTAATCTTTTACTACCATTATATATCTTGATTAAATTATTCCAGATTTGGCCAGAAGAACCCCTTCAAACTGGCTCTGCACAGAAGCCTTTTATTTATTTATTGTTAAATGTTTATTTTTGAGAGAGAGAGAGAGAGAGAGAGAGAGAGAGAGCGAGCATGAGAGCACATATGCACAAGCAGGGGAGGGACAAAGAGAGAGAGGGAGACACAGAATCTGAAGCAGGCTCCAGGCTCCAAGCTGTCAGCTCAGAGCCCAACATGGGGCTCAAACTCACTATGAGATCATGACCTGAGCTGAAGTCAGACGCTTAACTGACTGAGCCACCCAGGCACCCCTGCACAGAAGGCTTTTAAAATTAAGGTCTTGTTAATGTCTGTTGTCCTGTGGTAACTGCTAATAGCACCCTTGTTTACTCACAAAGTGTCCCTATTTAAATGATAAATTATATGATGGTTTATTTAAAATGTAGAGGGGCGCCTGGGTGGCTCAGTCGGTTAAGCAGCCGACTTCGGCTCAGGTCATGATCTCGCGGTCCGTGAGTTCGAGCCCCGCGTCGGGCTCTGTGCTGACAGCTCAGAGCCTGGAGCCTGTTTCGGATTCTGTGTCTCCCTCTCTCTGACCCTCCCCCGTTCATGCTCTGTCTCTCTCGGTCTCAAAAATAAATAAACATTTAAAAAAAAAAAAATGTAGAGCAGATCATTTCACTTTTCTCCTGGAAACCCTCCATTCATTTTGCATCTTGTTTTGAATTAAAGCCCCAGTTCTGGCATTGATGTACACAGGGCGCCCTTCTGATCATTCTGTCTAGACTCTTTTTATAGCATGCTGTGCCCCAGCCACATCTGATGGTCTTACAGTCCCTCAAATCCTATGCACCTTTCTGCCTCAGGTTCTTTGCATTTGCTGTTACTCTTTCTGGAAGTCTTTTTTTTTTTTTTTTTTTTTAATTTATTTTGAGAGAGAGCCCACACATGTGTGCATGCACACCAGGGGGTTGGGTAGGGAGCAGAGAAAGAGAGGGAGAGAAAATCCCAAGCAGGCTCCATGCTATATCAGCTCATGGTTTGTAAGATCAGGACCTGAGCCAAAATCAAGAGTAGAGTTCCTTGGAGCGCCTGGGTGGCGCAGTGAGTTGAGGAGCTGACTTCGGCTCAGGTCACGATCTTGCGGTTTGTGGGTTCGAGCTCCGTGTTGGGCTCTGTGCTGACAGCTGGGAGCCTGGAGCCTGCTTCAGAGTCTGTGTCTCCCTCTCTCTCTGCCCCTCCCTGGCTTGTGCTCTGTCTCTCTCTCTCACTCTCTCTCTCTCAAAAATAAATAAATAAACATTAAAAAAAAATTTTAATAAAAAAAGAAATAAACACTAAAAAACAAAAGATGCTTAACCAACTAAGCCACCCAGGCGCCCCTCTTCCTGAAAGTCTTCTGCATTCCCTACTTGCTTTAGGTTTCTGCTCCAATGTCACTTTGTCAGAGAGAGGTTCTGTAACCACCTTCACATATGATAGCAAACACCTCCTTGTCCTCACCAGTACTCTGCCTACTCTGCTCTGCTTTATCTTTTTCCAAACATCTGATATCTTATTCATTTGTTTGACTCTTTCCCCAGTTAGAATAAATGCTCCAGGAGAAGAGTGTCTAACAGATAGTTTGTGCTGATTTGTTGGGTATGTGAACTGAATTCACTCTATTTTGTTTCAAAGGCCACTAGCGTAGCAGTTTCTGAGGCAACTATTTCTCTTCATCAAAACTGAATTTTTGACACCTGGGTGGCTCAGTCGGTTGAGCATCCGACTTCAGTTCAGGTCATGATCTCACAGTCGGTGAGTTTGAGCCCCGCATCGGGCTCTGTGCTGACAGCTTGGAGCCTGAAGCCTGCTTCGGATTCTGTGTCTCCCTCTGTCTCTGCCCCTCCCCTGCTCATACTCAGTCTCTCTCTCTCCCTCTCTCTCGGAAAAACAAACAGTAAAAAATTATTATGAAAACCTGAATTTTCTTTTTTTTTGCTGTGCGTCTTTTTCACTACTGTTTGCCTTCACTTTTCCCCCTTCAACTGTTACCCATCCATCTCCTAAATCTTCCATTTTTTTAGGTCTTAGAATTGGTCAGTTGTTACTGACTGTGCCTTTACTTTCCCTCTTACTCTCAGTGTCTTATGATGGACTGTGTATTTGGGTGAGATTCCTCCCTTTACCATAAAATTTACCACTGCTTTTTAAAAAGATGGCACCACTGTAAAAATACAAAGAAATGAGTAAGAGTGTTTAACTTCAAATTTATGTTACTGTTGCCTTTGGAAGTTAAAGGGGGATACAATGGAGGAAGGGTATAGAGGGCTTCAACTGTTAGTGCTCTTTCTTTCTTTTTTTTAAATGTTTTTTTATATTTGAAAGAGAGACAGTGAGTGAGCGGAGGAGGCAGAGAGAGAGAGACAGAGACAGAATTGGAAGCAGGCTCCAGGCTCTGAGCTGTCAGCACAGAGCCCCACGCAGGGCTTGAACTCAGGAGCCATGAGATCATGACCTGAGCCAAAGTCAGACGCTTAACTGACTGAGCCACCCAGGCATCCCTCCCTGTTAGTGCTTTATTTCTTAAGCTGAGTGGAGCGTACACAGGTATCTGTTAAGTTTTTTTTTTTTTTTTTAACCTTCTTGTAAAGTCTGAAATACTGCATAATATAAGTCCAAGAGTGTCTAGCACATAATCGATTGCTGGCTTGCTTTCCTCGTCTTTTTAACTTGTCCTATCATTCCTTGTCTTTTTTGCCAAAGGTCTGTAACTTTGCTTCCTTCTGGTTCTTGCTCTCTTGGAATACTTATGGAAGTTGACCTCCAGCGTTGCCATTCCTTCCTTCTGCTTTGTTACCTTCTCTTTCTTTTTTCCACCTCCTCCTGCCCTGCCCTCATTCTTTGTCTGCCTGGTTGGCAGTAGTTTCCATTTGTAGCTGATAGCTGGCTATCCTGATGCAACATCAAACCAGAATCTGGGAGAAAAATAGATTGGGGGCTTTGGATACACAAATTGATGTTGTGATTTTCTTTCACGGCTACTTCATGCTTTGTGTGCATATCAAGTCCTGGTTGATTCAGTCCCTCAGCAGATTTTTATTCCTTCAACACACACTTGAGTGCCTTCTGAATGCTAGGTTTTGTGTTCCAGCTTGATTGTGTAGCTTTGAGTCTTAACCATACACTTCTATATGTAGTGCTGTGTCTGGTGCCATGGTGATTAAAAGACAAAATCAAGCAACTTTTTGTCCTCTAGTTGCTTATAATTTGCTAGAGAAGATAAGACATGTATTTAAATAGGTATGATACAAGCTAGAAACTGATACATCAGAGCACTTAGAGATAAAGTGCTACAGGAGTTTAGAGCATAGAAATACTAAATTCTACCTCCTGAAGGCGTATCTGAAAGAAGAGTAAGATTTGAGCCTGCAAAGATGGAGAAAGAAAATGTTTCAGGCAGAGGGGTTGTAGGATTAATGTAATTGCTGGATTATGAAGTTTGTGTACCCCTTTTTTTTTTTTAATGTTTGTTTTAAAACACAAGAGCAGGAAGGGACAGAGAGAGAGGGGGATGCAGAATCTGAATCAGGCTCCAGGCTCCCAGCTGTCAGCACAGAGCCCGACAGGGGGCTCAAACCCACGAACTGCGAGATCGTGACCTGAGCTCATGATCTGAGAGGAAGTCCAGCACTTAAACTACTGAGCCACCAAGGCAGCTCGAAGTTTGTGTATCTTTATTCAAAATAATGCTAACTTGTTTTTCCCAGTATACTTAGGAGTTTAAAAGTTTTGGTTGTTCTACATCCTAACCAGTATTTTATTTAGTCAGTGTCTTAATTTTTGTCAATTAGTGGATGTGGATTTCATTGTGGTTTTATTTGCATTTTCCTGATTTTTTATGAGGCTGAGCACCTGTTCAACACGTTTACTAGCCATTCATGTTTTCTCTTGAGAAGTAAGTATTCAAGTTTTTTTTTGGGGGGGGGAAGGGGAGTTGGTCTTTTTCATATTAATTTATAGGAATTTTTTTTTAAGTTTATTTATTTTTGAGAGAGTGTGAATAGAGAGGGACACAAGAGAGAGGGAAAATCGTAAGCAGGAACCTCACAGTCAGTGCACAGAGCCTGATGCAGGGCTCGAACCCGGGAAACCATGAGATCATGACCTAAGCTGAAATCAAGATTCAGACGCTTAATCAACTGAGCCACCCAGGTGCCCCTTAAATTTATGTTTTTAAAAAATTTTTATTTAAAAGAAGAGAGAGGGAGAGACAGAATCTAAAGCAGCTCCAGGCTCTGGGCTGACAGTCCAACACGGGGCTCGAACCCAGGAACCGTGAGATCTTGACTTGAGCTGAAGTAGGAGGCTTAACTGAGCCACCCAGGGGCACCAAATTTACATTTTTAAAGGTTACTCTGGCTGCAGATTGGCTGATATTGATAAAAAGATGGTTATTGTCCCTGAGAAGAGTTGAAGTTTCATAGGTATCTTCTGCTCTGCATATTCTTAGAAATGCAGATTACTTCCCTCTGTCTACCTACTGTAAAAGAAAGGGAGCAAAGAACAGTTCTGCTCTGATTACATCATCAGCCTAATTTGCAATATCTCCAGGGAATGTGTTGGCCATTTTAGAAGACTAGGCTTTCATCAAAGGTATGGTTTGAAGGAGGAGCGATTTTCATAAGGCTTACCACTGGGTGCACAAAGGGAAGAGAGATCGCTAAGGCCTTCTTACCATTTCATAGGACTAATGTTCTGGTACTTTTATTTAGGATTTTCCCAAAAGTCATTAGCAATTAAAGCCTTAAAAAAAAAAAAATCTATGCTTGTATTTCACTGCAGCGAGGAATGGGGGACCAAGGAGATTTGGGGGCTTTGAAGATAGGCTTGGGAGTGGGGATGAAATGAGCAAAGCAGAACACCAACAGATAGGTGGTGAGTGATGCTTGTCTGCGAAGAGGGAAGGAAGCTGAACTACATCAAAGAAGAAGAAGAAGAAGAAGAAAAAGAAAAAAAAAAGAAAAGAAATGGTAGACATTTTGGACCTGAAAAGAAGATTTGAGGCTCAGCACCATATAAGGGTCTATGTATGGTTTCCCTTAATCGCAGGAAGACAGAACAATCTTGTTTTCCCCTTTAGGTCATACTCTGATGGTAGATAATCAGATTTTGAATACTGAAAAGGGGGGGTTCCACTTCCTTTATCAAAATTGTCAGATTCCTGGAATATATAACACACGAATATTGTTGCAGTTTGCCATTTATCACCTAAAGGGGAAGAGTCAGTAATTTCAAATTTAATAAAAGAGCCTGATACTAATGATGCCACAGGTGATATTTTCAATTAGCAGTGTTTTAATGAGATTTATAGCCTGGTCAGAGCTAATCCTGTAATGTAGGAAAAAAAAAAAAAAAAACAGAAAGCAGGCCTATATCTGGCAAATCTCCTGAGGTAGGGCTTTGCTGATTCATATTTCTTTGATTAAACTTTTAATATCTTGCAAGTTTTCTGGAAGTAAATTTGTATCTGAAATGGGTCAGATACTTTTCAGCTTCGAAAAGAAATAAGGCTTGCAGACAGGTTTGAAGTGAGAAGTTTTTATTGACTTTCTAAGCTAAGGAAAAATAAAAAGTGCATTGCTTATAGCAGTAAATATATAGTAGTTGACAAATAATTCAACAGAGTAGAATGAGGAAGATCCAGAGACTGGGGTAGAGGGAGAGGAATTAGCTTCATTTTTGGGTAAACTTTGAGTATGTAATGAATGACAACTGTTCAAACTGCTGGTCTCTCATAACTGTGTGGAAGAAATAGAATGGTTTATATCTAGAAGTACTTCTTAAAGTGCTTAAAGAGCATTAAGCCCAGTATTGAGATCTTGAAAAAAGTTCCATAAATACTTTCTGACAAGAAAGACTTGTCAGATGACCAATATCTCTGTCAGGGGCATCATCAGCATAAAATCCAGACACGGTGTTTTTATCTACTGCTCACTTGTCATTTTGATGTCCTACTCACTGGACAGTCTGCATTCCAGGTTTGCAGCTGGAAAGGAGTAGTGGAGTTAAGATACTCAGGCCAGAGTTATGTAAAACACCTGCTAGAGATATACTAAGCCTTTTTGAGTTGTATCATTTTTGCTCTGTATTCTATAATGATTCATTTATGCTTGAGTATCTGTAATACTGTAAGGACAATGAACTGGAAATAAGAAAACAAATAGGTATTTGTAGAATAATGTAGTATGATTTGTTGCTGTTCACAGATAGGAATTTAGACAATGATGCTATACTTTTAAGGGGGACCTTATCTGTACTTGATTATTGTTCTATCCCTGCCACCTAAAATAGGGCCCAGAAGATAGTAGGTGCTCAAAGACTATTTGCTGAATAAATGGGGAAAAAAAAGGGAAGAGATTTACTGATTCAATGTCAAGCTGAGTGTCTTTCCTCTAGTAGTGGTGATAGATATGCATAGATTGAAGAAACTCCCTTTCCATTAGAGGTAGTGTTTCAAGATGGCTCATTGAGGACCTCTGGAAAATCAGATTTTGGTATAGGGAGGTGGTCATCTTCGATGACATGGAGATCATACCCATTATGTTGGCTTATTAAGACATGGAACTAAGTAATTAAGCTCACGATCTGCCCCCCTTCTGATTTAGTTGGCACAGGATATGGCCCAGAAAGGAGTTTTAACCACCACCCCACCATCAATTGTTAATATGCACCCAAGGTTAACAGCACTGGTCTTTATATGCCTTCCATACGGATTTGACTCTAATTTAGTAATGCAGTCTACAAGTTACGGCAGAAGATTACTTGAAAACTATTTTACTTCCAGATATTTTCTGACTTAAAAAAGCAGGATTTGGATCGCAGTTTTTAAGACAGTCTTCAGTGTGAATATGCTGGCTGTTATATTTTGCAGCATTCTATGTTCCTTTGCAATGGAGAGTTATGTGCTGTATGAATTTAAAAATGAGAGAGCCAAAAGGGAGCTAATAATGAGTTGAGGAAGTACTGTCTGTGTTTACTCTCTGTGTAAGTCTCTGTATTTCTTTGTCTATTAAAGTAGATAATATTCCCTATTCTTGAGTAGCTGAATGACAGTCTGATCTGGAAGACTTGTCTTTTATTGTGTTGTTTTTTGAATACTAATAAAGGGATTGTAAATAAACTTGGTTTAATTTAGTGCAAAGTTTTAAGGGAAAGAGGAGCAGTGTTCTTCAAACTGCAGGTTGTGGTCAACGTTTTCAAAAATGAAGTGCTATAGAAAATACCAAAATTAATAAGTATTGTTTTATGAAACTTATTTCAGTTCTGGGGACACATCCACTGAGTCTTAATATAAAAACGACTTACTTAGGGGAGCCTGGGTGACTCAGTCAGTTAAGCATCTGATTCTCGATTTGGCTTAGGTCATGGTCTCATGGTGCATTGGATCGAGCCCTGCATCAGGCTCCACACTGACAGTATGGAGCCTGCTTGGAATTCTCTCTCCCTCTCTCTCTACCTCTCCCCTGCTTGTGCGCTTGCGCGCGCGCTCTCTCTCTCTCTCTCTCAAAATAAATAAATAAACTTTAAATTTTTTTTTTAAAAAAGTACTTAACGTAAATGGTATTCAGAAAAATTTGAAAGCCATAGGACAAGAGCATGTGAAAAGATGGAGGAAAAGAGGTGGTTGTCCTATCATTCTCTTAATGGGGCCAGAGTCTTTTCTCTCTTTATCTCTCCCACTTTCTTTTGTTTTGTTTTGTTTTGTTTCTTACCCACCTGCTTATTCTTTGGATCTGACCATATTGTTTAAATTCTTTACTGCTGTTTCTTTACCAGAAAGAATGAAAATAAGTGTGTTTTGTTGGCAGTGTAGTTTTTATAGCATTAATTTGTTTTATTTATTTATTTCTTATTTAGATCTTTAAAATTTGAGTATACCTGACATATACAGTATTACATTAGTTTCAGGTGTACAACACAATTAATTCACCTTCTCTATACGTATGCTGTGCTCACCACAAGTGTAGCTGCCATCTGTCACCATGCAATGCACACAGTAATCATCAGCTGTGTTCCCTGTGCTGTGCCTTTTATTCCTGTGACTTACTCATTCTATAACTGGAAGCTTGTGTCTCCTATTCCCTTTTATTCATTTTGCCTTTCCCCTCACTCCCTTCCCTCTGGCAACCATCAGTTTGTTCTCTATAGGTCTGCTTTTTGTTTGTTTATTCATTTGTTTTTTAGATTCCAGACAGAAGTGAAATCATATGGTATTTGTCTTTCTCAATCTGACTTATTTCATTTAGCATAATAGCTTCCAGATCCATCCGTGTTGTCACAGATGGGAAGATCACATCCTTTTTTGTGACTTCCCTTGATGCTATGGACAACCTGTCTACTTGCCTCTCTTACTCACGGAGAGCTCATCAAACCTTTCCCTCTTTCTTCAGTAGGCTGTCTCTAGAAGAAGGCATTCAGCAGCTAGTAGGCCTGAGGGGGAAGGTTAAGTAAACCGTAGCTGTGAATTTAGTACAGACCATTCAGAGGCTGCCTTATCTGGAAAGAGTAGTTTATGCCTCAGAAGACCGTGAAGCAGCTCTTCATGGAATCCCGGTTACATATAGGCAAGATCACTTCTAATCGTGCTTCTGTTCCTGTGTTGCTTCCACTCAGATGCTTTCTGCTATGTTTTCACTCTCAGGTGTGAATTTCCACTTAGCGATGCACGTATTTAACATACACTCAAGTTATCTTTTTAGCAGGTGAGATTTCTGTATCCTTACATTTGATCACAGATAGGGTGAGATGTCAAACTCTAAAATGATCACAATAAGGGGCGCCTGGGTGGCTCAGTTGGTTAAGCGGCCGACTTCAGCTCAGGCCATGATCTCTCAGTCTGTGAGTTCGAGCCCCACATGCTAACAACTCAGAGCCTGGAGGCTGCTTCCAATTCTGTGTCTCCCTCTCTCTCTGACCCTCCCCTGCTTGCTCTCTTTCTCTCTGTCTCTCCCTCAAAAATAATAAACATTAAAAAAATAAAATGATCACAGTGTACTAGTGCTGAATATTCCGGAAAATGCAAACAAAAATGTAAATCACAGCAACAAATATTTACCAAGAACAGAAAACAGAAGTTGCTCCTTCAAACAGCTTATGTTTCATTGGAATGAATTAAATATATGCAGCAGGAGCACCTGGCTGGCTCAGTTGGTGGAACAAAGGACT
Source organism: Prionailurus bengalensis (assembly GCF_016509475.1). Lineage (NCBI taxonomy): Eukaryota > Metazoa > Chordata > Mammalia > Carnivora > Felidae > Prionailurus > Prionailurus bengalensis. The sequence goes on along the minus strand of NC_057358.1, from coordinate 77,590,187 downwards.
CTTGATTTCTGGGTCATGAATTCAAGTCCCACATTAGGTGCAGAGATTACTTAACAAAAAAAATCTTTTTTGAAAAATAAAATAAATAAAATCTTAAAAAAAAATACATGAAGCAATCAGATAAAATAATAAAATGCTAAATTATACATTGGTACCAACTACTTAAGACTCCACCAGAGTGGGTTTCCCTAATCCATGCTCCATTTACCCCTGAGACAGAGGAGCAGACTTTTGTATTTCCAAATCTGTTACGATTTCTTACTTAATCCATCACTGTTTTGCTATAAACAGGGGCCTAGAACTGTGTTCGCCAATGACCTTTAGCCTCCACCTCTGGGAACGTGAAATCAAATGGTATTTTTGATCCACAGCAGAGTAAAAGAAATGCAGTATTTTAAGAACATGAATAGTTCAAATATGTTTGAGGTTTTGGGATCTTAAAAGCTCTGATGAGAAAATATAGCTTTGTGTATTTGGTTTGGCTGTTTTGAGTTATTTAATTTTAGAGGTAGCTTGTAGAATCCGTTTTAAAATTTGAGCATCAAATGACAGTCCTTTGCTTAGTCATGAGGGATTAGGTGTAAAGCCACATTATATTGAGATGACTAGGGACTATTGCTATATATTAACTTTGCTAGGCAGTAACATTGAGAAGAAAAAAAATACCCTACATTCCTAAAGGTTGAGCTGTTGCTATGTTGCAAAATCCGATTTGCCTTGATTCCTGATAATCTTCACTAATCTTTCAAAGAATCATCAGAGGTGATGTTTTTGAGAATGATATGTATTGGGAATGGTATGGTAATAAAGTCTCCCAAAGACTACCATCATGTTTCTGAAGTTTTGTAGTGTTTTGCTTTATGTTCTGTACTGTTTGTGGTGGGAGCATTGGTAACTTCCTGACTGTAGAAGTGGAGGAACTGGCATGGAATACTTTTCTAGAAAACCCATGCTTCTACAGTTTTAAGTAGTCTCAAGGGATCGGTAGTATGTTTACCTGACAAATTAATACAGACAGAAAGAGGGAGTCCTTGCCTTCTCCACTCAACCCCATGCATTTGAGCACAGCACACACACCTCCAGACGTAAGGGGATGAAAGCACGTTTTGTTTTCTAGCCTTTGAGATACTTCTTAGCAACAAGAAACTTATGTTCCATAAAAGCTGGTTTGCGTCCCGAGTGCCTGGATTCTACTAATAACACGAAACCTTGCTGTTCAGACATCAGCAGAAAAGAGAAATTTCTTTTACTCTTCCCTTCCCCTTGCTTGTTTTGTTTGTTAGCATTAATACCATTAAATTTTTATTACTCCTGTGTGGATTATTAGGACAATAATCAGAGCATTTTCTGCTTGTTTTGCTTTCCAATGAGAATTTGTAATGTCTCTAAGATTTACCTGAGTTCAGCCATTTTTCTGTCAATGGTGGTTTTTGCCTGAATGTAACGATTCTGTAATGTTTGGGGAGGATGTTTGTACACTGCTGAGGGTACATTTAAAGAATTTTCGTGTTGCCCACACACTTAACATTGTGTAGAACATTTTTATCTCCCCGGAAAGTTCTCTTGTATGTCTTCCAAGCAATCTCTGCCCTGCCAGGAAACCACTGTTCTCCTTGGTTTTGCCTGTTTTAGAACACCATATAAATGGAATCATACATTATATATTCTTTTTGTGTAGCTTCTTTTGTTCAGTATCGTGTCTGCGAGATTCATCCATGTTGTTGCGTTCCTTTGTTTTGCTGAGTAGTATTCTACTGTATGGAATACACCACAGTTTGTGCATCCGTTTCTCTTAATTATAAACATTTGGATTCTTTCCCATTTTTGCTTTTGTGCTATGAGCATTTATGTACAAGCTTTACATGGACTTATATTTTCATTTCTCTTGGATAAATACCTATGAATAGAATTGCTGGATCAAAGGGCAGATAGATGTTTACTTTTATAAGAAATGGTCAAACCTTTTTCCAAAGTGGTTGTGCTATTTTACACTCCTGCTGGCAAAGAATAGGAGTTCTGGTTGTTCCACATCCTTGCCAACATTTGGGTTGTCATTCTTTTTAATTTTAGCTGTTCTGGTGATTACATGTACAAATTCTTTAAAGTAAAATAAAATACATTTAATTTTGTGGCATGTCTTGAGATAATTGGAAACACTTTTTAATTTGGTACATCTATTAAGATTCTTTTAAAGTTTGGAGCGAATGTTGATCATAACAGTCGGTCTCCAGGATAGGGCCCAGGATGTTCTTTCCCACTAATCCATGGCTAGAGTTTATGAGGGAAGATTACTGTTAATCCTTTACATCAATTTTAGTCCCTTATGGATTCCAAAATACTTTCTTACATATTTACTCTAGAGAGCAGATGTGGTTCCCATTTGATAGATGAAGGAGCGAAGACTAGAGAGCTTGTCTAAGATTTGCGTAAGGCTTTTAGGAACTGAAACACAGCACTTCTAGTTAGCTGTATTCCACAGAATGTAAGCTGACCTTGAAATATACACTGGTCATTGATTTGTCCTTTTCAAGTGGCTTCTAGGAATTCTGAGTCTTGTTTTAATCCTTAGAGTAGATCAGCTGATGTGGTTATAAAGATAACTGTAGTTGGTGCCTTTCTAAGAACAGACACATTACTGAGCATCCTAAATTGACATTTTGGAACTCTGCATATAATTTTCAGAGCCCTTTTAGGAACCCCTGTCTAGATGGTCTTAGCAGTGAATATCTATCTGTCATTGCCCACATTGTTGTGGTGAGGGGACTGTCACGGCAGGTAATCTGAACTGAGTGGTTGGGAAGAAACTTCATCAAAGTGAATAATGTTTTTTGTTTTTTTTGTTTTTTTTTTTAAAGTGAATAATGTTTATAGTTTTCCAAAGCAAATTGCAGTTAAATTGTTTCAGCATAAATCCACTCTTGCACTTCTGTCCGATGTTAATGTAAGTTATTTGTTTTATTTCAGTGATGTCCTTGCATTGCCCATTTTTAAGCAAGAAGAGTCAAGTTTGCCCCCTGATAATGAGAATAAAATCCTACCTTTTCAATACGTGCTTTGTGCTGCTACCTCTCCAGCAGTGAAACTCCATGATGAAACCCTGACATATCTCAATCAAGGTTAGATGCTTCCTTATTTGTTAGTATTATTGAAGATATGCTGGATTGATGATATTTTAGTAGGTATACTTATATGTAAAAAGTACATCTTTCTAGCGTGACCTGTCAGAGTTGAAGCCTTACTTCAGAGATTTTCACTTTAATGTCATGTTTAATGTATATTACTGGCTTCTTTTGTGTACTTGCCCATTTTTAGTTCCTGTCTGCATCTTTCTTTCTAATCCATGGTGCCTGGACATCCCCATTCATTGGTTACCAACCGAGAAGTATTACCTTACCCAGCTCTGTTTTCCAGTTGCGTGGCCTTGGACAAGTTACTTAAACTCTTTACGTTTCAATTCCTGTATCTGTAAAAATGGGATTGATAATAGTTTTGAGAATTGTATCAGTTAATTGTATAATGTATGAAGACACTTAGCACTGTGCCTAGCACATAGTAAAGGATTATAGTTTTGTTAATAATACTAATAATATACTCTTGCATATTCAGCTGGATTTTATTCTTTGTGCATCTTGCAAAGTTAATTTATGATTAATATAATATGTAGTTACTTTTTCTTCTAGGACAGTCTTATGAAATTCGTATGCTAGACAATAGGAAACTTGGAGAACTTCCAGAAATTAATGGCAAGTTGGTGAAGGTAAAGGAAAATGAGTAAATCATTTCTCTGCGCAGTATTCTTTTACTGACCCTTTTTGGGTAATATTCTTTTGCTTCCATTAAGGGCTTGGTGGTATCTCTTACCCACTACAATTTGCTGGCAGAGTGGGAAGCTGTAATTCCTTTGGCGTGAGAGTGAGCCCCCTTATTCACTTAGATTTTTCACAGCTGCGGAAACAGAAGGCTTACTACTCCATGTCAAAGTAGTCTCCTGGCTCAGTGAAGTTGTTTTGGGTGGAATAGAGTAACCTCCTTGAAATTTTTAGAAAAGCTCCAGTGTCTCTTTGGATACTTGGTCTAGTAACAAGAAAAACAGAAACTGCTGTTAATGAATAGCAGTTATTTTAGTCTAGACTTCGAGCAATGAATTCACAGCACATTTGGGACTGAAGAGTTTGGTCAGCCGCTGTGAAAGTTGGCGGGGGGATATAAATAAGCACCTCCACAAAGCCAGAATAACAAAAGGGAAGTTGATTGATACAGCCCCTGCTTACCCTCAGTGTCGTGTGGTGGGTTAGCAAGGAGGGAGCTTGGTGAGTTTTTCATATACATCTGAAGAGCTGAGCTGGATATTACATGGTAAGAGTAGAAACTTGTAGAAATGCTTCTAATAGGAATCCTTTATACCCAGTCCATCAGGACTGATGTTTAAGCCAAGTATTAAATATGGTACTAGTAACTATAAAGATTATATCTGAGCACTTATAAAATTTACCCCAAAGTAGAATTTGGCATGGTGTGATGGGTTTTAGGGTGAAACAGATTTTTTTTTTAATTTATTTTTGAGAGATAGAGTGAGAGCACAGGGGAGGGGCAGAGAGAGAGAGAGAGAGAGAGAGAGAGAGAGAGAGAGAGAGGGAGACAGAGAATCCCCAGCAAGCTTTGTGCTGCCAGCACAGAGCCCGACCATGGGGCTCGAACCTATAGCCGTGAGATCATGACCTGAGCCAAAAGCAAGAGTCATGCTTTAACTGACCCAGCCACCCAGGCACCCATAAGGTGAAACAGGTCTTAGGAAAAATAATTTTAGGTTATATCTAGAAAACTAACTGGAGGTAACTTCTGCTGGTTTTCTTTTGTCAGCACTGATTTTTATTTTTATTTATTTTTTTCAAATTTTTATTTAAATTCTAGTTAGTTACCATGTAGTGTAATACTGGTTTCAGGAGTAGAATTTAGTGATTTATCACTTACATATTATACCCAGTGCTCATCGCAAGTGCCTGCCGTAATACCTATCACTCATTTAGCCCATCCCCCACCCACCTCCCTCCACCAACCCTCAGAGTTTGTTCTCTTTGTTTCATGTTTAAATCCTTTTTTAAAAATTTTTAATTTTATTTTAAATTTACGTCCAAATTAGTTAGCATATAGTGCAACAATGATTTCAGGAGTAGATTCCTTAGTGTCCCTTACTCTTTAGCCCATCCCCCCTCCCACAACCCCTCCAGTAACCCTCAGTTTGTTCTCCATATTTATGAGTCTCTTCTGTTTTTGTCCCCCTCCCTGTTTTTATATTATTTTTGTTTCCCTTCCCTTACGTTCATCTGTTTTGTCTCTTAAAGTCCTCATATGAGTGAAGTCATATGATTTTTGTCTTTCTCTGACTGACTAATTTCACTTAGCATAATCCCCTCCAGTTCCATCCATGTAGCTGCAAATGGCAAGGTTTCGTTCTTTTTGATTGCCGAGTAATACTCCATCGTATATCTATACCACATGTTCTTTATCCACTCATCCATCGATGGACATTTGGGCTCTTTCCATACTTTGGCTATTGTCGATAGTGCTGCTATAAACATTGGGGTGCACGTGCACCTTCGAAACAGCACACCTGTACCCCTTGGATAAATGCCTAGTGGTGCAATTGCTGGGTCGTAGGGTAGTTCTGTTTTTAGTTTTTTGAGGAACCCCCATACTGTTTTCCAGAGCGGCTGCACCAGCTTGCATTCTCAAGTTTGTTCTCTATCTTTAAGAGTCTCTTATGGTTTGCTTCCCTCCTTTTTTTTCCCTTTCCCATATGTTCGTCTGTTTTGTTTCTTAAATTCTACATACAAGTAAAATCATATGGTATTTTGTCTTTCTCTGACTGACTTGTTTCGCTTAGCATGATGTACCCTAGCTCCATCCACGTTGTTGCGCATGGCAAGATTTCATTGTTCTTGACAGGTCAGCACTGACTTTTAAAGGATCCTATTATCATTTGATTGTGTTGCTCCCTTTTAGAGTATATTCCGTGTAGTGTTCCATGACAGACGACTACAATACACTGAACATCAGCAGCTGGAAGGCTGGAGGTGGAACCGACCTGGAGATAGAATTCTTGACATTGGTGAGTTAAGGGAATCTTTTGCCCAGGAAATGCTTATAAGTATGGTCTGAGAATCGGTTTTCTTTACTTCATGTTTACCTTGATTCAGAATGCTTCAGGGGCTCAATTAGCAAAACCCTGAAGGGGTTATTGACCATAAGCATAAAAAATTACTGGGATAATACCAAAATTGAAGTTGGAACACTTCAGTTCGGTAACAATTACATCCAGTACTTGAGGGTTTGTTTTTGTGTTTTTAATGTAGTTATGGTAAAATATATAGAACATAAAAGTTAGTATTTCAAAACATTTTAAAGTAAATAATTCAGTGCCCATTCACATTGTGCAGCCCTCACTGCATCCATCTCCAGAACTTTTTTCATCTTGCAAAACTGAAACTCTGTAACCATTCAACAGTAACTCCCCATCCCCTTTTCTCCCCAGCCCCTGGCAACTACCATTCTACTTTTTGTTTGAATGAATTTGACTACTCTAGGTGCCTCATATAAGTGAAATCATCCAGTATTTGTCTCTTTGTGATTGGCTTGGTTCACTTAACATAATCCTCAAGGTTCATCCACATAGTGGTGTGCATCAGAATTTTCCTCCTTTTTAAGGCTGAATACTATTCCATTGTGTATAAATACCACATTTTGTTTATCCATTCATCCTTTAGTAGACACTTGGGCTGATTCTACCTTTTGGTGATTGTGAATAATGCAACTTATGACCATGGGTATACAGATATTTCAGTCTGCTTTCAGTTCTTTTGGGTATAAGCCCAGAGACGGAATTGCTAGATCATATGTGATAATTCTATTTTTAATTGTTTTGAGGAACCACCGTACTGTTTCCATAGCAGCTGCACGTTTTACATTCCCGTCAGAAGTGAACAAGGGTTCTAATTATTCTACCTCCTCACCAACATGTGCTATTTTCCTTTTTTAATTTTGTTTTATTTTTTTTTAATTTGAAAATGTTTTATTTATTTTTAATAATTTTTTCTAACGTTTATTTATTTTTGAGAGAGAGAGAACAAGCAGGGGAGAGGCAGAGAGAGGGAGACACAGAAGCTGAATCAGGCTCCAGGCTCTGAGCTGTCAGCACACAGCCCAATACAGAGCTCAAACCCACAAACCGTGAGATCATGACCTGAGCTGAAGTCGGATGCTCAGTCAACTGAGCCACTGAGGCGGCCAGATGTTTTATTTATTTTTGAGAGGGAGAGAGACAGAATGCAAGTGGGGGAGGGACGGAGAGGGAGACAAAATCCGAAGGAGGCTCCAGGCTCTGAGCTGTCATCATAGAGCCTGACGCAGGGCTTGAACTCCCAAACTGCAAGATCATGACCTGAGCTGAAGTCAGAGGCTCAACTGACTGAGCCACCCAGGTACCCCTATTTTCCTTTTTTTAAATAGTAGCCCTCCTAATGGATGTGAATTGGTATCTCATTATGGTTTTGATTTACATTTCTGTAATGATTAGTGATGTTGACATCTTTTCATATGCTTATTGACTATATATGTATCTTCTGTGAAGAAATGTATATTCAGGTCCTTTCCTTGTTTTTGAATCTGGTTGTTTTGTGGCTGTTGGTTGTTGAGTTGTAGGAGTTCTTTATATATTCTGGATATTAACCCCCTATCAGATACATGCTTTGCAATATTTTCTTCCATTCTGTGTGGATTGTCTTTTCACTGCGTTGATAATGTCCTTTGATGTATAAAAGTTTAAATTTTGATGTAGTCCAGTTTATGTATTTAATTTTATTGCCTTGCCTGTGCTTTTGGTGTCACATCTAAGAAATTGTTGCAAAACCCAATGAAGCTTTTCCTGATATGTTTTATAGTTTTAGGTCTTACATTTAGGTGTTTGATACATTTTTCAGTACATTTTCGTATATGGTATAAAGTAAGAGTTCATCTTCATTCCTTGTATGTGGATATTCCGTTTTCCCAAAACCATTTATTGAAACAACTATTCTTTCCCCACTGATTGGTCTTGGCACCTTTGTCCAACGTCATTTGACCACTTATGTGAGGATTCACTTCTGGGCTCTCTCTTGTATTCCATTTGTCCGTGTCTCCACCTTTATGCCAGTACCACACTGGCATAACTTTGATAACTGCAACTTCGTAGTAAGTTTTGAAATCTAGAAATGTGAGGCCTCCAACTTTATTTTTCAAGATTGTTTTGGCTATTCAGGGTCTGATATTTTGAGTGTATGTAAAAGGTTTCCCCAAATGCTGCAAGTTCTTTTTTTTTTTTTTTTTTACTAATACTTGAGAGCCAGATGGTGTTTGTTTTACCTACAGTAAGAGACCTGGGATTAGAATCTATGTCTCTTGATTTGTAGTTTATATTTTTGCCCCTACTACTACAGAGTAGAATGTTTCTCTTGTTTGTTTTTTTTTTTAAATTTTTAATGTTTATTTATTTTTGAGGGAACAGGGAGGGAAGCGGGGGAGAGGGAGACACAGAATCGGAAGCAAGCTCTAGGTTCTGAACTGTCAGCACAGAACCCGACCCATGCGGGGCTTGAAATCAGGAGCCGCAAGATCATGACCTGAGCTGAAGTTGGACATTTAACCAGCTGAGCCACCCATCGCCCCTAGAATTGATTTTTCTTAAATCATTGGGCTTAAGGGAAGTTGTTTTACAAACATACATGCAGTCTCTTTTCATGAATGTACTTTTAATCCTGCCATCTGTGTCTTTGATCTCCTATTGGTCTTATCTCCTACTGGGAAACATAATTGTTAAGCAAATCTAAGTACCTACTAGCTTTACCTAAGAAAATACCGATTCTCATACAGACATCCTGATATCCATTTGATAAATTGACCTTAGGATGAATCCAACACAACTAACATTGTGGGACCCACTTAATGCTTTGTTGTTTGAATCGACCGTAAAACAGTAGTATGGTTAGTATTAGTTGTGATAATATCAGCCTGGCTTTATCTCCCCAGTTTGAATATTAATAGAAGTCAGGAAATGATATTTGAGTGAGTATATGCTATGTGGAATGGAAAGCAATTCTGCCGAGTCTCATTCATTTCCCTCTTGAGTATCAGATTTGTTGCTCTGTTACAGGATTATTTGATGACTTCAAGGCCAGCATCGATCTCGGTGTTAAAATTTTCCCGTTTCTTTCTGTAATACAATGCTTCTGCCTTTATTCAGACACTCTGCTTTCTCTTTCTGTAGCAGTCTTCTTAGTGTTCTTCTATCAGTAACACTAATCTTAAAACTGTAAGTGAAGCAGATTATATTACAATTTTAGAACTAGTGTGTAGACCAAATCTATCTTTAAGTAGAATTTTGGCAAATTAAAAGGAAACTGCGTTTAAATTGTCTTATTTAAAAAACCTTTCAAGGTGGAAAAAAGATACTCAGAAGGAAAGTACTTAGGTCCATTTTAGCTCTAATCAAACCCTTTTCATTGGCGAAAAGAGGTTTAGGATGTGATACATAAAAATCTTGGTAACGAGGACCAATAATAAAACAATGGTACTTTCTTATTTAAACCCAGTAGCCCTCAGAATTGTTCAATGATTACCATTTTGTTTCTCAGATATCCCAATGTCTGTGGGTATAATCGATCCTAGGGCCAATCCAACCCAACTGAATACAGTGGAGTTCCTGTGGGACCCGGCAAAGAGGACATCTGTGTTTATTCAGGTAGGGCCTTGCAGATGGCCTTCCGGTGATGAAGAGCATTCTTACTCCCAGTTTGTTTCTTAAAGGATAAAACATGTTGCATTTGAAATTTTTACAGGGTTCCAGCCTGGCTGTCAAGTCCAGACTCCTCAACACTTGCCTGAGAGCGATGAGGAGTGTCTGAATTGCCCTTCTAATTTCCCCAATTTATTTATTTGTATGACAAAACAAACAAACAAACAAAAACATGCTTGCTAACGGCTGCATAATGTTCCATTCTTTGGATGTAGTATAACTTCCTTATTATTTAGCATTTAGGTTGTTCTAAATTTGCCCTATTTTCCATGAAGTTGTTTTGAACATTGTTATGCTTAAAATTTGATTTACATATCTGATTATTTCTGTTGAGTAGATTCCTTTAAAATTCTTACTTGTAATAAAAAAAGCTAGGGTTTATGGAGTACGTCCCATTGGTCACTATGTTAAGTAAACAGTTTGTACACATGATCTTATTTAAAACTTTTAGCAGTAATCCTGTGGAGTAGGAATAGTCTTTGAGGCTTAGAGAAATTAACAATTTATCTAAGCTAATAAGTGGCCAGTCAGGGTTTCACAGTTCAGATTCACCAAGGCGTTCACTTTATGCAGTAGCCAAGCAAGCCTTGAAAGCCTTTTTTCCCCACTATTGCCCGTGAGCTTTCATAGTTGGTATTTTCCCAGCATGGATGGTGCCTCTGCTTTCTAACCTCTACCTTAAAGTCTAGAAACCTTTTACTAATAGAAATCATTTCTCTTTTATATTAACTCTGTATTCTCTGAAGCAGTTAATGAATTTAGTTCCTCCAAGTAACTTTTGTTAGCGTTGGATCTGTACATTTACTTTGTTTCATTTGTAAATAAGTTTTTTTATTTTCTCCATTAGAATATACGTTCTTCAAGATCAAAAAGAGAGTAAAAGTTTTTTCTTGTTTTTTTTTTTTTTTAAGATTATATATATATGCTTTTAAGTAAGCTCTATGCCCAACATGGGACTCAAACTTATGACCCTGAGAGATCAAGAGTTGCATATTCTCCGACCGGGCCAGCCAGGTGTCCCTAGAGTAGAAGTTTTTTATAGGTGTTCATAGTGTTTTCTAAAGGTTTTGCTCTTAGTAGGAGCTGCAAAAATATTGCTGAGTGGTTTGGCTGGCTAGCGGTACTGAAACCTGGATGTTGTATTCTTTGTAGGTGCACTGCATTAGCACAGAGTTCACTATGAGGAAGCATGGTGGAGAAAAGGGAGTGCCATTCCGAGTACAAATTGATACCTTCAAGGAAAATGAAAACGGGGAATATACTGAGCACTTACACTCAGCCAGCTGCCAGATCAAAGTCTTCAAGGTATTCCTGGGCAACTTGCTGTCCCTTGTATCCTTTTTCCTCCTCTTTCAATTTTAACATTAGTTAACATTAGTAGTTAACATTTCCCAAGTGGGAAAGTCCGCTTGTCTGTTTTTCAACAACCGTGAAAACTCAGTCTAAGCTGGAGTCCTTGAGGTCATTACTGAGATGTCTGGTAATGGATTTATATGGGGATGGGCATGGGAGAAGGGGAATTTGCAAAGGGAGCTAGAGGCAAAAGCATGGATTTTCACTGAAAACTCTTAAAGTCTGTTGAGATGATAAGCTCTTGTAAAAGCTCACAAAATTATGAAAAGTTGATAGTTTTGGTTACATTGGTATTTGACTTTCTTTTGTTCTTTTGGTCTTTATTTTTATCACACGGATAAATATGTTCTCACTGCAGAAGACGAAGTATTCAGACTGAAGTCCCTCTTTACCACTTTTACCCCGACTCCCCAATCTTTCTCAGGAGTCACCACTGTCCTAATTTAGCATGTATCCTTTTAGTCCCTTCTGTGCTTTATATACACGTGTATTTTCTTTTCTGTGAAGCATAAACAGGATTGCACTAGATGAGTTGTTTTGAGGCTTGCTTTTTTCAGTTAGCTATGTGCTTTAGAGATATTTCCACGTCTATAACTATAGACCGCATATTCTTTTTTAACTGCATCAGACAGTTAGGTTTCCTATTTTCAGACACAGACGCAAGGTTGCATCTTGTGTTTACATTATTGTGCGTACATCCTTGTTTCACATGTGACTATTTAAGCTCTTAGAAATAATATTGTTGGCTCAAAATTCCGTCGATGAGTCCAGACAAAACATTTCTCATTTCAGCCCAAAGGTGCAGACAGAAAGCAAAAAACAGATAGGGAGAAAATGGAGAAACGAACACCTCATGAAAAGGAGAAGTATCAGCCTTCCTATGAGACAACGATACTCACGGAGGTAAAAGGATTTCTTTTGGTGACAATTTCAGTCAATACTTTTTATTCTTAAAAGAAAATCCCCCCATTTCTCAGTGTGTATGTGTATCAAATCATTATGTTTTGCACCTTAAAACTAATACTGTGTTGTATGGCAATTGTATCTCAGTTTTTTAAAAACAAAACGAAATAACCCCCCACAACTTTTTGCCTGGTCAAGATTTAGTTGCCCTGGGTATATTTGCTCTTCATTATGGGGGCCTCTGTGTAGTTAAGACTTACTAATCAAGATATGCTATTCAAGTGATAATGTTTTAGTGGGACACTAGGGTCAAATGTACTTTTTCAGTATTTCAGTTGTTCTTTGTTTTTAGTGTTCTCCATGGCCTGAGATCACATATGTCAATAATTCCCCATCACCTGGCTTCAACAGTTCCCACAGCAGTTTTTCTCTTGGGGAAGGGTAAGTCTGGGAAATGAAAAAGTAGGTTGTGTTTGTCCTAAATATGTCTTCTTTCATTATCTTCTCATATACAAGTTCTTTATAAGTCAGTAAGTCCTATTTAGTCAGTCTCTGATGGATTCATGGATTAACTGAGGTTTGGATTATCTTCAAAAGTGACTGAAAGTCCGTTCTCCTCCTCTTTTTTCTTTCTATTAAAAATATCATTAAAAAAAAAAAGAAAACAGCATTATGGTCAGTTTTTTGTGTTTCAGAGACTGATTTTCTGGGCTTTTCACTTCTGTCACTGCTTATCTTGTGGTTATTTCATTTCCTGCTCATACTTTCCACCAGAGTGGTCATTAGGAATTGAAACATAGTTGTACAACACTAAAATCTGTTTTGTTACTTACTAAGAATGATCCTAATACCTTATTATTATGGATCTTTGATAATTGGGAAAGAAGGTTGAAGAAAGCTAAAATGAAGTTTTAGAATGATCTGTGGGATGCATTTAATCTCTTTTTATTAGTCTTTTATCATCAGAGATCATTGAAAGTTGGTACAGATGCCTATGCCAGTTAAAATAAGTTGTTTTACTAGTCTTAGTATTTAACACATATTCCACATAGGCCACATTGACATTTGAAATAGGCTACTAAATGTGTGATGTGTTTTGGTTGTAATGTTTGTTTTTGAATTTACGTACGCTTTGGTTCAGTCTGCATTTATAAGAAATTAAAGTAGCTTCAATATTCAAAATATAACAATTAAGAATAAAAATAAGCAGAAGTTGTAGAGAGAATAGATAATTAAGGCCTGGTGATAATTTAATTACTAAGTTTGAATACTGAATTTGAATTTTGCAGTTATAGCAAAAAAAAGGAAAAGAAGAAAGTCTGTTTGTTTTTTTTGTTTTTTTTGTTTTTCAAAGTTTTATTTTATTTTTGGGACAGAGAGAGACAGAGCATGAACGGGGGAGGGGCAGAGAGAGAGGGAGACACAGAATCGGAAACAGGCTCCAGGCTCCGAGCCATCAGCCCAGAGCCTGACGCGGGGCTCGGACTCACGGACCGCGAGATCGCGAGATCGTGACCTGGTTGAAGTCGGACACTTAACCGACTGCGCCACCCAGGCGCCCCGAAGAAAGTCTGTTTTGAAAGAAAAATCTCTTACCATCCATATGGAGTACGCAGTCTACTTATAGGCAATTTTTAAATGTTTTTTAAGGTTTATTTTTTTTTTTAGTAATCTCCACACCCGATGTGGGGCTTGAACTTGTAACCCCAAGATCAAGAATTGCACACTCTACTGGCTCAGCCAGCCACGCGCCTGTAGGCAATTGTAAATATGTGGGATTAAAGAGTTGTGTTTTAAAATTTTCTCTCTTCTCTTTGTCATTACTTTGTTATTAGGCTCAAATTTTTCTCTGATAAAAGGAGTATTAGGGAATAGGGACAGTCCTTGGAGTATAGGAGGTATAGAGAAAAACTGAAGAGTATGGAGATAGCCTGTGGATTGCAAATTAGGCAGCACTCATTTTTGAAGCTGCTTTAAAAATAATGGTTTTGGTTGTCATTATAAAAATATATGGGGGCACCTGGGTGGCTCAGTCAGTTAAGGGTCCGACTCTTGATTTCAGCTCAGTTCATGATCTCACAGTTTGTGAGTTCGAGCCCCGTGTCGGACTCTGCACTGACAGCACAGAGCCTGCTTGGGATTATCTCTCCCTCTCTCTCTGCTCCTTTCCTGTTCGAGCTTGCTCGCACACACGTTCGCTCTCTCGCTCTTTCTCTCTCTCTCTCTCAAACAAACAAACAAAAAAAAGTATGGGATCACATTGCATTACATAAAGTTTCTCTGGTATTTTTTTCCTGTATATATGTTTGTGTGTATATCTATATATTTATTAAAATAGTAATCTATTGATTGCTGTTATGTTCTGATATTTTTAGTTTCTTATAAACTGCTTATGTTAAATATTCTTTATGCCATAATTTATCTAATGAATCCCAATTGGCTGAAATTTTTATCTTTTTTCAATTTGTCCAATAATAAACAATGTTGCAATGACAGTTTCTTACCCTCCCCCTGTGATCTTAATGTTAAATTAACAGACTATAGACTAAAACTGCTTTATGAGAGAGCACAGATTCCTTTTAAATCTCTAGCTTGAGGGGCCCCTGGCTGGCTCAGTCAGTAGAGCACTCGACTCTTAATCTCGGGGGTTGTGGGTTCGGGTACAGGTTGGATGTGGAGATTACTTAAAAAAAAGTCTAGTTTGAGACTTACTATGAGGGTGAGGAATGAGATGATGAACCCTAGTATGTGTCTCATCCTTTTCGTTTTACATGTGTTTTCAGAAATGGTTCACCAAACCACCAGCCAGAGCCACCCCCTCCAGTCACAGATGTAAGTCTAAAGTTAAATGTAAGTGACTTGCAGTGTCTACTAATACTTTGATGACTGTGCGGTTCCACAGAAATGCCCAGCTTTTAAGGAGTACTTTTTATTCATTCATTAAATAGGCATTTATTGAATTTTGACTCTGAATTTTGACAATGCTAGGGAACTGAGATGTGAACAAGTTAATGCAGGAACGCTAGCATTTAAAGAGCTTACGGTCTAGTAAGGAAGACAGGTGTGGGATTCCGTGGGCATCTTGCTTGGCTAGAGACAGAAGACTGATGAGGTATAACCAACTTCCAGGCAAACTAGGCGGCCCGTCTGAGTGTGAGTGTGTTTGGCTCTGTGTTACCTAATGATGTAAGAGCTAAATCATTGAGTTACCAAAAAAAACAAAAACAAAAAAAAACCCTCTTGCTTTCTTTTCCTTTCAGAACCTCTTGCCAACAACCACACCTCAGGAAGCTCAGCAGTGGTTGCATCGAAATCGTTTTTCTACGTTCACAAGGCTTTTTACAAACTTCTCAGGTTAAATTGATTTGTCCTTTTGTTTTCCCCAGCACAAGATATTCCTTTACATTCTAGGGCTTCCTGGCATCCACGTAAGGGTGTGTTGTGTGCATGCACGTGCGGGTGTGTGTGGGGGGGGGGGGGGCTGGGGGGTCGTCGTGCTTTTTTCTGATGAAGTGAATTTCATAGAACCCTTCAGACTTTCTCAGCAGGTGCATCTGTGCTGCGAAATACTTAAGAAAGACTTCTTCGTTTAAACTCACTTCAGTTTAAAAATATTTATTCCATACAGTGCTTTTAAAACTGTATACTCCATAAATTTTTATCAAGGGCATTTGTAGATAGTCTGAAATTTCCTCTTTGATATCACCATATTGTATTTTATTTGCATATTCCACTTATTTAGCACCTTCTGTATACCAGGTATGGTAGGGATACACACATGGATAAGGCATACTTTCTGATCATTCATCATCTAGTATCAAAAAAACCCCAAATCAAAATAAAACCCTGAAAAAAAAAATAGTTGTAATGTAGTAGATAAGTGGTACAAAGCAGGGGAGGGGAGTAGTTTCTGGAGTTACAGAACATGTGTAATGTGTGAGGTAAATCTTGGGAGATGTTGAGGACTCTGTTGGTCGGACAGTGGAAGGATATTTCAGGTAGGAGGAGCAACTTGCTCATTAGACTTCCTCAGTGTGATGAAAGCATAGGGTAAAGTGGACCAGTTCATTGGGTGGCGGTTGAGGTGGGAGAGGAAACAGAGGCCAGGTCATGGAGAGGCTTATGTACCATGCAGAAGATTAGGGGCTAGAACATAACAGAGCCCATTTTAATGGTCATTAACAAAGACAGTCTTTGCCTTTTTCACCCATTTTCTTATATTTATTCCAGGGGCAGATTTATTGAAACTAACTAGAGATGATGTGATCCAAATCTGTGGCCCTGCAGATGGAATCAGACTTTTTAATGCATTAAAAGGCCGGTATGTAATTAGTGTTAAAATATCCGTGAGGTTGGATTTCAAGTGGATTTGGATTCAGGGACTCTTCACAGTACTCTTTGCACAGCTAACTGCGTCTTGTCAAAACATTCTTTGCGAATGCCAGCTCTGTACCAAATAAGCAAAGATGAAAATATCCTTTCCTACAGTTGATTCAAGGAATGCCCCATGATACCCCACTTTTCCTTTCCAGGTAGTTTTTTCATTTGATAAATATTCATTATCCCTATCGTGAGCCACGTACTATTGTAGGCTCTAGGGATATGTTGGTGAGCAAAACACACAAGGTACCCATTATCATGAGTTCACTTTCTAACAGGGAGAGAGAAAAATATAAACAGTATTTTGGATGGTGATAAGTGCTTTGAGGGAAAAGCAAACAAATAAACAAAAACAAGGTTATCACCTGTAGAGCACCCAGAATCTGGTCAGGAAAGACCTCTCTGAAGTGGAGGCACTTAAACTGAATTAGGGGAAGGACGGAAGCTGTGGAATCAGAGGAGAGAAGAACACTCTAGGCAGGAGGAACAACAGGTGCGAAGGCTCGAAGTCTGTTTTAACTGAAGAAGACGTCATTCTTGGATAGGAAATACTTACGTGTCTGCTTACGAATTTTAATACAGAGTCATTTGTAGTCCCTACACGGAATTTAGAATTTCAAACAGGTAGTGGTATGAATGGAAAAAACATACAGATTAGTGCCACAGAACCAAATCGGTGACTAAATAATGAAACAGATCGTGAAGTATTTTGTTTGGGTACATCACAAGAACTGTGGAATCAGCTTGGCTCTAATCTTGGAAAATTTTAAATTTTTTTTTTTTTTCAACGTTTATTTATTTTTGGGACAGAGAGAGACAGAGCACGAACGGGGGAGGGGCAGAGAGAGAGGGAGACACAGAATCGGAAACAGGCTCCAGGCTCTGAGCCATCAGCCCAGAGCCTGACGCGGGGCTCGAACTCCCGGACCGCGAGATCGTGACCTGGCTGAAGTCGGACGCTTAACCGACTGCGCCACCCAGGCGCCCCTAATCTTGGAAAATTTTAAAGAGAGAGGAAAAGTTCAGAGGTTGAGGACTTGGAGAAAAAGGAATGGATCTTTTATTTTTTAACATATTACTTAAAGAGCATTTAAACATAGGAAGGAATGAGATGATCGGATCAAGGGTAATTGAATGCTGTTGTCTAAGAAGTAAGAACAGAAAGGAGGCTTAGGCTACTTAGGAGAAGGTAATGAGGGAAGTGAGATTCTCCAGTTCATTAGCGTGGTGCTTCCAAGGAGAAGGTATATGTTGACCTGGACCCATGAAACAGTGGCTCACACATGTTGAATATTTCTAAACTTTACCTCAAAGGTCATAAACTCAAATGACTACAGAGGTCAGATGTAAATGAGTGACAGTGGGTGTATTGAAGAATGCATGAATCACGTAAGGAGAACAGCTGATTGTTTTCTTGTAAGTGTCAGGATCTCAGATTGCCAGATCCGGTTTTTTAAGAAAAGCCAAATGTCCCGACACACGATGTGGGAACGAATTCATTTAAAATGCACGCGCACACGCATGGAGACACACGCACATCCCGGTGGGGAGCTAGCAAAACAGCAGATGAGCTCCCTTGGCCCGCGGGCTGCCAGTTCTCGGCCCCACTGTATAGCGTTAACATAGATACACAAGCTCTCCCTTAAAATGTGCTTCTCGTGAAAACCGTAAGACTAACAGCCTTGTTTTCCTCCTTAGGATGGTGCGCCCAAGGCTAACCATTTATGTTTGTCAGGAATCCCTGCAGTTGAGGGAGCAGCAGCAGCAGCAGCAGCAGCAGAAGCGTGAGGATGGAGACTCAAATGGGACTTTCTTCGGTAGGTGGTTCTGGACAGGCGAGGACGCCCACGAAGAAAGGGAGGGAGGTGCCTTATGAGCATGTGTGATGGGAATTCCTCAAACAGCAGATGCAGCATTTGCTAGAAGTAATGGTCATCGGTAACGTGTATCCAGTTCCTCGTATATACCAGGCACTATTCTCGGCCCTTCTACATGCCTTGCTTTTTACAACCAGTGTCTCCTCTTTGCGGTAGACTTACTGTCACTGCTAACATTCGGGTGAGGAAAATGAGGCTTAGAGATGTTAAGTAACTCACTCCCGTCACACAGCCAGCCAGTGGCGGAGCCAAGATTTGAACTCAGGCGGTCTGACTCCGAGCCCTTCAGGAAAGCGGACGTTCCGAGTGAGCAGATTACCTTTAACAGCAGAGAGACTTGTATTGACTGCCATCGCTCTCTCCCTTTTGCAGTGTACCACGCCATCTATCTAGAAGAACTGACCGCTGTTGAACTGACCGAAAAAATCGCTCAGCTTTTCAGCATTTCCCCTCGCCAGATCAGCCAGATCTACAAGCAGGGGCCGACAGGAATCCATGTGCTCATTAGTGATGAGGTAGAGTTTCAGTAGAGCTGAGTCACCAGATGACAGGTTGTCAGGGCATGTGACAGGAGCAAGAGCAATTCTACTGGGGCACAGCGCTCTGTTTTCTAGTCCAGGGCTTTGCAAAATCTTGTGCTTGCTTACTTTCTAAAATAATTTCTAAATACCATGTATCCCCTTGCACATTTTTAGGTTGACTTGAAACTTTCTGCTTTAAGTTTAAATAGTTGCAGAATATGTCATTCCTGGGCATATTATATAAACTTTAAAAATGAAATGGTTGCATCACTATTCTAACTATATTCCATGTGACCTAAATAGAAGTGATTTAATACCAGCACCATCATCTTAAAAAACACATGAATATACTTTTCTTTATCAGAGTTTTATATCATTTCTTGATTGCCTTGAATTCCTATTTCCACGCACTTCCCCCATAGAATCTTATCTTATCATAACCTATTTTTATGCTCAAGCATCCTTTACTAATTATCCTACCATATTTCTTTGAAACAAATCTGTTTCAACAAAAGAATGTTTCAATAAAAATTTAAAAATTATTTCTTCTGAATAGAATTATCACCATAACCATACAATTAACATAAATGTATTATGCTTGAATAAGAATTTATTATTATTATTTTTTAATGTTTATTTCTGAGAGAGAGAGCATGAGCCGGGGAGAGACAGAGAGAGGGAGACACAGAATCCAAAGCAGGCTCTAGGCTCTGAACTGTCAGCACAGAGCCCGATGCAGGGCTCAAACCCATGAACTGCGAGATCATGACCTGAGCCGAAGTCGGACGCTTAACTGACGGAGCCACCCAGGCATCCCTTGATAAGAAATTATTAACCACTAAGAAATATGTATTAGATAAAAATTTGAAACAACAAGAAAAAAATGTAGAAGTATCTCTGTCAATGAGATGGGTGGGATTGTCTGATTCCCCACCCCCACCCACATTAATTCATGTTTTGATGAATACCGTCTACTGATTTATAGCATGAAATAGAGTTCACCATCACTTCCATTCTGTTTTATTCTGTAGATATAAGTGCTATGGAATCTGATTCACACAGATTGTCAGACAGGAATGGAAGGAGTTTTTTTATAACAGCATCACTGGA
The DNA here is from genome assembly GCF_016509475.1 of Prionailurus bengalensis. Classification (NCBI taxonomy): domain Eukaryota; kingdom Metazoa; phylum Chordata; class Mammalia; order Carnivora; family Felidae; genus Prionailurus; species Prionailurus bengalensis. The sequence goes on along the minus strand of NC_057358.1, from coordinate 77,570,217 downwards.
TTTTTTTTTTTTTTAACTACTGAGTTAGGTGCCAAAAATTATATAGTGATGTTACAAAGAATTATTTTGAATGGCCTGTCATTTGACAGTTTGTGATTAGGTCAGTCTTCAGTTCTGGTGAAAGGAAAGAATTAGAAACCACGTGACTCCCATAAGAGTTTGTTACCCCATTATTAAAGTTCACATTAACAGTCACACTTTGGCATCCTGGAGATTTTGTACCCTGGGGCAGTAATACATCTTGGTAGGATTCCAGGAGGGTGAAAGTTATGCCTTTATTTTGAAAAATGGGAGAAGGGAGTTTGAGAAGGGAAAGTGGGTAGAGAAAGCTGAAGAGGTGCTCAGGCGGTTTTGGGAAAGAGTACCTATAGGAGATAAGGACCAGGAAGTCAGTGCTCCCAAATGGGCCTATCAGGGTCTGTGCACCCCTTGGAACGTCTTGGGGTTAACCCAGGAAAACGCATACTATAATTTTAAGATCACTGTTTTAGACTGCTTAGCTTTTAAAATGTAAGAACTAACTGGGAGAAAGCAAAACAAAGAATTATTTTCCCTTAAATCTAACCTAATAAAAAGCCATATGGTCTAAATAAATGCAGCAAACCCAAGTTTTTAATAATTAGCAAATTTTCTTGCTTTCCTCAGATGATACAGAACTTTCAGGAGGAAGCCTGTTTTATTCTGGACACAATGAAAGGTAATAAAATAGTAAGCAGCTGCCTCTCTCTAAGGCGTTTAAGAGCTTTGTTCATGGTTTACTCCTTTGAGGAGAGAGGGAAGGTATCGACCACCATATCTGAAGTAGAAAAAGCGATGTCCTTAGAGATTGGCAAGAAGCCAGTTCATTCAAAAAGAACCATCGCTAAGAGTGTGAGTGATGACCCTGCCCTTCTCTTCCACCTTCCATGGACAAATGAGATTGAGGCATGCTGTTTTCATAATGCATATTTATTGTAAATAGTTTGTGATAATTAACGAGTATGCTGCCCTTTGTCCTGCTGTTTTTTTTTTCTCCCTTCTCAGAAGAGCCTTAGTGTATCTTTTTTTCTCCTGCTGTGTTTTAAAGGTGACTAAAGATTCTTCTCTCTCTCTCTCTCTCTCTCTTTTTTTTACAGCAGAAACCAATGATAGCTATCATATCATACTGAAGTAGGTGCGGGGCATTCCATCCTCAGTGGCTGCTGCTTCCTTCACCTCTTGGAAGCTTCCCCCCTGAAGGGAGTCACTCGCTAATGGAGATTTGAAGGTCTGCAGGAGCCTGACCCATCTGACTGTGTGTGGGGGAGTCCAGGCCGTGGAGGCAGAACCCCAGCCATCTGTCGGCCCAAGCTCTTGTGGCACACACGGATTATTGCCCAACACCCATTTCTGCAGCTGTTTCTTAGTTAAAATGTATGGACCCTGTTGTTGTTGAATATCATTAGAAACTCCACACCATTTAGGGTGTCTGTAGGGCATAATGATGATGAGAGTTGTGTGATGTTTCATGGAAAGATGTTAAATTTTGTGATACGGAGCCATGTAATTTTTTTCTAATATAAAAGTGAACATCTATATTCCTAAGACTGGATCCTCAGTCTCTTTGCATCATACATGCTGGCTTTTGCCACAGTTGGCCCCTGAAAACCTCACCGACGAGGGGAAGTACAAAGATAGAATCGAACTTTTCTTTTGGTTGCTCTGTACTGCCAAGACTAATAGTTTTAGCTAACATTTACTGAGCATTTACTTGTGCCTGTTAGTGTGATAAAATCTTTAAGTGGATTACTTTGTTTAAATCCTCTCTGATAGACCTACCTGAAGTAGATAATAATGATCCCTAATTGAAGCTGAGGAAGTGGAGCCAGTAGAGGGGCTAAAGAGCTTGCTGAGTGACGGGCAGCTCGCCAGGAGTGTCGCCGAAATCCAAACCCAGGCAACCCGGCTCCTTTTAACCGCCAGCCATTCCTGCCACCCTTGCCATACCCTGTGTTTGCCGCTGTTTCTGACCGTGGCTCTTCTGCTGGATAGGACATAACACCGATTGAGAACTGAGGAAATCAACCACTGAAGGGGACAAACCACACCTAAATAATGCTGAACAAATCAAGACCTACAAAAAATGAGAACACAGGTGCTTTTTAAGCATCATCACTTATCAGATTCACAGACATTGAGATGGTGAAAAGGAGGGGTCATCTGTAACTCCCCAAATTCACTGTTCTTGAATGAGCTTCTCAAACTATTTATTAATGAGTTTGGCTAACCCCTGCTTTCTGTTTTCCCCTCTCTGCATCTTTTCTTGGTAGAGAAAGTTCTTTTATTCCTGTAGTGTTCTTTTATAGAAACTTTATAAGAAATTCATTCCGATCCCATCCCATATATTTTTGTTCTTCTTAAAGCGTGTGAGCGTGTGTGTGTGTGTGTGTGTGCGCGTGTGTGCTGTGCATGTGTGTGCATACATGTGTGAGGCTGTGGGTCTTAATTTTTTCACATGTAGAGTTTTATCCCTTTACACATTATGTTGAGATGAAAAAAGATAACGCTCAAAGATTCTGTAATGGATTTGGATCTGTGCGTGTGTGTGTTTTTAAAGCATTTGATAAAGTTTAAATGTTTTTATACAGAGAATTTTGTTCATTAAAATCAACCTGCAATATGGTCTGATTTCTTTTGGTTTTAAACAAATTGAAAGCTTTGAAACTGGAAAATGAGGTCAAGTGACTTTTTAAAACTGGCCTGTGCAACAACTTGACATTGGACCAAAATATTTTTTTAGTGGAATTACCAGATGTCCCTGTTTCAGGGGGACATTTCTGGTTGTGTTATGTTCCTGGGACTGTTCTTTGTTTAAGAGAAGTTCATTCCCTTCTCAGCAGACTGCTAGTATTTTTGTTTTTTGGTTGTTTTCTGTTCTTTTTGAGAGAGAGAGAGAGAGAGAGAGAGAGTGTGTGTGTGTGTGTATGTGTGTGTGTGAGAGAGAGTGAGTGGGAGAGGGGCAGAGAGAGGAAGAGAGAATCCCAAGCAGGATCCACACTGTCAGCACCGAGCCCAACGTGGGACTCGAACCCATGAACCCTGAGATCATGACCTGAGCTGAAAGGAATCAAGAGTCAGATGCTCAACTGACTGAGCCACCCAGGCACCCCGTTTGGTGGTGGTGGTGGTTTTTATTCTGTCTGAATATTAGGCTGGAGACTTGGACTAGATGACCTTGAAAGGTCCCTTCTAAATCTGTGAATCTTCTTTACTGCAAATGATATATAGGATTCTTTTAATGTATTTACTACAAATTACAGTTACTGATTTACTTAGCGTTAGAGTTTTTTAGAGTAGTCTTCATATTTATTATAGAAATGAATTTTTTTTTAAGAAATGGGTTTATATAGGTTTGCAATCAGAGATCCTTGAATTAACCAGAAAATTGCTTAGGCTTTCTTTAGCTCCAAAAAGTATTTATAGTGCCAATACTATATCATTGGTAAGACATGGTATAGTGCTAGGATGTTGTGATTATTCAACTTGCTTTTAAGAATCACATCTGTTTACTATTGATCCTTTCAATTAAAATGAAAAATCTAAACTAGCTTTTATTATGAAAATAATACACAAAATGATAAATTCAAACAATAAAGAGGCATATAACTTTTTCTGCTTACCTCCTAGTCCCACTCTAAGGAGGTAATCCTTACAAAAAGTACTCCCCCAGTCCTCCCTCCCTTTCTCCCTCTCATTCTCTCTCCCCCACTCCCCACACAAATACACACATGGGCTCATGTTACACTAATGGTATGCAATTTGCTTTTTGTATTGAACATATCTTGAACATCTTTCTATCATTAGAATTTATAATTCTGCATCATTCTGTTTTAAAAATAGCCATTCCCTATGGATGTTGTTTAGGTTAAGTCCATTTGAACATGCATCCTCGTAAGTTTTCTGCATGTACCTCTATGATATATTCCCAGAAGTCAAATTTACTGGATTTTATCTTTTGAATAATGTGACAGTTAATACATGAACTGCAGTAGATGGTTTAATGTTTTTATTAAAGTGAGGGTATTTGAGGAGAATGGTTAGATTTTAGGCTCTCCTGAGAAGTGGAGTAGCATCCTATTTGATTTAGCATTGTGTGAACTGTTCCCTTGAAGTGTAATAGGTTCTGTCTACAAGGATCAGCTGTATAAAGACTTGATAGTTAGCAGGGAGTTGTTGGGAGATAAAAGGCGGGGGGCGGGGGGAGCCATTGCCCTTCTCCAAGGATTAAGGACTAGTCACGACATAAATACAGCTACTAAATAAGATTGCCCAATATTATGGCCTAATAAGAATGTTTACATAAATTATTTATTCAGGAAGCTATTTAAATGGGGAGGGGAAATGGAGATGGTCATAATGTCTGGAAAGAGATTACACTACAACCAACACAAGACAACCAGAGTCAGAGACGTGAGAAAGTGAGGTCCACACAAGGGGGCAGACATTCTGATGCCTGGACATCAGGCACAGGTAGGCACTGGGTATGTTGTGAAAGGTAGAGCGTGATCTCACCACTGGGTCGAATGAGCATGGGGAAGCTTGGTGAGTAAAGAAGGCTTGGCAAAATAGAACTAGTCATTTCTTGTATTTTCCTGTTTTAATATACTTGTTTAATGTTTGTTTATTTTGAGAGAGAGCGCACATGAGCAGGGGACGGGCAGAGAGAGGGAGTGAGAATCCCAAGCAGGCTCTGCGCTGTCAGCTCAGAGCACAATGTGGGGCTTGGTCTCATGAACCGTGAGATCTTGCAGACACTTAACCGTACAGAGCAACCCCGTTGTTCTGAATTTATGCCTAATGGAGGAGTGTTCTGAAAACTGTTTGTATCCCCAAATATTTATTCTCAGCGGGTCTTTTGTGTAGCGTTGCTGCAGAGATTTGGGCCGTCTTGTAAACTACTGTGAAGTGAATGAAGGTTCGGCATTGGGTTTTGAAAGTAATACAAATTTGGGGTGCAAATATTTGAACTCAAGACTGAGCTTACCCCTCTTCACTGTAGCTTTTTTTTCTTTTGTCCATTACCTAACAATTTCAGATAGCATGATTAGAGAGCTGAAGTTGACCTGTTTTATTTTCTTAGTGAATTGTTCGACTTCCTTGGTCATGGGTGGTTCCTCTACAGGAATTTGATCTGTTGTGTGGCCTCTATTGGTCTGTTATGAGAACTCCAATCTCAACAGAAATGGCACAAATGCCCCACCTAGCTGCATCATTTGTATACTAATTCACACAGTACCTTCCATCATTCTATTTCTCCTAAAAATGATCTCTTTTCTCAGTTGCACTCTTCCTAAAGCTAGAATATTTATTTTTAGTTTGCGATTCAGTTTGTTTTGTTATACAAGCTCCAAGGCTTAAATGGGGAAGAATTTACTACCACTGCAAAATGGAAAGAACTGGAGAAAAAATGCCCTGTGTCACATAAGATTAATGCCATAAGCCTCTGTTTCTTTCTGTACCATTAATATTTTATTTCTTTTATTGCTTCATTTAATGACCTTGTATTTTACTTTGACCTTAAACATCCGTCTATTTCCACTTCTTCCTCTTTTTCTTCATCTTTCCTTTTCACTTCTAGATCTCCTCTGTGTTGTTCCTTATGTACAGGGGTCTACTGAACAAATTGCACCTAAGTCTAGCATTTACATTCTCAAAATCAGAGGTTTAAAGTTCTATCGGAATTAAATTTTTCAGTTGGATTAATGTGAATTAGAAGGAAACTTGCTATTTAATTTCTTTTAATGTTTATTTATTTTTGAGAGATACAGAGTGCAAGCAGGAGAGGGGCAGAGAGAGAGGGAGACCCAGAATCCGAAGCAGGCTCCAGGCTCCACTCTGTCAACACAGAGCCCGACGCAGGGCTCGAACTCACGAACCGTGAGATCATGACCTGAGCCGAAGTTGGATGGAAACCTGCTATTTAAAAAATACTGTTGTATTTATATTATTGCACTGTTTTGTACTGTAGGGGTCTTGAAGGGCATGATTTATAACCAGTTCTCTCTCATGGAATCTATATTTTCATATATTTGCATAAGATGAGGTAAACATTCCTCATTTTAATCGCTACAGATTCCTGTTTTCTTCGTGAATTCTAATGTCTGATTTTTCATTTATGTTTCCCTACACATTTTTATAACTTGGTTCAGGCTTTCATTCACTTCCTTTAGGTTTGTTAAGCTTGCCCTCTCTGAACTCACTCCTGCACTCTACCCCCTGGTTGTTTGCTTTTTTAAAGAGGATGTGTGTTGTGCACATATACAGATCATTTTGTGTGTGTCCATTTTGAAATCTTCCTGAATCATACAGCTTTTTTGTTGTTTTATTGTTTTATTTTTTAATTTTTTTAAACGTTTTTATTTATTTTTGAGACAGAGAGAGACAGCATGAACAGGGTAGGGTCAGCGGGAGGGAGACACAGAATCTGAAGCAGGCTCCAGGCTCTGAGCTGTCAGCACAGAGCCCGACGCGGGGCTCGAACTCATGGACCACGAGATCATGACCTGAGCCGAAGTCGGCCGCTTAACCGACTGAGCCACCCAGGCGCCCCATTGTTTTATTGTTTTAAATTGCCATGGCACTTCCCCAGATTTGTGCATACTGATCTCTTTTTGTTATTATGCTGATTACTTAGTATTTAGTTACTGTACTGATCTCTTTGTACAATTAGTCACAAAGAGGTACCTGCCTTTCTAGATCTGGATTATAATTAAATGTAAATTAGTAAAGTAATGTTAACTTTAGGGCTAAATCTACAGGTTAACTCTTTTTCTCTAAGAAGCTTAGCACTTCGTATCCTCAGACCTATTAATTTTCAACCCACCTGGAGAATGTATTTTTCTTTTGGTGGTAAAGAATAGTTGATACAATGTATACTTTGGTGTCAGATAAGGCTGTTCAAATCTTAGGTCTTGCTTTTCCTGGATGTGACCTTGAACAAAATACTCTCTTAAACCTCCACCTTCTCATCTTAAAAAGGATATAATACTTAATTCATAGGGTTGTTGGGAGATTAAAAAAGGATAAGGAGTATAAAAGTTTTACTTTGAATCTAGTACACGTTTCCAATTTCTCAATAAACTTAGGATACTACTGATTACAAGATCACCTCTACATGTAGACATAACGGGCAAGACAGATAGGTAAACACTGCCCAGGACGGCCAATCTGACCTTTGGTTTTTATCTGCAGCTGCTGTTGCTGATTGTATATCTTCCTGTTTTGCTTTGACCTTTTTGCCCCCCAAACGAACCACCCATTTGTGATTTGTGCCTTCTGAGCTGGTTCATACGTATGTTGCAGTGTGGTTTGGAACAAAGCAGTAACGCTTAGAATTAGACATTGAATGCTATTAGCATTTCTTTTCACTTTTCTTTGTAGTTTCTATTCTGCATTTGAGCTTCCTGGTCACCATTTGCCCTCCATAGGCCCTGCTTAGGTGGGAGCAACAGTTGCAATTCTGGGTGAACTGGCACCATTGTAGCAACTTCTCTAGCAATTCTATTGAGACAATGAAATGTGATAAATAAGTGACTCTATGATAACATCATAGAGTTGTGATGTTTGTAACAGGTACAGATGATCTTCTGACTGACATAGAGCTTATTGCCAAATTGAATTCTGCTATCTTTTCAAAGGCTGTGCTAACTTTGGCTTGGCTGACTCCTGATTTGGTATCATAAATCTACAAATCATGGGCATTGAGGCTGATGTTACCCTGATGAATTTCCATGGTTCAAACTGTGGATGTTTAGGCATATGAGACACTTTTTTTAGCCTATCCAACATGGCCTTATGGCTGTTATTTTGTAACTTTGCATTCACTGACTCTACAGAGTGGTCTGGGGCTTTCTCCTGTTACCTGTGTGTCCAGGAAAGACAGAATCATGAACATGTACATAGCACTGACTGCATTGTAAACATTTATACTATATTAACTATTTAATCTCCACAAAACCCTCTAAGATACATACTGTTCGCCCCATTTTGCAGATACAGAAGCTAAGGCAAGAGAAGTTACTGTACCTTGCCAAGGGTCATACCACTACTGAGTGGAGGAGTTGGGCTTGTATCTAGGCAGCCTGGCTCTAGATCACATGTTATACCTAAATTTCAGCAGATAGGGAGCCGATCAGTGCATGGTACACTAAAGACTGCTTTTTTGTGATCTGCCCTTTCATCTTGCACTGTTGTTTCCTAGCCTCATGGAGCCTCTGATGTCACCAAGGTGAGAGGACTGGAATTTTTGGCATTTTGTCCAAACCAGCCAACTTCTCAGTTCTAAGACTGAGATGGCTTGGTAACCATCTGGCTCCATAGTTCTTGGTTGCAGTGAAGACTGCACTGGGCTATGGAACCAGTCTCACCTGAGTTTAAATCCTGCCATAAATATCCAATAAATATGCAGTAAATATCTAATGAGTTCCTAAATGTCAACTACCAGGCTTTGTACTGAGTGCTCAGGATACAGTAAACAAAGCAATTCCTTGCTCTCATGGAATTTAGTCAAGTGAGAGAAGACTGAAACATATACATCAGGAGGTGAATGCTAAGAAGAAATAAAGTCAAGGGGATAGAGACTAAGCATCATTTTTTTTCTTAATGGTTAAGCAAAGTCTGATATGGGGATATTTGCGCAAATATTAAGTGGAGGAATATGTATGTGGCTTGCTAGCGAACATGTTTTAAGGAAAAGGCCCTGAGCTGAGAGCATGATTGTTGAAGGAACTGCAAGGACACCAGTGGTCCAGGGTAGTTAAAGCAGAGTACAGAAGGGGAAACGTAGAAGGAAACAAGATGACAGGATGGAGGGGAGGTTGGTAGGAAGAGAGGATGTTATCTATATCTTGTACGGCCTTAGAAGTCAAAGAGACATACATAACGTCTATTCTGAGTGAGATCGGAAACCAGAGTGTCCGTGGCAAATGACATATAACTTGACTTCTGGGTTTTCGTTTTCCCCATCTTAAAAATGAATTGCAAAGTTGTGAAGATCAGAGACCATGTAGGAATACTTTTGACATAAAACACTTAAATCAACCAGTCAATACGTATTGCAGTACTCAATACATTGCATTTTCTTCTCCATACCTTGGGTAGGCTGCAGCATGTCATGCTGCTTAAGACTAAGCTCCCATGAGTGCGCATAAGGGGAATTATGTTCTTTAGGCATAGGAGAGTGGTCCTGGAGAAAGAAAAGCGGAGCTTTAGATGGAGATTCGTTTAGTCATTGAAGATCTGTAGCTGAGCTTGTCCCTCTTCCTGTTTAAAAGGCTGCAGCGGCGCCCAACTCGCTCTCCCAGGGTCCACTGCAGCAGAGACACCGCCTCCAAAGCCTGTTTGCCGGCGACTTTCGGCTCTGTGCCTGTCGCCGCCTTCAACTCCCGGCATGCCGCGGGCGTGGGGCCGACACGTAGACTCCATTTCCCAGCATGCCCCGGGGCTCGGTCAGGACGTGCCGGCGCCTATAAGAGCCAGAGCGCTGCGGCCGGAGCCTATTGTTAGCCGGAGCCGGGGCGGTTCTGGGCGTCTGCTACCGGGGGCGCCTGAGTTTGCTGGAGCCGCCCGCCCTCCGCCGCCTGCCGGCCGACCTGCCCACCCGCCCTCCCTCCCAGCCCTGCCGCCCTGGGAACTCCCCGACCGTCGCCGCGGGCCCGGGACTCGCTATCTCCTCTCTCCTTCCCACCCGGGCTAGGGCGGCGGCGGCGGCAGCGGGGGCGGCAGAGACCATCACGGGAGGAGGCAGCTGCGGCGGGGCCGGTAATGGGCCTGGGGGTGCGGGGCGGAGGGTGCCGCCTCGTCCTTTCTCGGGATCGGCCCTCGGGCGGCTGTGGAGGAGTGGTCAACCCAGAGCTGCGCGGATGGAGGGGTCAGAAATGAGGGAGGCTCGGACGGGAGCGGTCGGGGGGCGGGGAGCCAGGGCGCCGCTGGGAAGGGAAGGAGTCGGGAGAGGCGTGGGAGCTAGGGGCACGGAGGACGCGGGCCCGAACTGCGGGGGCAGCTCGGGGGAGACCGATGGGCGGCTTGGAAGCTGGCAGGATTGCGGATGAGGGTTGAGTTCGGAATGGAGTGGAGATGATGTAGGATGGAGGGAAGTGAAGGAAGGGGAGGGCGAATAGAGGAAAATGTGGGAGGAGTGGTTGGGAATTTGTGAGTAGCAGGCAGGAAGGGATGAGGAAGGCTGGGCAGGGGCTGCAGACGATTGGAATGAGCGGGAAGGTTAGCAGGAATCAGAGAAATGGGTTGGGAGCTGAAGGGTTCAGCAGGGGTGTCCATTAAAGGGAACTGATGCCTTGACATGCCCTTTCAGCTCAGGTTCCTGATGTCTCCCATTTTTCTGGCGTTGTGGGGGAAAACGAAAGCATCACTTACCCTGGTTGCTAGCTCGATCGTTTTTTCACAGGCCCAAACACGCAGCTGACTGCCATCCATCCCTTTTAGTGCCATGGTCTTGATTTATTTTTTTTTTGAAGGGGTTAGAGTGGCAGCGTGACACGCAAACCGTTCTTCAATATGAAATGTTGGAAGTTATCCCCGAGAGACACAGTGTCCTCTTGTCCTGCAGTTTTCAGTTTAAGGGAAACCCATAGTTGATTCACATTTGCATTTTCTTCACTGACTTTACATCTTGCTAATTTCCAAAGCCAGGAGGATGTTGGTGTGTGCCAGAGTTATCAATGACTGGATATCCTTGAGGGTTAGTGGTTCCTGCAGCATCACGTTCCTCATCTCCCACAAAGATCTTGTGTCCCGCATACGATGGTAGTTTAGACATGGAAAGCCAAATCCTAACCTTGTGTCAGTGAATGGGGGGGGGGGGGGGGGGAGGGTTGGAGGGACGCTTCCTTAAAATACCTAGTTTAAACAGTATGTTTGCACTTAAGCACTTTATATGTTCATAATCCTGGTAATCACAAGGACACATGGATCCAAGGAATTGATAGTATTTGAGAATCAGCTGCAATATCTTGTAAAAGGAGAAACAGGGTCGGTCGTCTTACTCAGGTTTATCCTAACAATTAGCAGCAAGCCTTCCTTCCTCTAACCCAGCTATGGAAGATAACCGTGACGATCTTACCAGAGATTTTTGTCTCTTGACCTTTAGTAGAAGGTTGGGTTCCAGTGGAGTGGGGAGGCTTTCTCCCATGAGATATGCCTTGTCTCGTCATTCTATACTCATTTAAGAGAGAGGCCTTTGTTACCTAAACTTGGCGAATACACTCTGAACCCACAAAATTATTTCTGGACAGTCCCTCTTTTGCTAGTCTCACATAAGCTGTTTTGGTTTTGGGGGGAGTGATAGGAATCCTACAGACGTGAAAAGGCTTAGATCTAGTACTAAAATGCACATATGCTGTAGATCTTTATTTGGTGCTAGCTTAATATCTTCTATATACTCTGGATATGAGTTATTTCATATACCTTTGAGAAATACTCAGACACACTTGAGAAAAGACCATAAGGCAGAAGTATGTAGCCAGAAAGTATCAGCTGACCTTTCATTTCACTGTCATTAAAAAGCTTTTATAGAGGTTTGCATTGTTTTCTCCAAAAGCATTTGTTGTTTCAGTTGGTCATTTTGACAGTTAACTGTCAGTTATGACCTGCATTTCCAGTCTCACCTTCATTATTTCTGTCTGGGTTTAAGTGCTTGGAGTGTAACTTACAAGTGTTTCTCTTGAACACAGGCATTGATCCTTTGCCAATGAATGGTTGAGAGAGGTGGGCATGACTGATTTCTAATTGTGGTTTGAAAAGAGGTTGATTTGATGAACTGGAAAGTGTGGAACCTATTCTAGTTGCTTCTGTTGCAAAGAAAGGTCTCTTCAGGCCACTGTGGGAAGTGGATGGGAGGTTTGTTCTTGATGCCCAGGGAGTATCTTTGCCTGACAAGTCGAGTTCACACCAGAGTTGGGTAAGGAAGGCTGGGTTGAAATTTAAATTTCTATTGGTTGTCAGGACAGAGTTGATGGATTTTGTGTGTATGTGTATGTATATGTATATGTATATATGTGTGTGTGTGTGTGTGTGTGTGTGTGTGTGTGTGTATACAAATATATGTATAAAATGGAGTGAAAAAGTGACGCAAACAGATCCTGGGTAGCGTTAGGAGAGCTAAATCAGTACGCACATTATTTACACATAGAGCCGTAGGTTCAGATTATTCTCCGGCGTTTTAAGGAATATATCTTTCTCCTAGGTTTCACATCCTTTCTTTCTCCCCCCCCCCCCCCTTTCTTACCTGCCTTTTACGATTGCCCAGAAGCCGCTCTTCCAGAAGTGGAAGTGGGGAAGACCTAGAAAAAGGGGCGAAGGAGAATGGAACAAGTAGCCAGCAGTCCTCGCTGCACCAGAGGAAGTGTTACCCCTGAGGGCAGCTGGGTTAAGGCAGCGAGAATTTTAATCATAAAGATGATGTTGGACCAAACCCAAACTCATGCAGGGCATGAAGAGAAATATTCAAAGGGAGCCCACAATACTGGAAGCAAAGGGACACGGGAGGAAAGACCAGGAGCGCACAGTTTGCTTCCGGTCAGAGATCCCCTCATGCTTCCGGGCTGAGGAAAAGGCCACCTTCCCGGTAGCAACACTAAAGATACCAGTTAAAACCGAAGCTGGACTGAGGCCCTTTCTCAAAAGAGCAGACTTTCAGCTCAGTCTGAGTTTTTATGTGGTTGATAAGATTTTTAAGTGGGGAAGAAAAAAGTCGGTTCAGTGGTCAACGGTATTCTTTCTCTCTCTCTCTTTTTTTTTAAACATCACCCACACAAATTCTCAGTCGGAAAGATTACCTCCCCATGTCGAATGCAAGGAAGAAATTTGTTAGTTAATAGGTATCTTTAAACCCAGCTGAAATCTTAGCCCATTAAAGAGTCCTTGGCGCTCTCCATTCTTAATATGTGCGAGGAACGTGACCTCTGATGGTAAGATCAGTAGCCCGAAGAACAGAATCGATACTTTGGGCTCCTTTTTGAATTTCATTACAATTCTTAGCAAGCACTTGGTTATTTTTTTTTCCTCCTGGCCAAGTGTATTTCAGGAATGTGCTTGTCTAGACCTATGATGGCTGAGGTTTCCTAGGTGCATCTTGTGACTTGAATACAGAATTTTGATGAGATCTGCATAGAGAGATCAGGAAATCTCTTCGCTAAAGTACTCATTAGGTCTGGTTGACTAAGTAGAGCTGATCCAGGAGCAGGCAAATTGCTTCCGAGAGACTCAGTCCAGAAAAACAGCTCTGTAGCAGACAGCTTTTGACACCACAGTATATTCTGGGTAGCTGCTCTGCAGTAATGCAGCCCTGTCTTTCTGGGCAGTGTTGTTATTCCTGCTGCATAATTAGCAACTAGTGAGATCATAGTCTGGGGAGATTCTGGCATTACTGAGGCAAAGCAGGGAGGCTTCGTATCGTCACATGTGGCTCCGGCTCTGACAGCATTTCTGTTTCGAGCAGATTCATATTCTTGGGAACTTAGGTCCAAAGATGGAGAAGGAGAGAGATCTGTACCTGGGAAATGGACTATCCCTCGTGTGGCACGTTGAAAACACTGCCTGCCGTATTGACTTTACCAGAGTCAATTGTCACTTCTCTTGCTATTTGTTTTCCCCTCGCTGGTTTCTTTACAGGGGGCTAAGATTGTAAAGCTAAGTTTTCCTCGCACAGGGGATGATGACAGACCGGCCGAGCCCTATTTTATGGAGCTATATGAGATCGGAAAAGCTTCTGGGTTTCGAAGGCAGTGCAGATTCTAATCTTCAGTCCATTCTTTACAACCACATTTGATCTTTGTAGGAGGCCGGTGAGAATCTTCACCCTTGTGAAGATCTAGGTAAAGTGTTTCCCTGGCTTCTGATACACTGTGAAATTTGGGGCCGAGAGCAGTGTTTCCCAATGTGCGAGCCAAGGCTCATTTGCCCCCTGAGATTCTTCCATAATCGGGTGTGTGGAACACTGCACTAGCTGTGGGCTCTCACGCTTCACCGTGCTCGTTGGCATAGTCAGGGCCTTCAAGCTACCCTCTCATAGCGCTTTTCTAAACTGTTTGGACACGGCAGTCCTATTACCACGTAAGGCTATTAATATCCATGGAACTAGTTTATTTAATATACACACTTTGGGAAACGCCAGGCCAAATTTTCCCTAGGAGAAATAATTGGCTCTCGTTTAGGTTTAGGCACAGCCTAATTCTGCCTTTGATCTCCAGTCCCTCCTCCTGGCCCCTTGGGAGAGCTCTCCCGTGTGAGCACAAGAGCAGCTACCGTTATCCCCGGGCTAGTGAAACCCAGAGCCCAGCTGGCGTGGAACCAAAGGCCTTCACTCTGCTGGGAAGGGTGCTGCTGTTACTCATCTCATTATTCTAAGAGTGACTGGGACTGAAGGGAAACATAAGTAGGAGAATGTTGGCCAGAATAGGTAGAGAAATGACCTAGTCGCAAGAGACCAGACATCAGTGCTAGCTCAGGGACTTTCTTCATTTGGAGAGCCGCGTGTATAGACTTGGGAGGGAGGTGTGTCTCAGGACAGGAGTGCTGATTCCTCTTTTCCCCTGGGCAGAATCCTAATGCGCCCGGCTAACTGGTGGTGAGCAGGGGCTTTGGGGCCAACGCCGTGGGCTCCCCAAGGAAACCCCTTTGAAACCAATGGATGCATTCACGGGCTCGGGTCTCAAGAGGAAGTTTGATGATGTGGATGTGGGCTCATCAGTTTCCAACTCCGATGATGAGATCTCCAGCAGTGACAGTGCTGACAGCTGTGACAGTCTCAATCCTCCTACAACTGCCAGCTTCACGCGTGAGTGAGCCCCTCTACCCCCCACCTGCACCCACAGCCCCCCAAGCATCAGAGCCCATTGCAGTCCTTGCGACTGCTTCTTCTGTCCAGCTTGGGGATTTTCCCTTAACCATAATCTTCCTACTCTTAGCCCAACCTCGCTCTTTGGAGGACTTCACTGCTCTAATATCATAGGCTTAGGTCCGACTTCCTCTAGCTGATTTTCCTTATGCCATGTTTTATAGGTTCTCAGGAACCTATGGGCCGAATTAAATTGAAGAAGTCCAGGATACTACCCTTGCCCACCCGAGTTCCACACAATTGTAGCACTAGTAGGACATAAATGCTTACTGTCTGGACAACTGGGCAAACTCCAGATTTCTTAATTCTTTTTTTTTTTTTTTAATTGTTTAAAATGTTTGTTTTTGAGAGAGAGAGAGAGAGAGAGAGACAGAGTGTGAGTGGGGGAGGGGCAGAGAGAGAGGGAGACACAGAATCCGGAACAGGATACAGGCTCTGAGCTGTCAGCACAGAGCCCGATGTGGGACTTGAACCCACGGACCGTGAGATCGTGACCTGAGCCGAAATCGGCCGCTTAACTAACTGAGCCACCCAAGCATCCCCACATTTCTTAATTCTTATAGCTCAATTAATTTCTTGGAAAGAACTTCCACATGAGAGCGGGAGAGGGACAGAGGAAGAGGGAGAGAGAGAATCCTAAGCAGGCTCCGTGCCTAGTGCAGAGTCCCACGCTGGGCTCGATCTCACAACCATCTGGTCATGACCTGAGCAGAAATCAAGAGTCCAACACTTAACTGACTGGGCCACTCAGGTGCCCCAGAACTTCTGATTCTGTAGATCAGAGGTTGCCTATGGACCAAATCTGGCCCGCTGCCTGTTTTTGTAAATAAAGTTTTATTGGAATACAGCCACACACGTTGTAATTGATGTCATGCTACAGTGGCAGAGTTGAGTAGTTGCAGCAGAGTTGCAAAGCCTAAAGTATTTACTATCTGGCCCTTTAAAGAAATACAGCATCCTCTGCTATAGATTATACACACTGTCCAATAGAATTTTCTCTTATGATAGAAACGGTCTAGGGGTACTAGGTGTCTCAGTCAGTTGAGTGTCTGACTCTTGATTTTGGCTCAGGTCATGATCCTGGCATTGTGGGATCCAGCCCTATGTTGGGCTCCATGTTGAGTGTGGAGCCTGCTTGGGATTCTCTCTCTCCCTCTGCCCCTCTCCCCCACTTACACTCTCTCTTTCTTAAAAAAAAAAAAAAAAAAAAAAGTTTTACATCTGCACTGTCCAGTATGATAGCCATCAGCCGTACGTAGCTGTGAGCACTTGAGATGTGATTAGTGTAATTGAAGAGCTGAATTTTAAATTTTATTTTGAGTAACTGAAATTTAAATCGCCACAGGTGGTTACTTGCTGCCATACTGAGTGAAGCTATATAGATTGTTACATCCTGAAAAGATGGCCTAGATGTCCTCTTCCCAGCTGATGTCCAAAATTAGATGTTGTGGTCATCTGTGTGGGTAAAGTCAGTCTGGAGGCAGTGGTTCGGACCAGCTGATGTTCAAGGCCCCTCCCAACTGTGCATTTATGATGTGACGATCAGAAGTTTCCCAAGGTTCAGAGAGCACTTTGGACAACAGTTGAGAGCCTAGTTGAATGAGAAAGAACGAGACCGCCAGGCAGGCCGTTCCTGGGTTAGTAACACTGCTCTGTGCTCCCTTCTCAGCCACATCCATCCTCAAGCGGCAGAAGCAGCTGCGGAGGAAGAATGTGCGCTTTGACCAGGTGACCGTTTACTACTTTGCCCGACGCCAAGGCTTCACGAGTGTGCCCAGCCAGGGTGGGAGCTCTCTGGGCATGGCCCAGCGCCATAACTCCGTGCGCAGCTACACGCTCTGTGAGTTTGCTCAGGAGCAGGAGGTGAACCATCGGGAGATTCTTCGTGAACACCTGAAGGAGGAGAAGCTCCATGCCAAGAAGATGAAGGTGCCTAAGGGGTCTGGGATCTGGTATTTAACCGCGTTCCGAGATAAAATGGAAAACCATCTGGGTCTCTGGATTCTTTATTTATTTGTTTTAAATTTGCCGCCCTCGGCACGTAGAAATTCCAGATCTTTTTAACGAGACATCCCAGATTTGGAATCCGATCTCAGTCTGAGACATCATTGTTCTGGTCTCTGGCGGGGAGTCTACACAGGGTAGCAAAATGGCTTCCCTAGAATTCCCTACCCTCAGCAGATTTTTAAAAAGCTTAAAATGTGAATATCTACAAACATTCGAGTCTGCCACCCTTGGAATCTGAGGAAGCACAGTGTTTCAGTTTCTTGTCAAATGATCGTCTGTTGTCCCAATGCCCAGAACGGGTTTTAGATCCTTTACGTTCTCTGATAGGACCCCGCTGTTTCTATAACCCCCGTCACCTCGAGGTGATAGTCTTTTATGTGTAAATGACAGTGTAGCCAAATAGTTCTTTCTCTGTGGATGGTCCCGGGCCTGCCGCTGAGGCCGCGCCAGCTCTCGCAGTGTAGGAGAGCAGCGCTGGAAGAAGACCCGTCTCTCGCAGGTTGGCTCTTCACAGCTACCCGTTTGCTTTCAGCACTGCCTGGCACTCCACAGCCGTGGTTTCCACCAGGCCGCAAAAAGGTCCCCCCGAGTTCCTAGTTCCAAACTTGGAGAACACTGCTTCTGGCCTGGCCAGGTTTCTTGTGGGCCCGAAGCCTGCTGACCCATATTAAGACAGGTGGCTGCGTTATTTCCAGGGCTGCGGGTGACCCCCTGATGAGTCACAGCAGACTGTGGTGTGGTCGGAGAACTGATGGCAGGGGATGTGGACTAATGATATCCCTTTCCCCCTGTGAGAGCCGTGTCTCCTTCCCTCAGTCTACTCCCAAAGCCTTACACCTGTTTTTCTAACTGGAATGACATTGAGGCGTCCCTTTCTTGTGTCTGAGGAATTCTGTCACTGACCCTATCACCTTCCTGCTGCTATAGCAACGGCTGGGGAAATAAACACTGTTCTCGTCATTTGCGACGAAGGCTTTCTTCCCTTTCCGTAGAAGAAACCCGTCTCCTAAATCCGGTAGAGGCATAGCCTGTCACAGCAGGATTCCATCCTGTTCTGTGGCCCCCCCTTGCAGGATGTCTAGGGACAGAGCTCAGCAAACTCCAGGCTGGCAGAGGATTCCTCCTTATTAGCAGACTTCGCGAACAGCAGCACTGGTGGCAGCTGGTACATCTTTCTGTGTCGAGAGAAAACCCTGCCTTTGCCCTCCCCAGGTCCAGTTTGCTCTTAGAAAGTTTTCCTATCTTTATTTAGCGCTCTACAGGGGAGACTGTTGATCTCAAAGATACATCTTTTGCATGGCCCATGTGCCATCTGATATTTTTTCCTTTTAGGCTGCCAACAAAAACAAAAAAACTGCTGGTGCTCTGTAGCTTTGATTATATATAATTTTTCTAATATTTTCATTAAAAAATTTTAAATTTATTTTGAGAGTGCATGCACACGCGTGCGCACACATACACACACACACACACACACACACACACACACACGTGGGGAAGGGGCAGAGAGAGAGGCCCAAGCAGCCTCCATGAAGTCGGTGCACAGAGCCCGACATGGGGCTGGAACCCATGAAACCATCAGGTCATGACTTGAGCCAAAGTCAGATGCGCAACCAACTGAGCCACCCAGGTGCCCCAGTTATTTTTCTTTTTAATTTTGGCCTTTCATTCCTTTGGAGTGCCTTATTATGGGTAGTATGAATTGGGAATCTAACTTTTTTTTTTTTCCCCAAAAGAATATCCAGTTGTCCCAATACCATTTAATGCCAGAGGACTCTTCTCACTTGATTTGAAATGCCACCTCTGTCGTGTTACATCCTTACATTTGTGTGGGTTTCTTTCTATTACATCTCTAGCTTCTTTCCCTTGAGAGGACAGCGGGAGGGAGGGTGATGAGGAGGAAGCCATCCCCAGTGAAATAGGCAGGGGAGATCCCAAGGTCTGCAGAAAGGCCCCTCATCGTTGGTCTCCCTGCTACAGAAATAACAGACCAGGAAACCCCCAGAAGCACCACTGTATTTGTCTCCTCTGTCCCACCTTCCCACAAACAAACACAACAGGTGTGGAGCTTATTAGCCAGCCCTATTGCATCACGTCCCCCAGGAGCTGTTCCTTTACCAGCACCAATCTGTGGCTGTCTGATGAAGTAAGCCACCCCCTCCAGTAGCTTGGCTCTCATCCTGCTAGTAGCTTCCGGAGCTCTGGAGATGATGAGGTCTCATTTTCTTCACTCGAATTCTCTAGTGAGTTTTCAAAACTCATTCAGCCAGCTTGTCTTCACACTGTCCTTCCACTAAGACTCCCTTTTCTGGCTGGCTATCCTTCTTAGCCCAGAGAACCCAGATTTCTGCCTGTAGATGGTACCTTAGTGCTATATAAGCCACCCTGCCTCACATACTGCTTTTCTTTGAAATCAAATAAAAAAGTATCAGGAGAAAGAATATGTTCTAGACTGTGGGCCGGAAGTGAGAGCTTTCTTTGGTAGCCATTAACAACTTGCTCCTTTTTTTTCCTCCTCCCTATGAAATGAAGCTCTTCTGTATATGTAGATCGTTGTTGACACTGTGAAGATTTAGGCTCGTTGACAAAGACCCGGTGGCCTTGTACTACACTTGAGTGTAGTCTTCTTCCCAGAATGTGGTTTTGGGTCCTTTGGGGTACATACTGAAGGGTGTTTTGCAACGTTCTCTATCCATCCAAGGAATATCTAGCCATTGATAGACCTTCTCCTCCCTGTGTTAGAAGGCAAGTTAGGTGAAGTTAAGGGACACAAGTCTGGGAATGGAGAATATATTCGTGGAAGAATATTATCTTCTAGGAGGGAGGATGAGACACAGGTTTTGAGAAACTTTGATCTACCAAGGTGATACCCGGTGTCGACAGACAGGAAGGTGTTAGAACTACAGAGCTACATAAGGCTTCCTGCCTTCCTGCTCTAGGTTTATTCTCTTAAACTATCCAATATGGTAGCCGCTAGCCACACATGGCTATTTTTTTTTTTTTTTAAGTTTATTTTTGGGAGAGAGATAAGAAGCACAAGTGGGGGAGGGGCAGAGAGAAGGAGAGCGAAAATCCCAAGCAAGCCCCCCACCATCGACGCAGAGCTCAGCGCGGGGCTTGAACTCATGCACTGTGAGATCATGACCTGAGCCGAGACCAAGAGTCGGCCGCTTAACCGACCGTGCCACCCAGGCGCCCCATGTGGCTCTTTATACTACACTCGATTAAAGTGAAATGAAATGAAAACGTTCAGCTTCTCATTTGCACTAGCCGCATTTCCAGTGCTCAGTAGCCACACGTGCTATGAGCAGCATGGCCATTTCCATCATCGCACCCGGTTCAGTTGGACTGTGCTGCTCTAGACACCCGCTGTGAGGAGGTGCCTGCAAATACTCGAGGCTAACCTGTCCTCCCTGTCTCCTGGCAGCTGACCAAGAATGGGACGGTGGAGTCAGTGGAGGCCGACGGCCTGACCCTGGATGATGTTTCAGATGAAGATATTGACGTGGAAAACGTGGAGGTGGATGATTACTTCTTCCTGCAGCCCCTGCCCACCAAGCGGCGCCGAGCCTTGCTGAGGGCTTCGGGGGTCCACCGCATCGATGCCGAAGAGAAACAGGAGCTTAGAGCCATCCGCCTATCACGGGAAGAGTGTGGTTGCGACTGTCGCCTGTACTGTGACCCAGAAGCCTGTGCCTGTAGTCAGGCTGGGATTAAATGCCAGGTGAGTCCAAGTCGGCCTGAGAGAGCATATCTACTCTAGAGTCTGGGGGACGTGATGCGGGTACCCATGAACACGGGAGGCCGCCCGTCACCCGTGGGTGGATTCCCCGTGAGTGTGGACACTCCATAGCTCCATAACTCTCCTCCACCAAGGAGAAAACCAAGCACGGCAGGATTCCTAGGCTATGGAGATAGCAGTTACCTTTTCTGTGTTTCTCACCTCAGAGGTGATGAAGAGGCAGCTGTCCTCAAATGGGGAACGGGGAACAGGGGTTAGTAAGTTTACCATTAGTAGCTATTCCTTAAATATTGATTTCGTGAGATAAAAGGAAGCAGAGAGCTGAGTTAGGCCTTTAGACTTTATCTTCACTCACAGGACCTCTACCCCAATTTTGTAAAACTCAAAGTAATTCTCAGATCCTATAATTTAGGATCAAACTTGGCCTGGCAGAGGTTAAGTCCAGGATCTTAAGTTCAGGATCTTTTTTTTTTTTTTTTTTTAGTTTCTAAAATTAAAAAAAAAAAATTATTTATTTTGAGAGAGAGAACAAGTGAGATAGGGGCAGAGAGAGAGGGGGACAGGATCCAAAGCAGGCTCTGTGCTGACAGCCAAGAGTCCCACGTGGGGTTTGAACTCCAGAACTATGAGATCATGAAGTCAGACGCTTAACCAACTGAGCCACCCAGGCACCCCTTAGGTCCAGGATCTTAAAAGATAGAAGACCTCATTCCCCACCTGGCCTTCTGACAAGGGACAGGTTAGAAGGCCTAGCCCAACTGAAAAGAGTAATACCATCCCAGAGGATGAAATCTACCTGGAACTTGTAGGATGTGGGTGCTGAGTCCTTCTGGTTGAATGGATCCTAACGAACCTTTTGTTTAATTTTAGGCAGGTAATAGCTCTAGCTGATCTGGCCAAATACTGCTTTTCAGAGTGAAGTCCCTAATATATCATTCTGTTTTACAGTCCTGAGAATAGTCCTAAGAATTGGACTGTTCTTAAGACTGGAATAGAGAGTTCTAGAAGTTGATATCATAGGAAGACATTGTGTGTTTGTACATATTTGCTGATGTTATTTTACTTTTGGTGGGGGGGGGTGCTTTTTTCCTTTTTGGGATCCAATAAGGAGGTAGAGTAGATCCCCTTTCCACATATTCCTGGTCTATAACTGTTTCAGAACTAAACTGGCCAACCATCAGGGAAAAATGAAGCAGGCAGTGAAAAGCTGGCCATTATTTTGTTGGAACTGTCACGATAGCACCTTAGCAAACTAAGGCACTTTCGCTAGTTTCCCTGGAATGTATCGATTGCTTTGGACCAGCTAGATCTACTTCCTTTCCCACGCCTGTCGTTGCAGAAGGCACTAGGCTTGGGCCCCAGCCTTTGTCTTCTCGACACACCAGGTAAGTTCTGGGAAAGTCTGAGGCACAAAAATTTCTTCCACTCTGAGAACTGTCAGCATTCAGAGAGGTGGTCTCAGGACTTTTTAACTGGAAAGGCCCTTTGACGTGATTTTTGGCTACACTTTATTTGGAAGAGGAAACAAAGCCTTGGAGAGATACAGGACCTTCCCGAGGTCACAACTGCTAACTAATGGCTGTGCTGGAATCAGAACGCGAGTGGTCTGAAAACTACCACCTCATGCTCTTAGGTCACCACGTTGCACGTTACGCTTTGAATTAGTTGTTCCTCTTGTAAGAAGACCTCAAATCCCAGCTGCCCGCGTTTGCCAGCTGATGTCTCCTATCTCCGTTATTAAATCTGCTGGCCTCATCTTCCCTCAACCTCCTTGTCCCCTCCTCAGGTGGATCGCATGTCCTTTCCGTGCGGTTGTTCCCGGGATGGCTGCGGGAACATGGCGGGGCGCATTGAATTTAATCCGATCCGGGTCCGGACTCATTACCTCCACACCATCATGAAGCTGGAGCTGGAGAGCAAGCGGCAGGTGAGCCGCCCGCCAGCCCCGGACGAGGAGCCCTCACCCGCCGCCGGTTGCAGCCTGACGGGAGCCCAGGGCTCCGAGACACAGGACTTCCAGGAGTTCATTGCTGAGAACGAGACGGCGGTCATGCACCTGCAGAGTGCAGAGGAACTGGAGCGGCTCAAGGCAGAGGAAGACTCCAGCGGCTCTAGCGCCAGCCTGGACTCCAGCATCGAGAGCCTGGGCGTGTGCATCCTGGAGGAGCCTCTGGCCGTGCCCGAAGAGCTGTGCCCGGGCCTCACAGCCCCCATCCTCATCCAGGCTCAGCTGCCCCCGGGCTCCTCCGTCCTGTGTTTCGCCGAGAACTCAGACCACCCGGCCGCCTCGGCAGTGAACAGCCCGTCCTACTTGAACGGTGGGCCCCTGGTCTACTATCAGGTGGAGCAGAGGCCAGTCCTGGGGGTGAAAGGAGAGCCTAGCGCAGAAGACGTCCCGCCTTCTTTCCCCAAGGAGAAGGATCTGAATGTCTTCTCTCTCCCGGTTACCTCACTGGTGGCTTGTAGCCCCACAGACCCAGCTGCCCTGTGTAAGTCAGAAGTGGGGAAAGCGTCCACCCTAGAGGCGCTAGTGCCCGAAGGCTGTAACCCTGACGAGCCTGAGAGCGAAGACTTCCGCCCCTCTTGGTCCCCCTCGAGCCTCCCCTTCCGCACGGACCATGAAGAGGGCCGTGCGGTGGAGAAAACCTCACAGCAGAGTGAGGACAGGCCCCCCGAAGATTCTTCCCTAGAACTCCCTCTGGCAGTGTGAGCCGGGGATGGAGATTCTGCCTCTGACCCATTCTCTATTTATTCCCTTATTTTATCTAACACCGTTTCAAAACAAAACTGTAGAAGCAGCTGCTACGCCCATGTTATTTTATTGGGGTCTTGGGGGGATGGGTGGGAAAGAATCGTTTGTACGAGTATTTTTTAAAGGGTAAACAGAACCAAGGAGACCGGTCCCAGCTGGATGTGGGGAGAGTCTTGGGGCAGAGGAGGCCGCACAGTGCTGAATACTGAGCTTTCTGGGCCGTTGGAACAAAGAACGAGGATCTCACAGGAGAAGCTGGGTAATTCGAGCAGCTATTCTTTATGTAGGGACCAGAACGCAATAATTTGAACAGCGTGGCAAAGCTCCCTTCTCCTTTCCTGAGCTCCAGGTGGGGAAGAAGCTCAAGTTTTCTCATCGGTCACCCTGATACCCCACTTTGGTGCATAACGCAGTTGGAGTACCATCTGGCCAGATCTAGAGAGGAACGGGTAGAAGGGTCTCTGCTTCTGTAGAAAACCTCCAGAATTTAGAAAAACTTAACCTGCCTTCCCTGGCCCCCCGTTTGGTAAATAAGTTAATATTTGACACGTTTGGTGTCCTCCGACCTGTTCCCCACACTGGGGATTCCTGGTCTGTAACTTGAATTCTTTCTTTCACATGTTCTTAGGTACTAGAGTTAAACTTGCCTATTTGTCTCCCCCACCCCCTTTCTTTTTCCCTTGAAGAGAAAGCTAGATTGGCTGGGGATGTGGCCTAAAGAGCCTGAGGCTTGTGCCTGTGTAATGCCGGCTCCGTCAGGCAGCTTCAGGCCGGGGCTCACACGTCCCACAGGAGGCATATATGGAGCATTGCCTGTGTCCGAAAGAGGCAGCAGGAAAAGGCTGCTGTCTGCAAAGAAGTGGACTTGATCTGTGCCATGCTTGCTTTTTCACCCAGGTTCCTCCCGCCCCGCTCTGGGAGGTTTGAGCTTTAAAGGAATGCAGGACGTGGCAATCTAAAGTCACCAACTAGTTTTTGTCCTTTTCTTTCTGTACTACCCTTGTGGTCCTTGGATATACAGGGTTAAGAGAGTTTTGCTATTCCAGTCCCCCCGCCCTGACAACTGCAAATGTTTATTGGATCCCTCCAACTTGATACATAAAAATTGGAAGCCAAACGAATTCTTAATTGCTACACACAGCTCCCAGGTTCCAAAGAGTTCAAGTTCTGTTACTTTTGAGATCTGTAGAGTGGGACTCAAATTCGGGTCTTACCTCCATGGGGGGACACGGTTCCCGTTCTTCTTATGTCCAGCTCATGTTCTAGGATGCGCTCTGCTAAACACCGCTGAATTCTTATTCTCTTTGCGTCCATTTTAAAATGGAGTCAGTAGGGAGCAAAAAACACTCTCCACTAGCATCTTTTACATCACACTTCACTTCTGGTATGGTTTATTGACCAAGAAAGAACAAGTGGAAAACTCTTTGCTTTTGGTGGGGAGAGAACTCTTCCTACTTACCTTGCTCACATAGCCTTTTCTTGTGGGACGTGAACGCACTCTTTATGTATGTCACAGCAACATTTCACCTAGAAAATCTCTAAACTGAGCCTGTGAGGCCTTGTACTTAAACGGATACGTCTTTTAACCCAGTCTGCCTCTCCAGTTCATTCCTGGTTTTGCTTGGTTTTACATTTGGAGGGGAGTTCTTCAGTACAAGACCTTGTCCCTCCCCATCCTCTAGCCTCACAAGAGAGTCTTAAGCACCCGAGATGTAGACACTATCCCAAGCCAAGCCACACTCCCCCACGATCGGCCATCCCCTTGAATAGAAGGCTGAAGCTTAAACTGCAAACTTTCTTCCTGAAAGCTTATATTGGGAGGGGAGCGTGGGCTCTAAACATTCCCTCCTTAGGAAGGCTCCAGCCTCACCTTTGGAAGTGGATTCCACCTGCTTGGTAAGAGACACTTTAGCCTTTGGGGTCAAGCCAAGAATTGGAATCTCATTATTAAACTCATTGCCAGCCCCCAAGAGATTTGATTTTTCTGAAAAACTAGTTTCTTAATCCAAGTCAGTCCCTCCAGGAACAACACTTCTGACTCCCGCCGATCCCGAGTTTTTAAATGCTGAAATATTAACACTGAGCATTAACTGTCTTGTTAAGCAAAGGGCCTTTTCTACAACCTAGTCCATATCGTTTCTGGTGCTACCTGAGCTGGATACAGTTCTCGCTCATGGTTGCTAGAAAAGCTAAGCCTAGGCCTCTGATCACAGGACCGTACGGCTTCAGTCCCACTCAGTCTAGGCCTAGATAAAAGAAATCTCTTATTACTGCAACTCTTAAGATTTTCCAGTTTCCTTTCTCATATACTGTACACAGGTAGTATTTTCAATGTGAATCCAAAGCTTGTCTGGTTCTCTGAAAACAATTTTTTTTTTTTTTTTTTTTTTTGCCTTTTAGGTCCTTTACATTGTGATAATGCTGTATTTAAAGAGAATATTTAAATGTAATATTAAAGAAATATTCAAAAGAATGGTGTGTTATTCTTTATCCTGGCAGGCCACAACTTAGTTACTTGTTAGACAAAGGGTGCTTCTCCAGCGTTGTATATAAAACCAATTAGGTCAGTTAGATATTAATGTTAACAACAGAAATGTTTTACGATGGAAAAACAGAACATTCTCTTTGGAGCATCAAGAACTTGACGTGCATCGTATGCCCTTATGCACCCAAGCTGGAGCACGCTTGATGCTCCCCTGTTGAAGCTTTTCCCTGTCTATAGTCTGTATCCTGGGGGCTCATCTGCTAATCCCGTTTTCTTTACAATCATATATATATAATCTTTACAGATTATGTATGTATCTATAATATATATAAAATTCTCTGTTCCTGGTTATTGCGTTAAAATTGAGCAGAGGATCAGTGTCAAATCCGTTCCCTCAGAACTTCCATCCCATCAGAAGCTTCTATCCCAACCGCCTACGTCTCCATTAGTTAGGTTATGTCCGTCTTGTCAAAGGAGTTTTAGCAAAATCATCCAAGTATGCAGAAGTCACTTCCAGCAACTGGTTTCAGGTAGTCTTTACTTGGCTTTAAAACAGTGCTTCATGCATTTAATAAGTTATTACACGTCACTAGCGTACAGGGACAAAAGCTAAACCCAACGTACTCTCGACGCAGACCGCTCCCGGGCTCCCAAGCAGGGTGGTCGTTAGTGCCTTGGAGGTTTAATCCAGGGCCCAGAGGCGGCCACTGGCAGTTACAGCCGGACTGCCGCAACTCAGCGGAGGTAGCAGAGTTTAAGATCTGTGGAGGCTGCACCACAGCCCAGAAATTAAGACAAGGGTGGGGTGAAGGCTATAAACACGGAAAGGGTCAAGTGGCACTTGTATTTCCTTGCATCGTTGCCATCAGAATGTTCCCATATATGAATAACTATTTGCTTTAAAAAAAAAAAAAGTGTTTCATGGACTTGGAAAGGGAGTGGTTAACCCAGTGAGGGGACCAAAAATAAAAATAAAAATAAAAAGCCTATTTTTGGTCACAAAAAGGATCGAGGGCAGCATCAAAGGACACGCACAGATGTAAATGCTCCAGTTTCAACAGGGCTGCCCCTCTCCCCAGCCGGAAACTAACAAAAACCCAGCTGTAAAGAATGTGGCAGTGGTTAAGTCCGAGGCTGCTAGGACTTGCCCCACCTGGGGCAAAAGCTCACTTCCTAGGATCTGAACTCAAAACGTCACAATTAAAGCCCAGTACGGAGGCTGCTGCCAGCTCTGGCTGATGGTGAGGAAGTTGGGATGACACTTCTGGTAAGAGGGTGTTTCGGTTCCAGCTCCCTCCCTCGAGGGTACCACGCTGGAAAGCCCATGGGCACCTGCTCCTCTGCCTCCCGCACACCCCCGCCAGGGCACACAGATGCTTTGCCGGCCAGTGCTGTTTGGTACCACGCTGCCATACTGTGTGACTGCAGGATGATGCCACCCGCTCCACGTTCATTCAGCGCCTTGAGCCGGTGTAGTTGATGGAAAGCAGGACCACGTTGTGTAGCAAGAGGGACAGCTCAGCTTCTGAAAACACCATCAATGTTAATGGTTTGGCCAGAGAACAGTCACCTGGGGCGGGGGTGGGGTGGGGTGGGGAGGGGGCAGGGCTTGATCCTGGAGTCAGGAAGCCAAGTGCAGGGAGGTGTGGCATCGAGAGGCTACTGTTCTTGAAGGTCCCCTGCTTCACCCCAGTCCCTGCCACGGATGCTTTCCTTTCCTTCCACCAGGTATTCCTTTCTCCTCATCCTCACTTCTTGCCTCTCATGTGGTGGTGGGAGAAAATTCAGAGATGCTAATGGTAGTGAGCACTAACTATTGTCACCCTTGGGATTCTTCTGCTAGAAGCTGGTGCTCTGGAAACATTTCTTGGCTCCAAGGAGATTAGTAGGCCTACCCTGCTATTCACAGGCTTAGAAAACATCAAAGCCCAGCCAAAGGTTCCAACAAGTGACTCACAGGCCTAATACCCACCCTCAGATACTTTTTATTTACCCAATTGTTTTTGATTTTGTGGGTTTTTTTTTTAAAGATTTGTTTTTATTTTAAACTTAAAAAAAAACGTTTTATTTATTTTTGAGAGAGAGAGACAGAGACAGAGTGTGAGCAGGGGAGAGGCAGAGAGAGAGGGAGACACAGAATCTGAAACAGGCTCCAGACTCTGAGCTGTCAGCACAGAGCCCGACGCGGGGCTTGAACTCACAAACCGTGAGATCGTGACCTGAGCCAAAGTCGGACGCCTAACCGACTGAGCCACCCAGGTGCCCCAAGATTTATTTTTAAGTCATCTCTACACCCAACGTGGAGCTCGAACTCACAACCCTGAGATCAAGAGTTGTATGCTCTACCGACTGAGCCAGCCAGGTGCTCCAAGTGTTTTTGTTTTGAGTTTGAATGCCTTTAGACTGGCGCTTCTCACCCGGGATAATTCTATTCCCCCTTCCCCCACAGGACATCTAGCAATGTTGGGAGACATTTTTGATGATCAGAACTGGGGTGGAGGGCGCTACTGACATCTAGTGGGTAGAGGGCAGGGATACTGCTAGATACCCTCTAACGCACATGGTAGCCCCCCAGGACAAAGCATCTATAGTGCTGAGGCTGAGAAACTGCTTCAGACTGGCATGCATGTAGTCTTGGTTCCCACAGTCCCCGCTACTGCCTCTTGTCTTGCACAGTCTACTTCACTACCTGCTTAGCCCCTGTAGGCAAATGAGTTTATACACAGGATAAGGGTCTCACAGTACTCACTCATCAACTCCAAAGTAATCTCAGAATAAAATATAAAAATTATTTGAATTTGAGTGGCATAACCACAGGGATGGGTCTTACCTTTCAGGCTGCAGGAAATCTGTAGCCATTCTCCCAGCCAAGTTCGACACCTCTCTTCAGCGATATGGGTAGAATTCAAGCCACGAAGATAACAAGCCTATTATCACCCAGAAGAGAAACAGTCCTCAATGATCACATAGCAAGTATGGCCATGAACTGTAAACCTACTAATAATTCAAAACCAATCTCATCCCCACAAGAAACCTTTCTCTGTGGCAATCTGAACTACAATGGACAAGAAGACAAGCAAAGAGGACTATATAACCAAAAATAGTAGGTCTAAAGAACAGCGTCCCTGGTTTTTGAAAGGCCATAAGCCAAAACTACTCTGGGCAATTCCCTCCCATGAGTTCACTGAGAAAAAAAGACACAGAAACGAAGTGAAAGAATAAAGAGTTTGGGCTTTGTTGTAACAACCAAAACATGGTGGAGGTCTCTGTAAGCTCCCAGTCCTGTGAGTTCAAAAGCCCACCAAGGATTGAGGGTTGATATTGCCATCAAATTCTTACCGATTTCACTTCCTGAGGGGTCAGGTGGCCAATCCCCAGCTTTGCCAAAGCTTTGTCCAGTTGGTGAATTACAGTGGTATGAGTCTTTAAACGGTGTCTCAACAAGAAAGAAGGCAGATAAGGTGTGAGAAGCATGGCTCGACTCAAGGCTTTCTGTAACGCAACGACACAGGAGGAGAAAGTCAGCACGGCATTACCATACACAGAACCTGGGGCAAGGCGAGGCTGCGGAACAGAGAAAGCCTCGAAGTGCTCACCATTTGCAAAGCATGGAGTTGGTTCATGCCCAGAGGATGGTTAGAGAAACACTCTCTCAGAGCCAGGATATCATGTATTGCTGGGTGGGTACCATGCTGTATCTTGGGAGAGCCAAGAGATTGGTAGAGGTTAGGAAGCTCCTGACTGGCCCTCTTTCCTAGTTTTAGTGCAAACTGGATCTAACAAGAGTCCTAGTTTGCAGGAAGGGTTAGCTAGAGGAATACCTTGGTGCACAGCTCTGTCATATGCCACCGGAGTCCTGCATCAGAAACGAGAGGGATAACCCTTTCTAAATAGCCAAGGATTTCTGGGTGGGACTGCTTCCGGAGAGCATGATAGATATCTAAGAAATCAATTTGTTGCTTTGGGGTCCAGAAATGTTGGATCAGTAGCTGCCTAGGAAACAGGTACCTGAAAGGAAAAGGAATCACAATGTCACTTGCTGAAACCGGCATCTTCAAAGCGATCTAAGAAAGCATTTGGCAGATATGAATACTAGGAAGAAGAAATGGAGACATTACTTCCTACCTCACTGTTCTGTAAATGAGTCTCAGACCAAGGTTTAAGAGACACGGAAGCACAATTTCAAGCAACATTACTGAGGTTTGTGAAAGCAAGCAGTGGTGGAATAGCCTCGCATGCAGTAATTGGATAAAATGACTCCTTTTGAACCAAAGCATCTGAAGAACATATGCTGGACAGACCGGGAGACAGATGCAGACAGAGCTGGTCATTATATGTGATGGTGACAACCTCAAGCTGTTGCACAGTCCGTATGTGTATATAAAATGTGAAAGTCAAATTTGTTTTTTAATTCATTTTCTGCATGTGTGGTGGTTTTAAAGCACGGCCACAAATTCTCTGGCATCCCTCTTATTGAGAAGGAAGGTCTATGTCCCCCTTACTTTTAAATCTGGGTGACTGATTCAACCAATAAAGCAGAGCAGAAGTGAGTCTTTGTGACTTCCAAGGCTAGGTTATAAAAGGCCACCCGGATTCTTATTTGCTGAAACACTCACCCTTGGAGCCCTGAGCTGCCATGTAAGAAGTCCTATTACTCTGAGGCCACCATATTAAAGAGGCCACATATAGGCACTCTGACAGTCCCAGCCTTCCGGCCATCCCTGCTAAGGCACCAGACATAAGAGTGACCTTAGATCATCCAGACCAGTCCATTCGCCAGCTAAATATCACTGAGAGACTTCTGTCAACATCACACAGAAGAGAAAAATCAGTCACACACCTGAACCCTGCCCAATTTCCTGACCCACGAAACCATGAAAAGCTATTAAGTTTTGAGGTTGTTTGTTATGTAGCAACAGATAACTAAAACAACACACAAGATCAAAGTTTAAAAGTGTCATCTTTGCGGGGGGGGGGGGGGGGCGCCTGGGTAGCTCAGTCGATTAAGCATCCAACTCTTGACTATGGCTAACGGTTCGTGAGTTCTAGCCCTGCACTGGGCTCTGTGCTGACAGTGCAGAGCCAGCTTGAGATTCTCTCTCTCCTCTCTCTCAAGATAAATAAACTTAAAAAATCAATCAATCAATCATCAAAAGTGTCGTGTTTGGATGCAAAGTAAAGATTTATGTGATCAGAATATGAAATGCGTTTCTCTCCTAAAAAAACTGTCCCAAATTGCTAAGCCTCTCAGGGAGTGGGTTGCTGCCTCTAGGGATGATGGAAAAGGTCATCATCTTATTTCACAACACACAGGGGCAGCTGAGAGGCAGGAAAAGTCTACACTACCTACACCTACAGCTAGCCCAGTAATCCAAGTGTTACCAAGTGTGGCTAATTAGAAGACTGGAGCAGGAAATGTGATAATCTCTGCCTATTTCTGAAATGGAAAGTTCTTCTTAAAATAATTTTGAATTAAAAAAAAGATCTATGTATCTTCAATACGCTGGGAAGATAGAAGTCTGTACTCACATTAGCAAGAAGACCAGGTAGTTGGCAAAGGGTGGAATGGAAATAATACCTAGGAAAAGACACTTGGTGACGTCTCGGCGGAACTAAGCAGAAATAAACACAGACGCAGTTTTAACCCAAGTAAGTTCTTAATACAATGGACAATCCCTCCCCCAACACTGTGCAGTAAATTTCTATTACAGCCCAGAGAAGGATCAAGGTTATTTCTATCTACCTCTAGCTGGTAAGTTCCTTGAGGACAGAAGCCCTGATTTGTTCATTTTTGTATCCCAAATAATGTCTAGTACAGGGCCTGGCATTATACCAAATCTCTCAACAAATTCTTCCTGATGTGCCAAATGGGTCCTAGGTTCTCGCTCTCAGTTTCAAAGTCACCACCAAAGTGAACACCATCAAGTCACTACCAAATACTACTTTCCTGCTGCCTTTGGGATCCTTGCAGATTTTTATATATTCAGAAATGAACTCGATTTTAGTGTCCACAACTTTCATTCGGCAAGGATGCCAGAATCTCTATGGAGCTCTGTTGTAGAGGGCTACAACTCCGAATAAACCCAATTCTGACAAATAACCCGATGTTCTTACTTAGTTTGATACTTTGATCTCACAGCAGAGGGGAAAAGGTTGATCAGTGGTGAACAAGATAGGAAAGGAAAACAAAACAAAACAAAACAAAAAACACTTGAGATCTTAGTTAACTTTAATTACCTCACCATGAACTTCTGGGTATCTGCCCCCGGCCCATACCTGTCTCAAATGCTCCATCTCCCGGTATGAAAGTTGATGAAACTTTACATTGTGCTTCCACATATATGTCTTTATTCTTCTAGCCTTTTTGGCATCAGCCCAAAACATCTGCAATCCTGCCTCATTAAAGTAGAGGACAGAGTGTAATGTTATCCCAGTGTGAATCTTACCACAGGTCCCTAACTCCATGTCTAACCCCAATGCACGTACTTGTCGCTCCCCAAAATTACTCTAAATCAGAGCTCTAAACTAGGACACTTAAAACTCTTGTGAGGCCAACTTGTATCTCTTTTCTCATTCTTCTCCCCTGCAACACACTACCTATCTCCCAGCCAAGCCGGCCTTCTGTGATCTACTAAAAAATGGTCTCCCTCTTCTGGTTCATTGCCCGCTCCCTCCTTAAAATGAAAATTCAAGGGGTGCTGGGTGGCTTTGTCAGTTGAGCGTCCGACTCTTGATCTCAGCTCAGGCCGTGATCTCACGGCTTATGGGCTCAAGCCTCGCATCAGGCTCTGCGCTGACAGGGTGGAGCCTGCTTGGGGTTCTCTCTCCCTCTCTCTCTCTCTGCCCTTCACCTGCTGTACGCGTGTGTACCCTCCCTCTCTCTTAAAAGAGATAAATATTTAGAAATAAAAAAAATTCAAAAGCTCCCTAACTTCAGGAAGTCTTGCTCAATTAACCTTATCTTTTCCCCAACCAGATATTAACTTACCTTCTTTCTAGAACACTTTTAGAAATACTATAATTCAACATATTTCTATGGTTCAATTTTTTTTCTTCATTCGATGAGTATTCTTACCTTTTATCTAGGGCTTTAGTTCTTAAAAATGCTTTCATATTCATGAATGAAATGATATAATGTGTAGGTTGGCTTCAAAATTATACAGAAGTCAAGTGTGTAAATGAAGTAAGACCAGCAGCCATGAGTTGGTAGCTGTTGAAGTGAGACTGAGTCTATGGAAATTCATCACATTATTCTCTCTACTTTTGTGTACATTTAAAACTTTACACAATCAGGGGCGCCTGGGTGGCGCAGTCGGTTAAGCGTCCGACTTCAGCCAGGTCACGATCTCGCGGTCCGTGAGTTTGAGCCCCGCGTCAGGCTCTGGGCTGATGGCTCGGAGCCTGGAGCCTGTTTCCGATTCTGTGTCTCCCTCTCTCTCTGCCCCTCCCCCGTTCATGCTCTGTCTCTCTCTGTCCCAAAAATAAATAAAAAACGTTGAAAAAAAAATTAAAAAAAAATAAAACTTTACACAATCAAAAGCTTAAAAACAAACCGACCAAAATATTTTTTCGGACCTTTTTCTCATTTAATCGTAGCTATAAACTGGGAGCAGAGAAAGTAGCCATTCTATTTCTACTTTAGATTTTCCATGAAGCTAGTAATAATCATGATAATATTCACAGCTGACAATATGGTACTTTGTTGTAATTGGTGTTATGATAAAAGTACAGAGTATAATAATAGAGATACATTTATTGAGCACATACTATGATCAGGCCATGAGTACTTTACAAATATTGATGTATTTAATCTTCACAACCATGTGGGCCAATAGGTAGGTTCTGTTATTATTTTCTGTATTTTACAGATGAAAAAAACAAGGAACAGAGAGGTTAAGTAACTAGTCCAATCACATAGCCAGTGACAAGCTAGGATTTGAACACAGGCAGTCTGGCACCAGAGTGGACATGTGTCATTATACCATCTCTTAGTAACTAGCTCAGCTTTGATTTTAATGAAAACATCCAGAAAACAAGCATATGTAGTGCAATTTCCACAATATGCTACCTATAGATTTGTGATAACCATTAAACCACATCTGCTTATGGGCCAAGTCCACTGATAAATCACAGGGCAGGTCTGTGCAGCCATAGACGTCTGGCCTGGTGCATGTCAAAGAATTTCCATAATAGGCAGCTGCGTATGGTTAAGAAAAGTGCAAAAATACCTATAGGCATCCCCCTCCGGATGCTCTCAGAAGTTGTTGTCATAATACTTTTCTAGAAACATTCTCCAGAAGTGCTAACTTAAAAGAATTCGTTTCACGCTCAAGCATTTATGAAACAGAAACCCCCCCAGCTCACATCACATAGCAGAACATGCAAACACTCTTACTCATTCTAACTCTTTGACATTGCTCATGAACTGATTCAAGGGATTTCTGTTTTGGTTTTACCTTTCATGAAGATTGTGTACAGGACATAGAAGCGGGGGAAATGACGACCCAAGAAACGATGGTATTTCCCATTAATCACTTTGGTCTTGGTCACCACATAAGAAATCAAGCTCTTCACATCTGCCTTTGGAGAAAGGTGGAGGTTTGAAGACCTACAAGGAAGATCAAAGAGACTATCTGGGCATCAGTCCTGGAGTCCGTTCACACTAATGTAAAACACCAGGTCTCAGGCAATGTATGCTAAGGCCTGAAACTTCTGAAATCCAAGGAAGATCTTGGGCTCAGGAAGAGATAAGCGATCAGAAAAGAAAAACAGATCGGGCAGATGAAAGATCAGACGGGAAGGAATGTTGGGTGTGGGTATGAGTCTGCAGGCAGCGCAAGGCCTGAGGGACCATTTGAACAGCAGGCTAAGGCCAGAGAGATGGGATCCAGACAAGCAGCCCTAAAGCTTGAGTAGAAAAAGGGAGGCTGAAAGAGCTCGGTATAGGTGGGGGATTCGGACAATATGGAGCCCTGAAAGTTGAAGCGGGTCAGGAAGCCATATGACTAGTAGGGATCGGGGTGCGAATTCTGAGCAGAATAAAAACCCAGGGCTAGGACGTGTAACGCTAAGAATTAAGAAAAGGCATGCAAACAAGGCTGAGAGACTGGAAGGGCCTGAACATCAGAAACGCTTTCCTTTCTCCCACGTCCCTCACCGAGGGGCCCCCCAGGCCAGGCCAGCGCGAGGGCGAGCAAGTTGCAGCTTCCGGGTGACATAAGGTCCGGGGGTGACCGCCGAACCCCACAGAGCAGCCCGAGCCCAGCACACCCTGGAGAGCGCCATCTTCACAGCGAGGGCGGGGGAGAAGGAAAGAGGTCGTCTTTAGGTCAAAGTTCACTGTACGTCACGTTCGTTCCAGAACGCATGCGTCTTTCCTGAGCGCTGATTGGTATCCATAGACGGCCTGTCTGAGGCTCCCCTGCCGAGGAACCGATGCTAACTAGGTGGCGAAAGAAGGAGCAGGATTGGATGCATCCAGTATTTCCTTGTTTAAAAGCGCCGGAAGCGGGTTGTCCCGAAGGGAATGAGGACTTACGGCAGTGGTTGGTTTTGCGATCTTGAGGACGTCCTCTCTCTGAGGACCTGCTGACCCCTCGCGATTCACTAGGGCTTCCTAGCGCCTCCCTTGCCCTCTGTCCTTACTCCGGACTTCGGGGCCTTGAGGCGGTGGAGGGGGGGTGGGGGGGCGGGGACGGTATCAGGTGTCACGGTGGCAGTGACTGGGGCCAAGGCACCTCCTGGGGGCTGGGGCCCGAGGCGCCCTCTAGTGGCGGCGGCCGGGAACTGTCCAGTGTCAGTCGAGGCGATGAGGGAGCGGCCCCTGTGCGCACTAAGTACCTTTTTACTTTAGCCAGCTTTTTCCAAACTAGGTTTGTGGGAAGGTGTCTTTCCTTAAAAGACTCCTGAAGACCAAGATCGGGTCTGAAGTGTCACTTTTCCGAGACGCGTTCTCTGTCCGCTTTATCCAAAGTAATGCCAACAAAAAGGGTACACATTTTCCTCCGTCACCTTGTGTGTGTATGTATATGTGTGTGTGTGTGTATAATGTAATACATTATATATGTATTTATACATATATGCGTACATGTGTTATATATAATGTATTATACATGTAAACGTACGTGTGTTATACATATATACATATGTGTGTTATATATGTATACGTACATGTATACATTTATATACATATGTATAATGTATATATATACACATTAACTTAAATTGTAGTTAACATGCACGTGCAATATTGGTTTCAAGAGAAGTCAGCGATTTATCCCTTATATACAAAATCCAGTGCTCATCACAAGTGCCCTCTTTAGTACCCCTTACCACCCTTCTAGCCCATCCCCCACCTCCCTCCCTCCATCAACTTACCACTTACATTGTTTATACATTTGTTTCCTTGTTTGGCCGGCTCCCTGAACTAGGCTGAGGGCAGGCACCTTCCTGCCTTGTTCACTGCTGTACCCTACCCCTAACAATAGGCGCCATGCCTGGGATGTATTAGGTGTTCAATAAATATTTTTGAGTTAAACTAATTACTGAAACTGGGAAGGATTCTTAGAGGTGGTGCTTAGCTGCTGCCCAGATATAGTTTGCTGTCTTGAGTACATATGAATATTTACCCTACATGGAGAGTAGTAAAAAGCATCCTATTGGTAAACAGGATCTAGGTTCAAATCTTAGCATTGCCATTTCCTTTAGTGTATGTGACCTTGGACAAGTTACTTTAGCTCTATTTCTTCTGTAAGAGTACTCATTTGATAAGAGTTCTGTGAAAAGCCAAGAAAAAAATGGTTGTGAAAACTCCGTATGACACTTAATGGGTCAGAGAGTTTCATATTAACATAGACTGTTTATGACTACTGCTCACGAAGTCAGAAAATGTTCTGTAAGTGATGGTCTCTACAATTGTTGGGTAGATGAGGTGGGCAGGATAGAAAGTTGACTAAAACATGATTTCAGTCTTCAGGCAGTGTCTAAGTTCTCTCAACTGTTATGTATCTCAAGAATATTTAGCTCTACAGGTCTTGATCTCAGGGTTGTGAGTTCAAGCCCCATGTTGGGCTCCACGCTGGGTGTGGAGCCTACTTAAAAAAAAGAAAAATATTCAGCTCTAAAATTCTAGAACACTCGTGGAAAGAAGGGGGCAAGATCAATCAGAGACACTTTTGTGGAGGAAATAGGCAGGTATTGTGCCTGGAAAGATGGAGTCGAGGGAACGGTAAAACAATATGGCAGGAACACAGGAATTCTTCCCCTCCCCCCTTCCTTCCTTCCTTCCTTCCTTCCTTCCTCAAATACATGTTTATTATTTAGTGCCTCTCCCTCCATGCCCCCTCACCACAACATACACACATAAGTCTTGCTGGTTCAGCCTTCTAACTATTTCTTCAGTCATCCAGTTTCCTCTCTCCTGTGCCACCACCCGCCTTTCATCTAGAAAACTGGATCCGCTTCCTTACTGGTTTCCCTTTCATCTATTTTGGCCTCCTTCCAACCAGTTTTCTATTCCACAGCCAGAGAAAGCTTTGAAAATTGCAAATCTAAGCTTGTCACTCCCCTTTATAAAACCTTTCAAGTTTCCTCTGACTCTTAGGATAAAGTTCAGACTCCTTAACCCGGCCTACAAGGCTTTGCATTATTGACTTCATCCTGTCTTCCCAGCCTCGTCTCATACCGCATCGTATCTTTTCAGCCCCTTAGCTTTCTATGCTAAGAAACGTTGGCCTTTCAGTTCTACTTTAGGCCAAGCAACCTTATGCTCTGGGCTTTTGCATGTTGCTCTTTGCTTGGAGTGTCTTCCCTGCCCCCCAGTTTGTCTTTCAAGTTCCAGCTGAAATGGTAATAATAGCTAGCGTTTATTAAGCAGCTATCATGTGCCAGCATTGTTCTTGATGCTTTCTGTGTATTATGTCATTTAATCCTCAGTATAACTTCATGAGGTAGATACTATTGTTAGCTCCACTTTGTTATTTATTTATTATTTTTTTTGTGTGTGTTTATTTATTCTTGAGAGAGAGAGAGTGACAGAGTGAGTGGGGGAGGGGCAGAGCACAAGAGGGACACAGAATCGGAAGCAGGCTCCAGACTCTGAGCTGTCGGCACAGAGCCCGACGCCGGGCTCGAACCCACGAAATTGTGAGATCTTGACCTGAGCCGAAGTCGGAGGCTCAACCGACTCAGCCATGCAGGCGCCCCAGCTCCACTTTATAAATGAGGAAAGGGAGGTTAAGTAACCTGCTCAAGATTTGAGTCAGGATTTGAACCCAGACTGGGCACGTGAATTACTGCTGCACTGTACATAAACAGCACTGTTGGAGAAAACTATTTTTTAATCCCACAGATTTAGGTTCCTCTGTCGCTCATCTGTCTTGTAGCTAGGTATACTTGTCCTTAATAGTACTTAAAATGATCATAATTAATCAGCTGTGGCATTATGCATTTCATGAATTCCATGGAATTCTAAGCTCACTGTATTTATAGTCCCTCGCACAGTGCCTGGGACACAAGACATGCTCATTAAATATTTGTTACATGAATAAGTATTTTATATACCTGAATGTAAGGTAGTGTTTTATTTATTTTTTATTTTTAAATTTTATTCTGAAAATAATTTTGCAGGAAAGAAGTTGCCTTGTATCTTGTGTTCTTACAAAGTCTCTTATAGCCCGTGGTGCCTGTTTTATATATTTCGTTTTGAATCAAAATACTGTTTGGGGAAGATGCAGCCTGAGATGACCTTAGTCGATGCTGGTTCTCCAAGTTTACAGAGATCACCGTATGGAATTACTTAAAAGGGAGGCGAAAAACGTTAACATGGATTTAAGGAATTATTCTGGCTTTAGGACCTCACAGTTTCAAGTGTTAGATCTTGTTGGAGTAAGCCTTTTATTTTTTTAATTTTTTTTTTTAACATTTATTTATTTTTGAGACAGAGAGAGAGAGAGTATGAACGGGGGAGGGTCAGAGGAAGAGGGAGACATAGAATCTGAAACAGGCTCCAGGCTCTGAGCCGTCAGCACAGAGCCCAACGCGGGGCTCAAACCCACAGATCGCAAGATCATGACCTGAGCTGAAGTCGGACGCTTAACCGACTGCGCCACCCAGGCGCCCCGGAGTAAGCCTTTTAAAAAGCAGCAGAGGGGGGCGCCTGGGTGGCGCAGTCGGTTAAGCGTCCGACTTCAGCCAGGTCACGATCTCGCGGTCTGTGAGTTCGAGCCCCGCGTCAGGCTCTGGGCTGATGGCTCAGAGCCTGGAGCCTGTTTCGGATTCTGTGTCTCCCTCTCTCTCTGCCCCTCCCCCGTTCATGCTCTGTCTCTCTCTGTCCCAAAAATAAATAAACGTTGAAAAAAAAATTAAAAAAAAAAAAAAAAGCAGCAGAGGGGCACCTGGGTGGCTCAGTCGGTTGAGCGTCCGACTTCAGCTTAGGTCATGATCTCGCAGTTGTGGGTTCGAGCCCTGTGTCGGGCTCTGTGCTGACAGTTCAGAGCCTGGAGCCTGCTTCAGATTCATCTCCTCTCTCTCTCTCTCTCTCTCTCTCTCTCTCTCTCTCTCTTTCTCTCTCTGCCCCCTCCCCAGCTCTCACTCTGTCTCTCAAAAATAAATGAATGTTAAAAAAAAATTAACAAGCAGAAAGGTTATATTGTGGATATCAGGAATATATAAGCATAGCATGAATTTAAAAAAACCAACTGTCCTCAAATAATTTGGATCTATGTGAGGATGGTGTGATCTGTAAATTGGGCCAGCTGATGATAAAATTGGCTTGAATGATGATGAAAGCACTGATAATTTGAATGAAATTGTATTATAAAGTTCGAGGGAAAAAGCATTATCTCTATTTCATATGTGATTTTAAATGTGTTGCTAAATAATATTAGATAGTGTATGTTCACTAAATTAGTACTACTTAAAGTAGACAGTTGACTATTTCATGTATATGAGGTTGACCAAAAACTATTTTTTTAGTTCTTCCCTTTGGGAAAATAAGGCACTGCCTTATTTTGCAATACATTTTATTAAGTGTTGTTTATTAGGTACTAGCAGACACAAAGATGGGCTGATAGGAATTTGGTGTATATACAAAACCAGAAGAAACTAGCTGGGCTGAAACAAATGGTTATATATTAGGATTAGTTCATTTATTCAATGATCTCACAATTATTAAGCCTCTCCCCCAGGCCAGCCATTTTTCTTGTTGCTCGGAATAAATCAGAGATGAGACAGGTAATTCCAGCCCTAGGATAGTTCACGTAATAAAATGATTGGGAGATATGTTTGGAGTACTAAAGTGAGGCTGGGTTTCTGAAGGCCTCATGACTGAAGACTAGAGATTTGGATTTGATATGAAAGGATTAGAGAGTCCTGCTGCATTTTGCCCAAAAGAATGACAAGAAAAGATGATGTTTTATAAAAATTAGTCTGGGGTGGCATCCAGGATGGATCAGAGTGGGAAGAGACTGAAGGTTAAGGGTACAAAAGAGTTATTATAAGGACCTGGACAAGAGCTAGTGAGGAACCAATAGAATGCCCTAAAATAAGGGCCACCTTAAAGCGGTCCAGATTTGTGGTGCAATAAATGGGAATCAGATTTGAGCTCCCCAAACCCATGTATCATGTAGTTTGTCATCAGAATTTGGCGTTCATCTTATAAACATTTGAGGGGCCACTCTGTAGCCATTCTGCTAGGTTCTAGAAAAATAAGGGCAAATAAGAGGTGGGCCTTTCCCTCAAGAAGTTCAAAAGTTTAGCAGTGAAGATTGGCGTTTGAAAGTTACTGTGCTATCATGTGATAGGTGCTGTAACAGAGAAATATGTTCAGGGCACAGTGAGAGTTAAAGGAAGGAGTAATCATTGATAAAATCTGGTGGTGGGGGACAGAGCATCCAGATGAAGAGAAGTCACGCTGGAACTAGATCATGGAAGATAAATTGGAGATTGCCTGGCAGACAAGCACCGGAAGGAAGGGCTTTGTGAAAAGAAGGAACAGCATGTCCAAAGATAGGAAAGATTGAAATTTCAGGAAAAGAGAAATCTCTTTTGCTAGTGGAAATACTCACTGCAGTGATTTGCCAATCTTAGATACTAATTCATTAAGTTTGACAGGCTGCCTTTGGCAGGTTATTCATCCCAAGGCACTAAAAAAAATATCCCAGAATGAAAGAGTTTTAATAACCAGTGCTTAATACAATTTTATGATATTCTTTCAGAATCTGAACAAGATGAAAACTTCTTAATTGCATTTTTTTCTTATGTGTTAAAAAGGTTGGGAAGCCTGGCTGTCTGTCAAAGAGCATGTGCCTCTTGATCTCTGGGTCATGGGTTCGAGCCCCATCTTGGGTGGGGATTACTAAAAAAAAAAAAAATTAATATTTTAAAAGGAAGAGAACAAGGAATACTATAACGTACACTTACATATCCACCACCTAAAATGAATAAATAATATCATACCTACTTTTTCCCAAGTCCCATTTCCCTCCCTTCCTGGGCATCCCCTTGGTATCAGTCCACTTTTAACACTTAGAATATATATATTATAATATATATAATTATATATTGAATATAAATTACATGAATTATATATGAGCATATGTATATTCAATATGGATTACATACATATATTTGAATATATATGCATATGAATATATACTATATGAGTTTTTTTAATGTTTTAAAAATTCATATACAGGGTCACCTGGGTGGCTGAGCTGGTTAAGCGTCTGATTCTTTAAATATTTAGTTTCGAGAGAGACAGAGAGAGGCAGAGCACAAGCAGGGGAGGGGTAGAAAGAGAGGGAGACACAGAATCTGTAGCAGACTCCAGTCTCTGCGCTGTCATACAGAGCCCAACTCGGGGCTCAAACCCATAAACCGTGAGATCATGACTTGAGCCGAAGTAGGACGCCTAACCAGCTGAGCCACCCAGGCACCCCTAAGCATCTGACTCTTGATCTCAGCTCAGGTCTTGATCTCAGGGTCATGAGTTCAAATCCTGTGTTGGGCTCCATGCTGGACATGAAGCCTACTTAATAAATCAATATTCATGTACAGTTGACCCTTGAACAACATGGGTTTGCACAGCACAGCCCCTGTTTGAACTTACTCAAAAAGTGCTAATTAAAATGTGGATAATTGTTGATTTTAGTGGAACAGCATTCCATTAAGGTCAAGATCATGTCCTGAGTTGCTTTTGTACCATGTTGTTGGGTCTTTCATAGGAGTAGTGCTGGTTTGGGGATTTAATTTTTTTTAGAGAAAGGAACACAAGTACATTGTAAAAAAAAACTTTAACTTTTCCCCGTGTATTCTTTTTTGAGACTCACAGCATTACTTTAAAATTTTATTTTGAAATATACAATACAGAAAGTTATTTTCAGTTTATTGAGGTATAAATAACATCACCAGTACTTTTGAAATATTATGAAGAAAGACAACCAAACAGACTACCTACCCCCCCCCCCCCGACTGTGTGTACAAAAACCCGTTTCTATGGATATTTTTCTATGTGAAAAATCATATGGACTTTTATAAATATTGTTTCTAACACAATTCTATATTTGTAAATTAATTTATAATGTGAACTGGGACACAATGTGGGTCCACTCCCACTTATAGCAGATTTTTTCAATAAATACAGTACGGGACTATAAATGTATTTTCTCTTCTTTGTGATTTTCCAAATAACATTTTCTTCTCTCTAGCACACTTTATTGTAAGAATACAGGATATAATACATAGAACATACAAAATATGTATTAATTGACTATGTTATTGGTAAGGCTTCTGGTCAATAGTTAAGTTTGGGGGGAGTCAAAAGTTATACAGGGATTTAAAAAAATTTTTTTTAATGTTTATTTATTTTTGACAGAGAGAGAGAGACAGAGCATGAATGGGGGAGGGGCAGAGAGCGAGGGAGACACAGAATCCGAAGCAAGCTCCATGCTCTGTCAGCACAGAGCCCGATGAAGGGCTCGAACTCACAGACCGCGAGATCATGACCTGAGCTGAAGTCGGATGCTCAACTGACTGAGCCACCCAGGCACCCCGATATACATGGATTTTTGACCGCGTGAGGGATCAATACCCCAACCCCTGTGTTGTTCAAAGGTCAACGGTAATTGATTTCATGTGGCATTTATTTTTATTTCCTTCAAATTTGCTTTCAGAATTCATCCATGTAGACCAAGTTCATTAATTTTAGCTGCTGTGTGGTGTTCCATCTCAT
The DNA here is from genome assembly GCF_016509475.1 of Prionailurus bengalensis. Classification (NCBI taxonomy): domain Eukaryota; kingdom Metazoa; phylum Chordata; class Mammalia; order Carnivora; family Felidae; genus Prionailurus; species Prionailurus bengalensis. The sequence continues at coordinate 77,527,132 of NC_057358.1, read as the reverse complement.
GAATGCACTCCAATTTGTTATTCTGTTTGTTACTGATAAACATTTATGTTGTTTTCAATGTTTCATTACTACAAACACTGCCTTGTAGGGGAACATCCTTGAACAGGCTTCCTTGTTCTTATGTATGAGAGTTCCTCTTAAGCAGTGTTTTCAGAGTGGTTTTTTTTTTTTTAACCATAACTCATAGTAAGAATACAGTTTATGAGGCGCCTGGGTGACTTAGTCCGTTAAGCCTCGAACTTCGACTCACGTCGTGATCTCACAGCTCATGAGTTCAAGCCTGCATCAGGCTCTGCGCTGACAGTGTGCACATGCTGTCTCAAAAATAAATGAACAATTTAAAAAAATGCATTTTATATCAAGACTCATTTAATATACAAAATAAAAGTTTAGTGAAATAATACTTAGGCTATCTGCACTCTATTTTTTTTTTAATTTTTTTTTCAACGTTTTATTTATTTTTGGGACAGAGAGAGACAGAGCATGAACTGGGGGGGGGGTGCAGAGAGAGAGGGAGACACAGAATCGGAAACAGGCTCCAGGCTCTGAGCCATCAGCCCAGAGCCCGACGTGGGGCTCGAACTCACGGACCGCGAGATCGTGACCTGGCTGAAGTCGGACGCTTAACCGACTGCGCCACCCAGGCGCCCCTATCTGCACTCTATTTACTATTCTATTCCATTTTTGTAAAATGCTGGACACGACTAACTAAAACGATTTCATGACCCACTAGTGGACTGAAAAACACTGTTCCAAGGCAGTAGACTTTCTGGATCGGAGGATACATGCATTTTCAACTTGAGTAAATATTGCCCTGTTGCTCTCCAAAGTGGTTGTATCAGTTTTACAGGATATGCAAGTCCTAGTTTCTCACCAACACTTAAAATGGTCAGACTTTTAGATTATTGCTAATCCAGTAGATGTGCGATGAAACTCTTTGTCAGTTTACTTTGCATTTTCCTGGATACTGGAGAGGTAGAATAGATTTTTATATGTACCATTGTTTGAATGTCTTCTGGTAATTGTCTATTCATACCTTATGTCTATCTTCCCACTGGGTTGTTTATCTTCTTTTTTATTGTTATTGGTTTATAGGAAGCCTTTACAGATGCTAAATACCAATCTTTTTCTGATATGCATGTACATTGCAGATACCTTCTCCCTATCTCGCCATCCGTTACTTGTATTTTGACCTTGTTTAAAATACTTTTAGAGGGGCTGCCAGCTGGCTCAGTTGGTAGAGCATGTCACTCTTCATCTCAGGATCATGAGCTGAAGCCCCACATTGGGTGTGGAACCTACAAAAAAAATTGTATATATATACACATATATACATATATGTTTGTATATGAGTTTTTAGTATTTGTTACAGATTTGTTACAGTCAGGTTTATCAAAACTGGCTATTATAACTTCTGCTTTTTCATAATTTGGCTTTTTAAATTCTATCTTAGGATCATAAAGATATTTATATTTTTTCAGATGATTTTGAAGGTTTTATTTCATTTTGTTTTACCATTTCAGGTCTTTAATTCACCCGGAGTTTATTTTTGCCTGTTCTTTTTCTGTCTTCTGAAGCTTGCGGGGCTCACCGTTTGACTCCAGCACATTTCTCATTCCAGTCATTGTTTTCTGGCACTCTAGGTGTCTTACCCCCTCCTCCAAGTCTTTCTCTTAGCAAGAACAGAATGAGGATATAAATGACCTCCAGGCTTAGAAAAGTATCGGTTTGAAGGCCTGTAAGGAAGAAGCAAGCGGCAAAAATGAGGTCAAGAGGGCCATCAGGAGGAAACTCCGCAAAAGATGACGTGCAAGGACGGTTCCTCCTTCAGACCAGGAGCCTGAGGATCCTGGAAGAAGAAGTGTGTCTACAGGGAGAAAGAAGAGTGTCTCAGAGGGCTGGCCCTGAAGGAGAAGCTTCTGACAGCCTCCTCACGTCCTACTCTTGAAGCCCTTCCGCATCTACCGTATCTACTTTTTAATTTTACCTCTTGTTTCTACTTGCAAGTCCTGTGAGCTTCTTCCATCTTGCACTAGAAAACTGTGAAACTAAGGCATGTAAGAGACACACAGAAGTTTTTGGTGGATCTGAGATTAAAACATAGGTCTCTTGGCCATCAAATGGGAAGGGTTTGGGTGGAGTCCGGTAGAAACCAGTTTGTGAGAGAAGACTTGTAAAAGAGGAGGTTAGCATTCCGGAGGAGCAGCAGTCCAAAATTATAACAGGTAGCCTTTGATTTCCAGTGTAATCACTGCAGTCATAATCATCACCAAAAAGTCTTTATGAGTGCCTGTTCGTAATGAGCAATTAAGGTAGACACTGAGCTACATTTAGAATATGCTTTTCCTGAACATGGTCTAAGAATTCATACTCTATGAAAATGAATATAAACAGATAAGCAAAGGACCTATCCACCTGACAATTAAAAGTAGGCCAATCTAGCTACTGGGGGTAGTAAAGAACATCAAACATGCCAGAAGTAGTGCAATTTAAGGATAAGGGCATCACTGGATGAAAAACAGTGCCAAGTAGGGACGGGTTATAGGGGTTCCAAGGTCAGGGAAACTGTCACCGATCAATTAGGGAGGGTGGGTCTCTTGCTTTCTGACTTCTCTCACTCCCTTCCACCCTTCACACACACGTACCCCACCCCAAGCTTTTCTCTTTCAGGTGACATAACCCTTGCTAAGGATTGAGATCAGAGGAATTTTTCCTTTGTGTTAGTCCTTGGCTTTGGATAAGGGACCTTTACCCAGCAGCAGCAGGAACCACCCTCAGGAGCCACTTTGTGCCACCTGGCACGTCCACGGCAATTAGAGCAAAAGGACAGAGGTAAGAAAATCCCTAGAAGGAAATTCTCCCCGCCCAGCTTTAGTTGGGTCACCCAGGGTCTCTGTCCCATCAGTCTTGGTATTCACTGTGCTGCATGGCTCGTTATCCCACCAGCACCATTTAGTGAGCTTCCGCTGGGTTCAGTTTCTATTGGGCAAAGGAAGTCCCTGCCTCAAGTCTAGGCACCTGTGCACACTCAACAAGATTCATAAATATCTTACTTAGAAGAATCAATAGTAGAAAGACTTTACGGATTTTGCAGTTAAAATTTTTTTTAACGTTTATTTATTATTGAGAGACAGAGAGACACAGAGCATGAGCAGGGGAGGGGCAGAGAGGGGGAAGACAAGAATCCGAAGCAGGCTTCAGGCTTCAAGCTGTCAGCACAGAGCCCTATGCGGGGCCCGAACCCACAAACCGCGAGATCATGACCTGAGCCGAAGTCGGATGCTTAACCGACTGAACCACCCAGGCGCCCCAGGGTTTTGCAGTTTAGTATCACTGTCCTAAAAGTCATCGATTTAATGTAGAAAAATAATTAACATGATCACATACACATGCAAATATATGTTAATAAGTGTACATGTATTGCTCCAGGGGGAAGTTATTGGCTCTGTCTCAGGATCTTTTCACTTGCTGATCCCTCTGCCTGGAAGTTCTTTCCCAGGTGCTAATCATGTGGTTTGCTTTCTCACTCTGGTCAGATTTCTGATTCAAAGTCACCCAGTGACGTCTTCTCTAACCATCCTTTGTCAAATAATCCTTACCTCTCACCTCTGGCTCTTGCTGCTCCTTACCTTACCTTTCAAATTTATTTTTTAATGTTTATTCATTTTTGAGACAGAGAGAGACAGGGCATGAACAGGGGAGGGTCAGAGAGAGAGGGAGACACAGAATCCGAAGCAGGCTCCAGGCTCTGAGCTGTCAGCACAGAGCCCGACGCGGGGCTTGAACTCACGGACCGTGAGATCATGACCTGAGCCGAAGCCAGACGCTTAACCGACTGAGCCACCCAGGCGCCTCTCAAATTTATTTTTTAATAGAATTTATTACTTTCTCACTTATATTTATTGACTTGTTTATTATTGGTCTCCCCCACAGAATGTAAGTTCTCTGAGAGCAGGACATTTGTATATCTTGATCATTACAATATTCCAGTGCCTTGAACAGCACTTGCACATAGTAGATCCTCGGTGCTATGTTTATTAAATAAATGAAATGAAATGGAACAAACATTCCTCTGCTGTTCTATGGTGAAGCTAAACAGAAGGAACCATGAAGTCTTTCTAAACTAATCCTATTCAGCTTTAGAAACTTGGTCATTCTGAATCTCTGTCATTCTGCATCTCTGACCCCTGAAGAAGACTCCCTACCAATCTCTTTTTCAGTTCAGATGACTCCAGTAGGGCTGACCACACCCCCTAGCTCTAATGGTCAGCTTTTGTCCCAGGCACCCCTGGGCACTGTTTTCAGCTTGGGACTTGGTTCGTGACCCAAGCTAGGTTATCAGACAGAGCCCTCCCCAACACTTTTGCCGGAACAATAGGGAAAGAGATACTCCAAGCTGTGAGGATCACATTGGCCCAGAGCAGACGGTGGCCATTGTTCCCCCATGCAAGGAGAACTTGCTTGAGAATAAAATCATTCTAGGATGGATACAGAGTCTAGAGAGAGAGAGAGAGAGAGAGTTAGATAAAGGCAGGTGCACAGTAGCTTGGCAATATTATCTGAGTCCTCAGATCCAGCCCTGCTTCAAGCTAGATGTGCCATTGGATTTCCCACTTAGGTGAACGATTCAGTTCCCTTTGAGCACACCAGTCTGAATGGGTTTCTGGGTGTCACTGACCATCAAAAAACAAAATGAAAATCACACCTCGTGCCCATTTAGCTGTATAATTTGTGCCCCATCAATTTTCACTTTTTTACTGAATGACACATGAAGGTTTTTATCTAAAACTTTTGAACATTTTTATAGTTTACAAAATAATCTCGTGTGTATATAAGATTTAATTTTAATACAGTTATGTGAGGCGGGGTATATGTTGTTCTTTTAATTGGTTAAAACTGAAGCTCAAGAAATCAAGCAATTCATTCAGCATCACACAGTGAACAGCAGAGTGAGAACTCTAATGTGGGTCTTCTGGTGCTAAATCCAAGGCCTGGTCTATAGTTTTCCATCTGCTTTCTTAAGTATTTGTAGAATTTCTTCATGAATTTATTTATTTTTTGTCTCTCTTAACAGAGGAGAAGCTCACTTAATAGGACCTTGCTGTTTGCCTTGAGTCCCTTTTTTAATTCCTAGGGCAGCTTTCTGGAATGAGTGAGGTTCAGGAGTAGGGGGTTGGCTCTCACTGATCGTAAGGTTAGAGTTGGTCAGATCTGCTTTCTGTCATCAAGGAACTTGTAATCAGCTGACTGAAATAATGCATATGTATTAAAGTGGTGCTTTTCCACCTTTTTTTGACTGCTACGGTAAGAAGCCACACACACATCATTAAAGTTTTACAAAGCAATACCTACCTTAGTACTTATAATATTCTTTGATATTTCCTATTTCATTAAAAAAAATTTTTTTTAATGTGTACTTATTCTTGAGGTGGGGGGCGGGGGGGACAGACAGAGAGGGAGACACAGAATCCAAAGCAGGCTCCAGGCTCTGAGCTGTCAGCACAGAGCCTGACGCGGGGCTTGAACTCACAAACCGTAAGATCGTGACCTGAGCCAAAGTCAGACACTCAACCGACTGAGCCACCTAGGTACCCCAACCTATTTCATTTTTTAAAAATTCAGATTGTGACCCACTAAATTGACTTCATCATTCAGTAAGATGGATTGAGACTCAGTTTGAAAAACACTTGTACAGGTCACATATATGTAAAGTCAAATCCAAGCTAAAGTTCAAGATCACAAATGTTTATTGAGTGCTAAAGGATGTGCTAAGTATATTACTAGGTGCAGTGAACAATAAAAAAATAATGTATGTACAGCTATCTTTATGAAGCTCATACTCTACTGGCAAAAATTAGAGAATAAGCTCAAATAATTAATAAAAGGAAAAATTTGAGCCAAAAAAAAAAAAAAAGCCCTCACAAAGATTCTGGAGCAGCAGAAGTCATATCCCGTGAGAATCAGGAAAGGCTTTAAGGGAGCAGGTGGTATTTGAGTTGAGCCTTGAAAAATGGATACTAGAGGGACACGTGGGTGACTCAGTTGGTTGAATGTTCAACTCTTGATGTTGACTCAGGTCACAATCTCACGGTTTGTGGGATCGAGCCCTGCATCAGGCTCTGTGTTGGCAGCTTGGAGCCTCCTTGGATTCTTTCTTTCCCTCTCCCTCTCTCTGCCCCTCCCCTTCTCGTGCTCTCCCTCCCCCAAATAAACAAACTTAAAAACAAATTGTGAGGGGCGCCTGGGTGGCGCAGTCGGTTAAACGTCCGACTTCAGCCAGGTCACGATCTCGCGGTCCGTGAGTTCGAGCCCCGCGTCGGGCTCTGGGCTGATGGTTCAGAGCCTGGAGCCTGTTTCCGATTCTGTGTCTCCCTCTCTCTCTGCCCCTCCCCCGTTCATGCTCTGTCTCTCTCTGTCTGAAAAATTAAAAAAAAATTTTTTTTTGATAAAAAGCATTGAAAAAATGGAAACTAGAACTGTGAGTGGAGGTAACAAACGAGCCAAAAGCATAGGGTCAGGCAAACCCGGGGTGTGTTGGGGAAAGAAAATAGGAAATTCAACTGGAAGGAAGGGTTCGTGTAGTGGAGAGGTGGAAGATGAAGTGGAAGGAGGGCTGGAACCATGGTGTGGGGGATCTTGAATGCCAGATGAAAAGTCTATTCTGTATTTAATGTGATAATGTGTGTAAAATATCCTCCACGTGGCATGAAGTGGCACTCAGTTGATGTGATCTCCTCTTTCCTTCTTTACTCTGTAGGCTATAGGAAGTTTCCAAGTGGGGAAGAGAAATAGATTGATCAGGAGGAAATTGAGGCTGTGGAGGTCAGAGCTATGGGGGCCTAAGCAGGAAGGTAGCAGTTGAAATAGAAGGGGACAACTGACCTTGCGCAGGTAGGCTACATAATTACCATTATTTTATGTAAGGGAAGATGAGGAATCCATGATAACCTTCAGTTTTCAAGTCCTAGAAACTGGGAATATAAGGAAATGGTAAGAACAACCTGGTTTGAAGAGAAAGGAGGATAGTTGGGGATATAGTAATGCTGACTTTCTAGCTGGACATGCGAGGAGAAAGTCCAAGAGGCAGGTGTAGCTCAGGGAAAGAGGGTACAGAGAGTAATGGCCTTTGGGAATCATTGTCAAGAAGGTGAAATGGTGCCATGGCTGTGAAGGGATGCTATCACAGCCTGGGACTCCTCCCCAAGGACACACCGGTGAACATGATAAAGTTCTGGCTCTCAAGGAGAAATACAAACCACAAAAGCAATTCAGTGTTATGGGAAAGGGAAGAATACAGTATAGTATATCATAGGAGTACATAGAAAACATGCCTTACTCAGATACTTGGGCTCGTGGAAGGCTTTTGGAGGAAGAAGCATTTAAAATGAGACCTCAGTGGTGAGTAGGAATAGGCCCAGCTGAAAGATGTGTAGAGCAAGAATGTTCCAGCAGGAGCACAGCATGTGAAAAGGTGGGGAGGCAAGAAAGAACATTGGTGCATTTGGGGAACAAACGATAGAGAGAATATCCTTCAGAGGTTAGTATCATGCCCACTTATCATACCATATCAACACAAAGATTTAAGAGCGTACCCATGGTTTCCCAGCTGGCTAGACCTCAAATCCAGGTCCGTGTTACTCTTAAGAGGTTGTTCTTTCCGTTATTCCAAGCTGTCCCATAGTGTCTCTAATGCTGGGTGGGTCCCGGTATTGTTACACTGAAGTTGTAGGGATTGTGTAGAATTCGAGGACCAAGGGTTGAACCTAAGGAATGCCAACATTTAAGGAGTAGGAAGAAGAAGAAAAGTAGCAGTTGAAGAAAGTAGAGGAAGCGCGATCCAAATAGAACTGCCCAGAAAGCACAGTATGATGGAATCCGAAGACACAGAGTTGGAAGGAAGAGGAGTGGTATGACATTTCAAATGTGGTAAGAGCTCAAGAGTCTGTGGGTTCTGACCATAGATGGCCAATGATGATATTATTTAGCTAACAAGAAAGTAATTACCGGGGTAGATCACAAAGGGTGGAAAAATAAAGGAGTGTTCAGGAAGCAGAGTAAGTGCTGGTCACTTTTTCAGAGACCTTGATTTTGGGTTTTACAACAGGAAGAAGTAAGAAGGGAAGCCAACTCTGTGTTGGAAGCACTACGTTTATTAGGAAGCGTTCTTGAGATCACCACGAAGGTAAGGGAAGCAAATCTGCACCGAAGGAGAAGTCAGGCTGTGAGGCAGGACGAAAGCTCAGCTGACCTTCAGAGCTGTTCCTGGTTGGGGTGAGAGGGATGAATCTTTATGCTCCTACATAAATCAGTCATTCCGTGTGGGCTGCCTAAGAAAGAGGCATGACGTGACAGCTGAGGGCCATCTGCCAGCAGTGTGCCCACTTCAACAGCTGGGGTCATAAGTCCTTTATTCTCAAGGGGTATCCTGCCTGTGCATTCCAACATTTATCACAGCAGTAGCTTTACAAGGCTAGCAGATTCGAGGGAGGAATGTTTTTAGGGTAGTAAGACTCAACTTTGGAAATAGATACATTAATATAAACATATCCTAATCATTATTCTGTATTGCCTTGTCAGGCAATATGTCAGCCATAACATATTAAAAAGTGGGCTAATCCGTTTATGAAACACCTCCCATATAGCTGGCCTTTGTTAGCAGGTGTACAAAGATAAGATAATCACCCGTATTGAGAAGCTAACAAGTTAGTGGGAGAAGGGATGCGCCAAAACAATAACCCTGTAAGAGGCTGTGCTTATCTTATTTGTGTTTATATCTGTACCACCCCATCTATGCCTGGCACACGGTAGATTCTCAGTAGGTATATACAGAATGAGCCAGTGCTAGAGTAGAGCAAAAAGTGCTTGGGTCAAAGACAGAATAGAGGGCTAATGCAGCCTGGAGGAGGCAGGGAATGCATCACGGAGGGGGATATTTTAAGGGAAGCTTAAATGTAAGGAAGGGGAGGGGTGGGAGGAGTTAATTCCTAGCAGCTGTTTCAGGGAAAACAAAAGCATGAAAAAGAATACTTGGAGGGTGGGTCAAAGGTAAAGCATGGAAGGAAAAGTCTCCTATTTCGATAAAGGGCACGCGCGACACAAACACATATTAACATCTACCCAGAAACGAGTTGGCTACTGTGGTAATGTGGGATATTCAGGGAATTTACAAGAGATCGTTTTTTGAGCTGGAGTTGAATGAAAGGGAATTGTTTTAGGTGTACACAACAGAGGCAGAATGGTATGGTAGTTGAGCGCTGGTTCTTCAAGAACAGATCTGTGTTCAAAGCCTGGCTCATGTTTGTGACATGTTATATGTGGTGTCTGATACGGATACATAATAAGAATGCAATTAATGTCAGTGAGAATCGCGGACCTGGAAGGCATGAGTGGAGTGTATATACCAGGGGACCTGTTGAGTAAACAAAACAGGAGCTATGGTAGAGTCTCATTGTAAAATCCATTCCTGTTTTTGGAACTCCTAAACCAAAATAGGGCTTCTTCCTCCAACATTTTAGTTCAGGGATGATTTCGTGTGTACGTATTTTCCCGGGAAGGGGGACAAATCGGTGCCCCACTCAATCTAAGGCAGCTCTTCATTGGGGAACTTGTCTGAGGTAGCACAAGGACAAGGAGCAGGGCACATTGTAATGATACGACTTTTAGCATTTGTGCGTGCCCTGGAACAAAGAGATCTTCATCTGGGATCCGGGAAAGAGATTTGTAGATCTTCTGACCCTACAGTTGTTCTGAATAGGAAGCAGAGCCACCTGCTAGAAGCCTACTTTGACCAATATGAATCCATTACTCTTTTCTTTCTTTTCCATTCTAAGACATTTCTTTTTTTTTTTTTCTGAAATTTATTGACAAATTGGTTTCCATACAACACCCAGTGCTCATCCCAAAAGGTGCCCTCCTCAATACCCATCACCCACCCTCTCCTCCCTCCCACCCCCCATCAACCCTCAGTTTGTTCTCAGTTTTCAACAGTCTCTTATGCTTTGGCTCTCTCCCATTCTAACCTCTTTTTTTTTTTTTTCCTTCCCCTCCCCCATGGGTTCCTGCCAAGTTTCTCAGGATTAAGACATTTCTTTCTATCGCACTTATTTGCATATGTTTTTGTGGTATTAAGCAGATTTTCTTTAAAACTATGAGAAAAGTTTCTGAAGGCAGCAACTTCTTCCTCCCAGTATCCCACTTCACTCTTCTTACTTGCCCCGCCCCCATGTCTCCTTTCCACCTCTGCCTCCAGTTGGCCTACTAAACTATTTGCCAGAGGCATGATTTCCTCATTCTTTCAATTCTCCTTCTCCCAGATTGAGAAATTCTGGGCTTGCTCTGGATTTTTTTTACAGTCTCAGGTTTTCGTTTTTGTTTTTTCTTTTTCTTTTCCAGCAGATGCCCCAGTCCTGGGTTCGCATGTCTTTGTTGTCAGCCTGTGGATCACTGATTGACCAGCCTGAGTCAGCGGGTCCCTCAGATCCCAAGGGACAGACTGGGCGGTGCTTTTACCCACACCGTGAGACTCCTTATGATTGCATCAGTGCTGCACGTACCTATGGAAAATACTAGTGGACTGTCAGGCTTGGGGTTAATTGGTTTCAGCTAACACCTTATGGGAGCAGAGTCCTTGTGCACATGCTGCCGTGGTACAAGTGCCCTAACTAGCTTCACAGCAAGGGGAGTGGCATCCTGAAGGAAAGCAATTCCTTTGACTCCACCCCTTTCATCCACTGCCACTCACAGATTGGCCTCCAGCTCCTGCCCGGTGGATCAAAGACGAAATCTTAGAATACACGTTTTCAAACTCAATTAATTGTTCATTAATATCCGGGAGTGGCAGATATACGATGCTTCCCTTTTCATGGCAGGTCAAAGATGAAATTTGATTATGCTTTGAAGGGTGTGGTTTGCCTCTTGAAATTCCCGGCAGTGTCTTTACCAACGTGGTGTTGCCCAGAGCAGCCCAAATGCCCTTATCTAACCAAGGGAGGCGCACTTGTCTGCATATATACAGGCAGGAGCCGACACTCGGAAAAGTCAAATCCAGCCTGCACAATGAAGAAGCAACCTAAGAAGGATGAAGCTCCACACTGTGAGCTCAGTAAGTAGCCAGCAACCATGCGGAAGCCCAAAGAGGTTGCTTAGCTGAGCAGACCCGTTAGGGGGACATGAATGGCTCCAGCCATATTACTTTCTAGTTGCAGCAGAAGTTCCCACAGGAAAGGTTCTGGTCTGGAAGGACTTCATCAAGCCTTTCTGAAAACTACCCAGAGGTGTTGGAGAGAGATTCTCAGAACTAATTTGTGCATTTTCTTTTTCTCTCTAGGGGAAGTTCTGTATGGAAACCAGCCTGTACCAGAGTAACTGAGGATACTCAGCCCAGTTTTTTTGTCCCTGAGATTTTTACTTTGTACTTGATTTGGAGTTTTCTTTTTGCAGTTCATTCTCCTTCCTCCTCTCTTGGACTCTTTTTACTATCTAATAAAATTTTCTCCTAGCAGTTTTGTTTACGTGGAGAAAGAAGTTGGAGGGGTTTATGCTTCTTTTCCTCTCTAAGCCTACAATTTGGTTAGATAAGCCTGGTTATCTTCAACGTAAGCTGTAGGGGGGTGTCTAAGAATGTTACTGGAAGCTCTAAAGGGCATTGTAGAAAATGAGGGTGGCTCGTCAGACAATTTTTCTTCCCTCTAAAGCACCACTAGTCTGGCTATCATCTTCAGGGAAAGGCTGGCGTTGTGAGGTTGGGGCTGGGGCGGGATCGCTTTTAGGTAGGCAGAGATAAAGCTTGGGGGAAGAAGCGAACCAGCCGGGTAGGATGGAGGAAAACAATTCATTACAGAAGCTTGGGAGTGGGGCATCTGATGCGGTGGAACTGGCTGTACTAGCTGATGTCTCGCGATTCCTCCCGGGTGTGGGTTGCTTTCGGTGAAGCAGCAGATACTATGGTGTGGCTCTGGGGACGAGAGCATATGGTCCTGCCAGGTTGGCTAAACTTTATGGAGTGGAGCTGTACCTCGCTGAACAAAGTCTCCAGGAAAAAAAGGGGCTTGACTGCCAGTATCTAATGTGAGGCAGCGGCTAACTGAGGTAGGAAATTGATCTGACCCGGGACTGGGCGCAGGACCGCCGGAGCCCCGACACCCACACTCAGTTGAGCACGGCTCGCGCCCGCAATGGCTCGGCGAGAAACAGCTCCAGCCCAGGCCGTCGTGGCCCCGCCTCCAGCCTGACCCTGGGGTGGGCGGACCCTCGGGACGCCCTCAGCTGGCCACGCGCGCCGGCAGCTACCGGGAATACGAGGAGTCCAGCCAATAGGAATGTGCAACTGCGGTCCTATCGGCCAATCGCGGGGCGTGTAGGGGGTTGGCCGGCTTGGCGCTAGCTCCCGGGATATGGAGCGGCCAGCGCGAGGGCATCCTGTCTGGTGGCTGCGGAACCGGTAAGGCCACCGGAGGGCGAGGTCAGGGGTCACGCGGCCGCACCAGTTTCCCCAGGCCGGCCGGGAGGGCGCGGGGGTGGGCCAGGGAGCAGGCGCCGGGGCCAGTATGGGGCACGCGGGGCGCCATGCGGGACGGCGAGGGGCGGTGCGGGCAGGGAGGGTCTGAGGCGCGGGGGGCCAGACAGAGCCGCCTTATTCGAAGGAAGACAGAGGGGGGTGCGGGGGGTGGGGGCAGGGAGCGAACGCCTGAGGTTGTGGGGGCCTCGTCCCTTCCCCGCCGCGGCCTAGGCGAAATGGCCGAACCCCCGGCTGGACCTGCCGCCGCGCCGGAACCCGTGATCCAGGGTGCGCTGACCCGCTTCACGCCGCAGAGGAGGCGACGGGCACAGGGCAAGGTCCCCGCAGCCGCCTTCTTATCTGCGGAGCCCTGGGGCCGCGCCCGTTCCCTGGGCCTCCCGCCGCTCCTCTTCAACAATAAAGATCACTTTAGTGCAGCCGACATCCGTGGAGCGCCTTCGAGTGAAGGGCCTGGGCAGGCCGCTGAGTACTCGCGTGTAGATTGGTTTTAGGGCTCTTTGTGCCGCTTCCTGGCTCCAGGTACTTTTATAGGGGGCACACGGTATGGAAGTGGGGTGGATGCTCTCCGACTGTTCGGTTTCTTGTATCCCTGCTTTTAAAGCTGCGATATTCCGTCTTTGGATTCCTTTCCACTCCCCCCCTCCCCCGCGCCCAATTCCCCGACTCATGTACCAGACGATTTCAAAGAGCATCATTAGGGAAGAAGTTGAGGAACCTGGGCTTGAGTTTTCCTGTGTGTAAAATGAGCATATTTTCATATTGTCTGTTGCTTTCAGAAGAGTGCTGCGAAGTTAAGGGAACGCGGCATACCTTTAAAGTGGAAGGCAAAAGCAGAAATTCTGTGGAAGGAGAAGCAAGGGCAAATGGGCTTCCAGAAACTTTTGCTGGCCATTATTTTAGTGAATATCGGTGAAACCGGGGGATACTGTTGACCGTGACTCCTGTGAATGGAAGGCCCACCAGTTTGCACCACTTCTTGGCTGTGTAAATCTTTGAGCAAGTTGCTTAGCCTCCTGGTTCATTTGTCTCCAGGAACTTAAAATGAGAATTGATAATATAAATTTTACAGGGTTGTTAGTGAGTATAAAATAAGTTGATACAGATGAAGTGCTTAGTTCTTGGCGTGTAGGAATTTTTATTACTTACACGTGCCTTCTTTCCGCTAAAGATTCCCGTCTAAAGAATTCTGATCTTATAACTTACCCTTTGCTCAGAATCGTGTGAGCCTATTGTGAATGAATCCTTAGGCCCTGTTTTCCATCCCTGGTGTTAACGTTGACCTGAAGGTATAGTATAATTCCGGGTGATTAGAGGCTTCCTACTGGGTGTTTACCGTATCATTAAATAAGGTTGGAAACTATCACTATACTAGATATGGCTGTGATAGCTGTGTTGAGTAAAAGAAGCCTCAGAACTTTTTGGGCTGTTTAGTTTTTCATTGGAAAATACTTCATTGACAGTCTTGGCCCAGGCACGGTTTATTTTGGATCCACTACCAAAAAGGCCATGATTGCAGTATACTTGGTTTCTCATGTTTCCGGGATGGCTGTGGGACTTTGGAGGGGAATTTCTGGGCAGCCTGGCAACACTTCTTGTTAATGAATGGGGAAGCTTGGTATGAATCTAATCTTACTTTACTGTTAGGAAATCCGCAGTGGTTCCTTGGATTACTCTACAGAGCAACTACTAAGCAGTTTTAGTTCAGTTTTGACTCAGTGACGTCAAGGTTAGAGGCTAGAGAACAGTATCCATAAAGTAGCATCTTTTGGGTGGGTGCTGTGGAGTGAAAGGCGTCTTTATTCCTTGTCTCCTCCCCATGTACATAAATACAGTCTGCTGACAGATTTATACCCTTTCCATGAGCTTAAAAGTCTCTTTTTTTTTTAATTTCTTTTTAATGTTTATTTGTTTATTTTGAGAGGGGAGAGGGACAGAGTGAGAGAGAGGGAGACAGAATCCCAAGCAGGCTCTACTCCAGAGCCCGATGCAGGGCCCAAATTCACGAACTGTGAGATCGTGACCTGAGCTGAAATCGAGAGTCAGACACTTGATTTTAGGGCCACCCAGGTGCCCCTAAAAGTCTCTCCTAAGTTCTCACGGTGTTATCTGGAAGGCACTAATGGAAGACTGTTTTGTCTTCCAATTCTCCCCTTCCATGAAAGCTGCTCTTTACACACATAGCATAATCACAAAATGAGAAACTCCGAATTTGTGAAAAAGAGTATGCTGTCCCGATTTGGCTGAAGTACGGATGGTATACGTTCAGTTATTTAGCTTTGGAATGAGACAGTTTAGTACTTCTATAGGGTTGAAAGTTGGATGTGGGTTTGGTGAGGGTAGAGGACGGTGTCTTCTCGAAACCTCTTTACTTGTGCTTGAGTAAGGAGGAAAGGGAGTGGCATCTTCAAAGAGTTGAGTGTTTAAGGCAGAAAAGGAAGCCTTTTGCTCTAATGTTGTTGTCATCCTTACCATCTGAGTCTCTGTGGTCTGAATAAAATATTTTGGAAAAGAAGGCAGGGAGCATTTGAATGTGCAGAATATAAGGCTTTGGAAAAGCTAGACCCCTTTTGTCTCATCAGATGCTATTCATTCTTTTGATAATTTAACAAACAGATATTTAACAATTGACATTTTGGGGCCCCTGGAGACACAAAGAAAAACCCTTCAGACATCATCAGGGACATCATGGATAACATACAACATTGTTTGTATTATAAACTATAATAAAATGGGAATGGAATGTAAAATAGTTGGCCAGGAATGATAGAAGATATACTTATCATCTAGTTCCTCTTCCACTTTTAATTTTAAGGCTGAAGTCGCTTATATTTTTTAATGTGAAGACCAAAGTTTCCAGTAAAACCTTGAATTGGGAAGTTGGGGTTCTTAGTCTTGTCTTTATGCTTATTGCTGGTAGGTGATCTTGTTTGGGTTATTTTTGTTTTGGTCCCATTAATCGCTAGTAATCAAGTGACTGCTAAAACCCCTAGGTAATGAAAGGAGAAGGCTGCAAGTTAATGATTAAAATTTTAAACAAGTTCCAAAGAGCAGAAGGAGGCAGGTGTGCAGCTGGAGAATCTTGTAGTAAGTGTTATTTGTCTGTACATATAATTTTTCTTTACTTTAAGAAAAGACGTGTTGAGGAAAATATGTACTCAAATTGTTAAGGCCAGGCTACGTCCGAGGGGCCAGAATGTGTCATTGGAATGAATGAATTGAATGTAGTCTAGTAATAATCATTCTTCACATTTGCCAGAGGAAAATGACTCATGCAAGTGTGAGGGCAAAACATTTTTTCTGAGGCATGAGTGGGTATAGGCTTATTTAATACTGACCTTCTTATTTCAATATAAAGGGGTGTTTGAAATTGTACAGAGCGTAGAGTTGCAGGATAGATGCGTCAGGCTGGGAGGCCAGGTTGGTTCCCCCAAAGGGAAATGCACTGCTGTTTACTTCTGGTTAGGAAGAAATCAGAGGAAGCTCTCTGTGTGAGAATTGGGAGGAACAAAGACCCAGCTACAGTCTCTAGAGGTAAGACTTCAGGGACCCTGACTTGTGAGCATAGAGGTTTGAAAGCTGGTTAACCCTCAGCAATGAGCAGAGAAAGTGTTCTGTCTAGTAGGTATCAGGTCCTTCTAATTCTGAAGTCTCTGGTTGATGAGTGATACATTTTTTGAAAGATCAGTACTTCTGGACAGCCTGGCCACATTTCTCCCAGCTGTTATCATCTTTGACACCCAGGCAGCCAGTTTCATTATCTTTCTCCCCATTTCTTACTCCCTCTCTCCTTGCTGCTTAACATTTTTTTTCTTCTTTTTTTTTATCATTCAGTGTTCTCAATGTCATGTTTTTCTTTCAACTGTAAAACAGATTCTCAGAAGTCCAGCTCAAGTGAGAAACAGCACACTTGATGTTGAGTTGAAATTGTGGTTCTCTGGGAGACTAAGCAAGATTATCCCAATTTTGAGATTATTACTACAGTATACAAAGTCAGTAGAATGAAAAACAGTCCACACTGGTATCTTAATATTAGGCCATCGTGCCAGAGTGAGAAAGAGACACACACATACAGAAGCCCTGATGCGTATTAAGCACATTGTACAATAGGAGTACTGTTTGTACTTTGTGAACTGGGTGTGTTTCTGTGGCTTTGGCTGAAGACATTGTAATATGAAGACATTCTCTACTTAGGTAGTGAGGATTAGAGTTTTCAGGCCTTTTCTTAAACTAACACCACAGGGACTTTTCACTTTTCCTTCACAGAAGTAGGTGTAATCAGTCTCAACCTGTCTTTTCTTCATTTTATCATTTTCTATCAAATTCATTTTCATAACAGAAAAATAGGAGGCACTTACATCTAAATTTAAAAAATTCTAAACTTTTATCCTCAAGAATAATTTAGAAATTCACAAGGCTTTTTAAAAATTAATTATCAGGGCGCCTGGGTGGCTCAGTCGGTTGGCGTCCGACTTCGGCTCAGGTCATGATCTCGCGGTCCGTGAGTTCGAGCCCCGCGTCAGGCTCTGTGCTGACAGCTCGGAGCCTGGAGCCTGTTTCGGATTCTGTGTCTCCCTCTCTCTCTGACCTTCCCCCATTCATGCTCTGTCTCTCTCTGTCTCAAAAATGAATAAACGTTAAAAAAAAATTAATTATCATAGTTGACATATAATGTTACATTAGAGTCAGGTGTACAACATAGTGATTTGACAATTCTGTACATTATGGGACACTTCCCATGGTACATGGAGTTCCCATTTGCCACCGTGAAATGTTATTACAGTATTGTTGACTATATTCCCTATGCTTTCCTTTTCATTTCCATGACTTATTTATTTTAAAATTGGAAGTTTGTACTTCTTTTTTTTTTTTTTTTTGAGAGAGAGAGAGAGAGAGGGCGCAAGTGAGCGAGGGGCAGAGAGAGAGGGAGGGAGAGAATTGGGGCTCACCCTAAGCAGGGCTCAAGCTCACCAGTGCAGGACTTGAGCTCAGAAACCATGAGATCATGACCTGAGATGAAGTCAGATGCTTAATGGACTGACTCACCCAGCCACCTGGAAGTTTGTACCTCTTAATCCCCATTACCTATTTTGCCCATCTTCCCTCACACCTCCACTCAGGTAACCATCCGTTTGGTCTCTGTATTTAAGAGATTGTTCATTTGTTTGTTTTGCTTTTTAGATTCCACATATAAGTGAAATCATACGGTATTTGTCTTTCCCTCTTTGACATATTTCACTTAGCATAATACCCTCTAGGTGCTATGTTATGCTATGTTATGTTACTCCTTACATGGGCTTTGGTGGGGGTCTTGGGGCAGCACCTGTGGTCTAAATCAGGGTGGGAGGAGCGCCTAGGTTGCTCAGTCAGTTGAGCATCGACTTCAGCTCAGGTCATGATCTCACGGTTTGTGGGTTTGAGCCCCACGTCACGCTCTGTGCTGACAGCTCAGAGCCTGGAGCCTGCTTCGGATTCTGTGTCTCCTTCTCTCTCTGCCCCTCCCCTTCTCATGCTCTGTCTCTCTCTCTCTCTCTCCGAAATAAACATTTTTAAAAAATTAATAAAAATAAAAAAATAAAAAATAAATCAGGGTGGGGATGTTCAGTCCTTCCATGCTTTGCAAAAGCGATTCCTGACTAACTTGTGAATTTTGCCAGTCAACTTTAAACATTCCTGTTCACATTTATTTAGCCAGTTGCTTCCATATAAACGCTTTTGGTTCCCTCTATGAGAGTTTGTTGCCTTCTTAATGCTGTCTTTGATTTTATTTATATAGGGGAGGGGAGGGGAGGTAAAAAGGGATGAATTAGAGGAATGTTCAAAAACATTACTCTCTAAACTTTACAATTAATTTTAGGGAGACTTTTGCAATATTGAACACTACCCTGAAATCGGTGAAACAGTTTGTATGTATGTATTTATTTATGTTTGTTTATTTTTGAGAGAGAGAGAGAGAGAGCAAGTGAGGAGTGGGAGCAGGGGAGGTCCAGAGAGAGAGGGAGACACAGAATCCGAAGCAGGCTCCAGGCTCTGGGCTGTCAGCGTAGAGCTCAAACCCACAAACCGTGAAATCATGACCTGAGCTGAAGTCAGATGCTTAACTGACTGAGCCACCCAGGTGCCCAGGTTTATTTATTTATTTTGAGAGAGGGAGTTTGTGCACCAGCAGGGGAGGGTCAGAGAGAGAAGGAGAAAGAGAGAGAATCCCAAGCAGGCTCCGCACTGTCAGTGTGGAGCCCAACTTATGGCCTGTTCCATCTCAGGAACCATGAGATCATGACCTGAGCTGAAACCAATAGTCAGATATTTAACCAGCTGAGCCACCCAGGCGCCCCTTAACTTACATGTTTTTTAACATTCAGTATTTCATACTTTCTTGGGGGCAATTTAAAAACAGATTTGGGCTATCTAAATTGTTCTTTAAAAAATTAACTGTTCTTCCAGAGTTCTTGTGAATGCTAAGAGAACACATGAGATAATGTTAATTAGATGTTCAGAATTGATTATGGCTAGTATGTGTTTGGGGGGATACCCAAATTAAGGAGTCAGGAAACTCCTGACAAGGCAGCTTCTAATTTTTGCATTCAAGTGAAATTCCCGATTCATAATTTCAGAGCATGGCTGTTTGGGCACTAAGACAAAGTAGTAATAAGTTAAGCTTAAGATAGTATATTATATGCCTGCCAGCTGGACAGCTGCAGATCTCTGATTATCCATTACAGAAGTTTTGTCAGACAGAGTTCATCTACACATTCTGAAAGTATTTGTTTGGGAGCTGAGTGAATCCATAGGACTTTTGCATTAAAAAATAAATAAATGGTACAAGTACATGACAAAATGATTTTTTTTTTAAGTGCAAAATGGTATATGGTGTATATTCAGTGAGAGGTCTTCCTTTCACCTGACCTTGTTTGTACTTCCCTACTCCTTCATCTTGGGGACAGCATTATTAGTTTTTGGTATGTCCTTGAGAGATAGTCCATACATGTACGTATGTATATTATCATCCCTCCTCTTTTTTTCTTCTTGCCATATAAATGATTCCATACTGTCTATAAATTGGATTTTTTACTTGAAAACATATCTTGGAGATTGTCTCCTATCAGTACAGTTAGATATGCTCTCTTATAATAGCTGCATGGCATTCTATCCTGTGAATGTACATAGTCTATTTAACCAGTCTTTGACTGATATCAAGGTTGTTTTTAGTCTATTGATACTACAAACAGCATTACAGGAAATTTCCTTGCACATACTTCCTTGTATGAGTGTTTCTTTAGGATACATTCTTAGAAACAGAATTGCTGGGTCAAAGGGTGCTTTTAATGTTTGAGACAGAAAATGTAATTTTATTAGCCTTTTTATCTTGTAAAACATTTGTTTGAAAGTAATCTCTGTGGGGCTTGATCTCACGTGGGGCTTGAACTCATGACCCCAATGTGGCACTTGAACTCATGACCCCGAGATCAAGAGTTACATGGCTCTATTGCTCTACCGACTGAGCCAGCCGGGCACCCCACTTGTAAACATTCTTACACCTTTTTTTGTCTTGGAAGAGAGAGTGGGTACACACAAGTTGGAGAGGGGTAGAGGGAGAGAGAGAATCCCAAGCAGGCTCCATGCTCAGTGAGGAGCCTGACATGGGGCTTTATCTCACGACCCCAGGATTATGACCTGAGCTGAAATCAAGAGTTGGACACTCAACCGACTGAGCCATCCAGGCACCTCATTCTTACAACTTTTGATAAGGAATGGGATAAAACAGTTTATAGTACATGTATCCAGGAGTGCCATTTTTTCTGTTGTTGCTGTTTGACAGGAGGAAACTTACTGGCTTTGGAAGAAGGTGACGCTTTATGGTTGAGGGTGAGCTAGAATATTATCAAAGGTATATTAATCATAATTACCAAGTATTGCTGGATTGATTCTGGTTGCTTATATTTCAACTTGATCTTTTTATTAATGTAGTTAAATGACTGAAATGATCTGGTGGCATAGTCCTAGGGAGGAAAACTGTCTTAATATTAACTCAGTGCTTCCATATGAGTCTTAAATTTTCATGGAGATTTAAATACCAAGCATAACTGACCTTCTCTATTCCCTGCTCTTGTTATGTTCTGTAGACACTGGAAACAGTGGAACTTCTAGTTTGTTAACTGAAAGTTTTGATGAGAAAGATGGAATCTATAATCGCTTTTCCTTTCTTAAAATAATACATTCCTGAGATTTCAGAGAGAAGGTCAGACTTCTTGTATCTTATTGGCTCTGTATGTAATTAGTATAGGAATAGTCCCTTAGAATACAAATAACAATTGTAAAAAATTTTATCATGAAATATTTCTGTCTAAAATTATTTATCACCTTTGTAGACTGTAGGCTTGGGGAAAAACACAGTACTATCTGAATTGTTTGTTCTCAGAATTTGAAAGCTTATTTTGGGGAGAAAATTTCACCAGATGCATTAAACAATTCTGTGCCTTAAAGAGGCTCTCAGTCATCACTATAAAAGTAATCTAATTTAGTCAGTTCTTGGTGAGTGGGGCCACACTGGAAGAAAGTTGAGTTATTCTTGATAATAACATAATACATAATAAAATATTAATAACATAATTTTAAGTAATAATAATGTTCTCAGAGTTGATCAAAGTATAAAGAAGGGCTCTTTACCTCACACCAAGTGGCCCAAAACCTTTTCCCGTAAGAGCCATAGTCCCAAAGCTGATTTGCAGTGCCTGATTTATGATGGGTTAGGATAACCTGATAACCTAGCTTCTTAGAATTCTGTGTAAAATAAAAAGGCTCTGGATGGGTCCAAAGGGCTGTGCTGTGATTGGAATCCAAGTGGCTACTGCTACTCTGAGTGGTCAGCTATGTAAATCTCATTTAGATGAGGTGCTAAAGAGGGTTTGAATATCATCAGTATTACTGGCATCTGTTGGCTGGTTTTTCGACATCTGGTGTCTTAAAACCTGATAGGAGGGACATGGCTAGTTGTCCATTGCAACAAAATACTTGATATTGGTGATTATAGAGGTAAAAGATTATGTTTTCCAAATTAGTAAGTGGTAGTATGTTTTACATAGGGAAGATAGATGAAACCTAAAACCCTTCAGGTCTGAATTCTGTAATTCTTTAAAATAGGTACAGAATATGTTGGTAGATAGATTATGTAAAAAAGAAAGTAGAGGAATGTTCAGATAGGAACAAGGGACAAGAGAGATGAAGACTTTATACAGTAAAAGATATCTAAGGAGAGGCTTTATAACTTTTTAGGAGGATAGTTTTTATTGGGATTTAAGTGGGGGTTAGGGTTAACAATAAATATTGCCTTAGTGGCTGGGTGGCTCAGTTGGTTGAGTGGCCGACTTTGGCTCAGGTCGTGATCTTGCGGTTTGTGAGTTCGAGCCCCGTGTCGGTCTCTGTGCTCACCGCTCGGAGCCTGGAGCCTGCTTCGGATTCTGTATCTCTCTCTCTCTCTCTCTCTCTCTCTCTCTCTGCCCCTCCCCTGCTCATGCTCTCTCTCTGTCTCAGAAATAAACATTAAAAAAAATTTTTTTAAAAAACAATAAATATTGCCTTGTCTTTCTCCTTCTAAATTTGAAATCGACTGAGAAATAAATTCCTTAATCAGCAGATCAAAATGTTAAAAAATCATCCTGATTGGTGGGGTTGACTGGAGAATACTCCATAGATCTGTGGCTAGATGAGCTTACTACCATCTTCCCGTCTCCCCAGTTAAACTTAACCCAACAGGATGCTGGACCTCTGGGACAACCACTCATCCCGCTGTCCCCTGACCCCCACCTGGGCCTTGCAGGCCAGAGAGAAGTTCTGGCATCCTGCAGACTGTGCCTACTCCTCCTGGTACCTCATCTTTCCCTGAGAGCCCAAGAAGGGAAGGCCATGGTGATTAGTTTCTGCTCCCGGTTGTTGAAGGGTTAGGGCATGAGAAATGTTGTAGAAGTCTCTCTCTCCTCAGGGAAATATGAGCCTGGGGAATAATGGCCCTCCTTTTCTCCCCCCTTCTCAGAAAATTGAAGCATGAGCTTAAATTGTTTCCTAGATCAAAAAGGGTTACAGATCTTTGTCCTTTGGGGCGCCTGGGTGGCTCAGTTGGTTAAACGTCCGACTTCAGCTCAGGTCATGATCTCGTCGTCCATGAGTTCGAGCCCCACGTCGGGCTCTGTGCTGACAGCTCCGAGCCTGGAACCTGCTTCAGATTCTGTGTCTCCCTCTCTCTCTGACCCTCCCCCGTTCATTTTCTGTCTCTTTCTGTCTCAAAAATAAATAAACATAAAAAAAAATTAAAATAAAAAACTTGTAAAAGGAAGGGGGACCAATCTGGTTTTAAATATTTGAGTTAATCTGGAAGCAAAGGACAGAAACTGGGGAATCGCCTAGCAGCCTCTCTGTGGATGCTTATTAAAAAGTATTTGCCTACTTCCCTGAAACACCTTTTGCTTCAGTTTGGCTTAGAAGTCTTATTAGCAAGACTTTTATATTTTTATTAAATATTTCAATCATACTCTGAAAACTAATTATTTTCTAGGTTATCTAATTCAGTAGAAGGATTAATTCTTTTCATATAGTACGGGATCAGTTGTACAGAGTAACAAAATGCTGGTTCTAAACTTTTAGTTTGTTCTTGCTGATTCCTCTCTTCCTTTTCTCCATTTCAGAATCCTATTCTAAGAACTTGGACACTCAGTCATCCACCATGGTATTGGGTCCTGAACAGAAGATGCCAGATGGTAATTTACAGCTTTGTGTTATTGTCTGATTTTTATTTGGAACTAAGTTTATTTTTTTTATTTTAATTTTTTTTAATGCTTATTTTTGAAAGAGAGAGAGAGAGAGACAAAGCATGAATGGGAGAGGGGCAGAAAGAGAGGGAGACACACAATCTGAAGCAGGCTCCAGGCTCTGAGCTGTCAGCACAGAGCCCGATGAGGGACTCGAACCCACGAACCATGAGATCATGACCTGAGCTGAAGTCAGACGCTTAACCAATTGAGCCACCCAGGCGCCCTGGAATTAGGTTTAAATCAGTAACAGAAATTGACCACATTTTCCTTCTTGTCATCTGTGGTAACAAAAACTGTCCTTAACTCCGCTTCCCTAGCCAACAGTATCATCACAGAGACCTGCTCCAATCAGGTCCGATCCAGTCACCATCTGCTAATTTAGGCTGTAAATGAAAATTGGTTTATAACTAGAGAGATCTGTCTCCTGTCTTATTTCCAATTCTGAGATGAGCCAAGATTAGCTACAAGTTTGGTTTCTATAGCAGTAATGCTTGCAAGGGCAGTATTAATCACAGACCTGGCATAAAATTCTTTAGAATGCTTTGGCTTTTCACAGCACTGCAGATACTTAACGTGAGGAGCAATAAAATACCGAGCAAGCACCTTAAATTGTGTATTCCATTAGAGCTTCTTGAGTGCTCTAATCCTTCCGAATTCTAAATGTCCCCTTTAGAATTTTCATTCCTTTTCTTTAAATATCTTCATTAATTCAGGGCCACTTCACCTCAGTGGGTCAGCTCCTTATAGAAAGAAAGCTTTTGTTTTTCTAATTGGAGGTTGCAAGGATTTCTTGGAAACCCTAACATTAGAGAGCTCTGTGGTTCAAAATAGCCATTTGATGGCTACCAAACTAGGCTTTGTGTCCTTCTGGCAGATTAGCCCTTTTCTTCCAGACCCTCCCCTTCCCAGCACTTAAGATTAACTGCGAAATGCAGGACTCAGGGAAACACTGATTACCAGTCTAAGATGAGACCTCCTATCACAAGGATGCCCACACCCCGTGACCCAAAGGTCTTCACTGCAGACTGTAGTCAGGACGCAAAGGGTTCCTGCTTGGTGGCTTTCCTGCAGGTTCAGATTTTAGCTTGAACTGTGGCAGGATTTTTCAACTTCCACATTTATTGAGAAGCCTGACAGAGGTATAATGTCCAAGGATGATTCTTTGAGTAAGTCCTACCAAATGATGGGTTGGAGACAGAACTAGACAGACTTGGTTCCTTTCTTCTAAAAGTTAAGATTTTAGGTTTTACCAGCCTGGGAATGTTATATTTTGAGCCCTAGACATCCGTGTTTTTAGAAGAAAATGAAGTGGTTCTAAAAATTGCTACCTGGGAATATAGAAGTGTGAAAGTAGGAAAACCATTGCAAGATGAGCGTTAAAACTGATCTAGAGCTGAGTGACTGGGGAAGAGGGGTGAGAGGGAGCTTTGTTACCATAAGCTTTTTTTATTTCCTGAATTTCCATCCCTGTGAATATATCGCCTATTAAAGAATTCATTTATTTTGGGCGCCTGGGTGGCTCAGTATTTAGGCATTTGACTCTTGACTTTGACTCAGGTCATGATCTCATGGTTCGTGAGTTTGAGCCCTGCACTGGGCTCTGTGCTGCCAGCATGGAGCCTGCTTGAGGTTCTCTCTCTCACTCTCTTTCTCTGCCCCTCCCCCCCTGGTGCTCTCTTTCTCAAAATAAATAAACTTTTAAGAAAGGAATTAGTTTATTAAAAATATAAATAAAATATTAGAAATAAATTGAGTAGAGTCTGCTTGGTCTTGTGCATTTAGATATTAAAAGATTTAATTTAAAAGTTACTAAGGATGAGTTGTCAGTGTATTTTGTTCATTTTCATTTCTTCTCAAATTTGTTAATTTAGATGATGCTTCTGGAGACCATGGGGACCCTGCCAGTCTTGGTACCCTCAACCCTGCCTATAGTAACTCATCTCTTTCCCAGTCCACTGGGCACTCACAGGAGCCCTTCACCACCTACTTTGATGAGAAGATTGCCATTCCTGAAGAGGAGGTTAGTGACAAATCTTTGGAGGAAAACTTTATTTAGAGAAAACTTAGGAGTGAAAAGTCTGTTGGATAACTCAAGATTAATGGCCTCACATCTAATTTTGGCAAGCAGTCTCTGAAGACAGCTTTTGTAATCAGAATAAGTAGAAACTGATTGGGAAAATGAGGGCCTTGAAAAACAGTTGCCACGTTGACCTAGTGAATATTTTTTGATCTAGAAGTATGAATTTCATGTTCTTTTTTTTTACAGTGTCCCATTTGGGTAGTGATTGGGCATAGGGGTACTGATAGGTTTTCGACTGAGAGGCTGATTGATGGAAAGAACAGGTAAAGAAAGGGCTCCTATTTGGACAGAGAAGAGGTAGCTTATTGATAAGAAGTGGGTAACATGGAAGTTGAACTTGGACGCACGCAGTGTCCAACACCCTAAGTTTTTCGATCTTATGAAGCTCATATTGTTGTTTTATATGTAACAAAATAACAGATAAATTAGATCAGTAATTTGGAGGTGGTAATTCGTTTGATGTCTTCCTCTCTCGTGTAGTATTCTTGTTTTAGCTTTCGTAAACTCTGGGCTTTCACGGGACCGGGCTTTCTTATGAGTATTGCCTACTTGGATCCAGGAAACATCGAGTCTGATTTGCAGTCTGGAGCAGTGGCTGGATTTAAGGTGAATATCTGGTCTTACCCCTGTCCCTTTTAAACACACAGTACACCCTCACATCCTTTCCCCGTACAATGCCTGTCGGATGTCAGCCTCAGGAGTTACATGCAAATACTTCATTGACGGTAATGCTTAGGTGAAAAGTACTTTCCACCATCTGCTTTTTTTTTTTTTTTAATGTTTATTTATTTTTGAGAAAATGTGAGTGGGTGAGGGGCAGAGAGAGAGGGACAAAGGATCTGAAGCATACTCCTCACTGAACAGCAGTGAGCTCAATGTGGGGCTTAAACTCAAGAACTGTGAGATCATGACCTGAGCTGAAGTTGGATGCTCAACTGATTGAGTCACCCTTCTGTTTTTTTTTTTTAATTTATTAAAAAAAATTTTTTAATGTTTATTTATTTTTGAGAGAGAGAGAGAGAGAGAGCACCAGCGGAGGAGGGCAGAGAGAGAGGGAGACACAATCCAAAGCAGGCTCCAAGCTCTGAGCTGTCTGCAACGAGCCCCATGTGGGGCTGAAACTCACGAACCTTGAGATCATGTACTGTGCGAGAGTCGGATGCTTAACTGACCAAGCCACCCAGGTGCCCCTTAATTTATTTTGGACACATACTTGGTTTTAAATTTTTGTTTTGTTTTATCTACTCCACATAGTTTCCTTGAACAAAGGAGAAACTGTAGGTGGGAGAAACTAAGACTCAGAAAGGTATGAGGTGACCTAGCAGGTTATGTACAGAACCTGATACAGAACTCAGGTCATTTGATTCTGGATCTGGGCTCTTTCCTGAATGTTGTATTTCTCATTCATGTTGCTAAACAGCCAAACAAAAACACCCCAGTTGTCTAATGAGTGTTATGATGGGATTTTGTTCTTTTCTAGTTGCTCTGGGTTCTTCTGTTGGCCACCATGGTGGGGCTCCTACTCCAGCGCCTTGCAGCTAGACTGGGAGTGGTCACGGGGTTGCATCTTGCTGAAGTGTGTCACCGTCAGTATCCCAGGGTGAGCAATGTAGTGTGCTGTTTGTTACTCATCTCATAGGAACCTGTGTGTCTGGTGATACTTGCTGGCCTGAGGGCTTGGCAGTCAGGGGCCCTGAGGATGAGTCCCAAGGAATATTATTTAGTTCCTCTTGCTGCCAACCCATATTTCTCTACTCCTTCAGAATTTAACTTGAGATTCGCTTTTTGCCAGAAAGCTTCCTTTGAAAAACTCAGTTTGCATAAATACCTGCCATTCGTTCTGCCTTCTGGCATCTTGCAGTGCCCAGCCCATGGAGGGGTGGGAGTGCTCTAAGCACTTTGAGTCATACATCTTTATTACTATCATACATATTTTCTTTTTTGATTGACTTTGTCATCAATTTGAAAAATAAGGTTTTTCATTTTACTTTACTATATGTAGCAGGATCTTTGGATTTGTTAATAATTATTTTTCAATTTACCATGACCCTGGAGGTTATACTGTCTTCTGCAGCTTTTTTCTGGACATTTTGGCCCTTTCTCACTGGTATCTAAGGCAGGAATGGACTCTGTGTCTGGAAGATAGTTTTAACCTAGGTTCATCTTTAGATAAGATATTGATCTGCCTCTGGTTTGTCCTAAATGTTTAATCTCCTTTCATGGCTGTGAGAAACTATCTGTATCTGCCTTATTTCCCCATATATGCTTCTCAAAAAAGCCATGGTAATTTATAATTTCTTGTAGCTTCTTTTTCTTCATGTATCTTAACAGTTGTTTTTTGTGACAATTTTTTTGTATAGTCAATACCTGAAGATGTTTTTTTTTTTCTTGACCTCTGCTAGCCAGTATTAACTAAATTTGTCTTTGAGCTGGATTATTTGACCAGATTAGTTTCCTCTTATATGCCACTCAATTCCAATCAGTTCACCCTAAGTCCCTTTACATGTCTGTCCTTTTTCACTTGCTTGTGTATTATTATTACATTAAGGATGACCCCAGCCTTTTCATTTTTGTTTTGTCTCTTTAGCCACGGTCAAGATATTTTCTCTTGTGGTCATTTTCTGTTCTCTCCTGAACAACATTTTGACCATATGAGCATCCTCATCTTCCCCTAAAACTTTTAAGTTTGTTTTTAGGCGGGAAATTAAGTGGAAATTAATGAATGGAAATTCTGTTCCTCTCTTGAGTGGAAGGGAAAGAGAAAAAATTAGGATCAGCCCTTGCCCTGACCTCGGCTCATAGGTTCTACCACGTAGAAACACCCTTGCTTTCTCCAGCGCGGGGCCACAGTGCAGTAGTCCATCCCTAGACTGGAAGCTTATAAAGGACTGTGGATGGGTCAGTGCCAGATGCGAATTCCAAACTCTAAGGAAAGTTCTTAGAAATGATTAATTAGAACCATGTCTTTCTGCTGTTTGGTATTTAGGTCCCACGAATTATCCTATGGCTGATGGTGGAGTTGGCTATCATTGGCTCAGATATGCAAGAAGTTATTGGCTCAGCCATTGCCATCAATCTCCTGTCTGTAGGAAGGTGAGGGGGTTTTCCTCCAGAGAGTAATATTTTGCTAAATTTCAAAACAAATGTAAAAACCACCCAACTCATTTTCAGTTTTCAAGATTCAACTTGAGTATTATTTTTTCTGTGGAGCCTTTCTGGAGCCACCTTCTCTCCCAGCAGCCTGTAGGCTCTATATGTCCCATGTTCTCATGTTGGGTTATACATCCCACTATTGTATAGTATGTGACATTGTGTGTTACAATTATTTATCTGTATATCAGCTTATCCCACTAGACAGTGAGCTCCTAGAGGGGTAAGACCTATACTTTTCAGCTGTGTATCCGAAATGTCTGACTTAGTAGACCATCAGTGTTGGAATGAATGTAATTAATTCAGTTGGTGCTGTGATCCTAAACTACCCAAGGCCTGACCTCCCACCACTGTCGCCTCTCCCCCAAGTCCTTGCTTCTCCAAGTATTGTATATCTGGAGACCTGTTAGAGAGAAAGTGTTTCTCAATGTTTTCTTTCTTTCTTTTAATCTCCATTTCTTACCTCTGACCTAGGGTTCCTCTATGGGGTGGAGTTCTCATCACCATTGCAGATACCTTTGTATTTCTCTTTTTGGACAAGTACGGTAAGGAGAGTGGGAATGGAGGGGTCAAAGAATCTACTTTCCATCATGTAGCTGATGGAGAAGTCTGCCTTCTGTGAGCTCACTGCTGCATTTTCCCTTTTAGGCTTACGGAAGCTAGAAGCATTTTTTGGCTTTCTCATCACTATTATGGCCCTCACATTTGGATATGAGGCAAGTATTATAGGCTGTTCGTTAGCTTTTACAACAAAGGAAAGATTTTTTTGCCTTTTATTTACAATCATATAATGCTATGATGGTTTAGTTGTATCCCATGCATTAACAAAACGCCAATTCAGTCTAGGCCAGTTTTGAAGGAATAGGATCTGTAGCAAAGGCTAGTCTCCAGGAAGGCCTGCTGGCACTCCTAGTTCAAAAGTGACTAGATTTTTTAGGACTTCCTTGACTAGACTCTCTGGTTCCAAGTTGGCCATCCCAACAATAGAGCATCCTAGGAGAGGGCTAGGGAGGAAGCAGGGTTATTCCTGGCTGTGAACTTGGAGGGGTTTTACTTATATTGGCTTATACCAACTGCAGCTTGAACTTTCTCCGTATTGCAACAGTTAATGAACTCTAAGGGATATAGCCGACGTTTCCTGCTTTGTGCCCCAACCCAGCCGCTCCTAGGAATCAGTACCGTTTTATGCAGTAATAGTACCTTTCTGTGTCCAGTTGTTTTTTTAAATATTTATTTATTTTGAGAGAGAGAGAGAAAGCATGCGTGTACACGTGAGCAGGGGAGGGGCAGAAAGAGAGGGAGAGAGAGAATCCCAAGCAGGCTCCACCCACCCTGTCAGCCCAGAGCCCCACTTGGGGCTCGATCTCATGAACCTTAAGATCATGGCCTAAGCCGAAATCAAGAGTTGGATGCTTACCCAACTGAGCCACCTGGGCGCCCCTATGTTCAGTTGTTATAAACTGATTTTTGCTTAATGGCCTCACTAAACTTGGAAAAGTATATCTAATTTGTGAATAGATTATGCAGTAGGTTAGTCTAAGGCTTCCAAGAGAAACGCGGAACCAGGAAAAAGTATATATGGGAAGTATTTATGAATGAGTCTCAGCATACGTTAGTGGCAAACATAAGTGATTTTTAGATAAACATAGGTGAATAGAGGCATAAGTGAGTAATCAAGAATTGACTGTATTCTTGGGTCTGTCTCACAGGAGTGATTGTGAAGCTGCTCTCAGTGAGGCCCTTAGCAGCTGCTGACTGTTTCTTTAGAATATTAATTACATTCTCCACACATCTACTTTGTATATTTAGAATGTGATGTAAAATGTCTGGGTACCCAGTCCTGAATTCTCAGACCTCTGGCAGCAAGCCCCTCTTATGCTTCTTGGTTTCCTAATGGTTCTGTGTTCCTCATTATTCCAGGTAGTTGTTGAAGAAAGTATTGTAAGGAACCATGGATGCTGAGTGTTTCCTAGCACTGTGTTACTCCCCTGGTCTCATATCCTAATAGTTGTTATGTTGGCATATAGTATGTTACAGTGAAACCCAGCCAGAGCCAGGTACTCAAGGGCATGTTCCTGCCATCCTGTCCAGGCTGTCACACCCCACAGATCGAGCAGGCTGTGGGCATCGTGGGAGCTGTCATCATGCCACACAATATGTACCTGCATTCTGCCTTAGTCAAGGTGAGCATGGCCCTTATCTCCATGCCCCCAGGTAGTTGATGGTTCCTTCAGTTGCAAGGGACACACGCATAGTTTAAAACTGTTAGAGCCCTAAAGGAGAGAAGTATTTTTCCACAGTTGGGTGTTTATAAACTCCACACACTCAGACTGTTTTTATCACAAAGGTGACCAGACATAAGCGACCCCACGGAAAAACTGGGACTAAAGTTCTACCTAAAAGGTCCAAAAGTACACCAAGTCTCTTGTGTTTGAATCTCAAAAGTCTGAGTGACCGTGAGGAGATCAGAAGTAAAGTACCCAACAAAGCTTTTCTCAGTCAGTCTTCTACAGTAGTTCGCTGGGAGATTTCAGAGACCTTTATAATTAAGGTTATTAGGACTGAAAATCAGGTTGTTTTTGTATGTCGGTGGTTCTTCTGGCCACAATAACTGAGAGCTCATAGTCATCATTTCCTGTTTGGGGCATGCCCAACGTTGTCAAAGTGTCACGAAGTTCTTGCTCACTTCATGAACTAGGATGTTAAAGTGCGTTTTCTCACATTTCATATGGTCAGTTGTTTTGCCCTCTGCATCTTTCCTCTGACTCAAACTCATGCAATATTATGAGGAGACTTGTTCTAACTAATTAACGACTACTGCTGTCCTCTCTCTAGTCCAGACAGGTAAACCGAGCCAATAAGCAGGAGGTACGAGAAGCTAATAAGTACTTTTTCATTGAATCCTGCATTGCTCTCTTTGTTTCCTTCATCATCAACGTCTTTGTCGTCTCCGTCTTTGCCGAAGCATTTTTTGAAAAAACCAACGACCAGGTGGTGAGTAAGCCAGGGTCGTGAATGGTAGTGAATGTGAGGATAAGTGAAGGAGTGGGGTAGGCAGAATGACAGTGACTTGAAGCTCAGGGGAAACAGATCTCCAACCTCAGGGCTGCCCCCTAATCACTGCACTAGTTAGGGTCTGGAGTCTGGGGGCAGACTAAGCCTAGACCCATTTTTCCCATCTTTTGGCACAGAAGAGAGCTTGCCTCAGATTAAAGATTGCCTCATGTTGCTGTTAGTGGCTTCGTGTCTGTTTGGCTCTTTGTCATCCCCTTTTGTTTCCTGTTTATCAACTGCCAGCCTGCTTGCCAGTCCTGCCATTTGGTGATGAGGACAAGTCGGGGGGAGTCAACAAACAGAAAACAGAAACCGCCTAAGATACACTCTTTGGCATTTTTTTTTTTCCTCACTCTTTTGCATTTTGAATTCTCTGTCGTCTTGATTCCTGATTGCCTGTCTATAGGAACTCAGACTTCTGGCTCTGCTTTGACTCAGGAGTCCTCTCCTGTTTCTTAGGGGCCCTCTCCTCCTGTCATCGCTTAAAGTGAGCCAGCATTCACGTATTACCATGCACACTCTTCACTCGGTAAATATTTTTGATGGCAGGGGGGTGTAGAAAGATTATGGAAGAAGACCACACGTGACATTGGTGCCAGTCTCTCCTCCCTTTACAACGTGTATCCGGTGTCTTACCTCCATCCTAGGTCTCATAGATGACTTGAGTATGACGTGTAGTTTGTGATTTGCTGGAGAGTTCTTCTGATCTGGTCCTTGCCTCAAAAATAAAAGTTGCTCCTAAACTGCTTGCATTCCAGGTTGCAGTCTGTAGAAATGCCAGCAGTCCCCACACTAGCCTCTTTCCTGACGATAACTCGACACTGGCTGTGGACATCTACAAAGGGGTAAACCTATTCAGATCTGTGATCATTGCTCCTGAATCAATATTCTTGGAATAGTATCTGGTCTTTTCTGTGGGTTCACTTCAGAACTGAATATATCTTCTCTGGAGTGCCATTTATTTCAGAGGTCTAGATGCCAGACAAGCATTTTTGGATTACATGGGAGGGAATAGAGGATAAGCTGAAAGAGAAAGATGAACAGTATCAGCCATTCCCAGAGTTATGCTGGTAGTTTATTGTTTTATGGGATTTTTTAAAGTTTCTTTTTAAAGTTTTTTATTTAGAGAGAGAGAGTGCGTGCGAGTGAGCAGGGGAGGGGCAGAGAGAGGGGGGTGGGGACAGAGGCTCTGCACTGATAGTGGCAAGCCTGACACGGGGCTCAAACTCACAAACCGCGAGATCATGAAGCTAAAGTTGGATGCCCAACCGACTGAACCACCCAGGCACCCCTTTTTATAGGGTATTTATTGGGGGAGACTGAAGAAAGTGTTTCTGATAAAGTATTCTTTATTGGGACCTCTCAGTCCCTTTTATGTTGGTTACATTACGAACCTCCAAGAGTAGAACACATAGCTTATGTAGCACTTCCCAAATTAATTTGACCTTTTTCTTCACTCCTGTTGCTATCTTCCAGAATAGTGTGTTAAGTAATATAATTTGAGAAATGTGGTATAGACTTTTTTTTTTCACATATTTAAAATCTGTGTTGAAGACGAAGCCTTTAAGAACTTGGAGAAGAGGTAGAGGAACGAAGGAATATCCAGGAAAATTTAGGTGGAGGGCCTCTGAAGTGAGGACAGGTCCTGAGTCTAGCTTCTGGGGTAGTTCCCAGCACAGCACTTGGTGTAGATTGGTACATAGGAAGGAAGAGGGAGAAATGCTGCAGAGGAATTCTGTTTTGGGTGTTGTCTGAGCAGGTCATTGACACAAACATCTTTCTTCCCTGCTTCTCCCAGGGTGTTGTACTGGGATGTTACTTTGGGCCTGCTGCACTCTACATCTGGGCAGTGGGGATCCTGGCTGCAGGGCAGAGCTCTACCATGACAGGAACCTATTCTGGCCAGTTCGTCATGGAGGTATGTGCTGTTGTGACTGGTATACATAAGAGGAAGAAAACATTGTCCTTTTGTTACTTCTTCTTACTCCCATGTTTCTAAGGGCTTCCCAGACCTCTCTCTGTTTCCTATTCTAGACATTCATCCTGCTGTGTTTTCTTCCAGGGATTCCTGAACCTAAAGTGGTCACGCTTTGCCCGAGTGATTCTGACCCGCTCTATTGCCATCATCCCCACTCTGCTTGTTGCCATCTTCCAGGATGTAGAGCATCTAACAGGGATGAATGACTTCCTAAATGTTCTGCAGAGCTTACAGGTAAGGAAGGAGCTGAGGAAACTCCCATTCCATTTAATCAGGCAGCATTATATATTGTTGTCCCTAGGTACTGAGTGTATAGGCCTGGGTGCTGGGGAAAATTGAGAGGAAGAAAGAGGCAGAGTCTTGGCCCTGGTATCTAGAAACCTTTTAGGGATGCCTGGGTGGTTCATTCGGTTAAGCATCCAACTCTTGACTTGAACTCAGGTCATGATATCACTGTTCATGGATTTGAGCCCCTAGTCAAGCTCTATGCTGATAGCGCAGAGCCTGATTGGGATTCTCTGTCTCCCTCTCCCTCTGCGCCTCCCCCATTTGCTCTCAAAAATAAATAAACAAACAAACAAAAATAAATAAATGCATAAATGAAAGCTTTTAGGGTGCCTGGGTGGTACAGTCAGTGAAGCGTCAGACTCTTGACCTCAGCTCAGGTCACGATCTCACGGTTCATGAGTTTGAGCCCTGCATCCGGCTCTGCACTGACAGTGCAGATCTTGCTTGAGATTCTGTCTCTTCTTCTCTCTGCCCCTCCCCCGTTTATTCTCTCTCTCTCTCTCTCTCTCTCTTTCTCTTTCTCTCTCAAATGAATTTTATTTATTTATTTATTTATTTATTTATTTATTTATTTTCAACATTTTTATTTTATTTTTGGGGCAGAGAGAGACAGAGCATGAATGGGGGAGGGGCAGAGAGAGAGGGAGACACAGAATCGGAAACAGGCTCCAGGCTCCGAGCCATCAGCCCAGAGCCTGACTCCCGGGGCTCGAACTCCCGGACCGCGAGATCGTGACCTGGCTGAAGTCGGACGCTTAACCGACTGCACCACCCAGGCGCCCCTCAAATGAATTTTAAAACATTTTTCTAAATAAAATCTTTTGGACATGGTTTGGTTTTAAAAGCTTGTTGAATGGGAATTATCTGCTATAATTACGTACAGAGTATAAAATTATTGTTTCTTTTTTTTTTTTTTTTTTTTTAATTTTTTTTTCAACGTTTATTTATTTTTGGGACAGAGAGAGACAGAGCATGAACGGGGGAGGGGCAGAGAGAGAGGGAGACACAGAATCGGAAACAGGCTCCAGGCTCTGAGCCATCAGCCCAGAGCCCGACGCGGGGCTCGAACTCCCGGACCGCGAGATCGTGACCTGGCTGAAGTCGGACGCTTAACCGACTGCGCCACCCAGGCGCCCCTAAAATTATTGTTTCTTAATCCAAGCAAACATTAAATAATAAATAACATAGGACATCGTTAGGTCCTATGGAGGTTAAGAAGACAAGGAAGATAACAAATGTTTTTAAGGACTCAAAGGATGATGATCGATGCTAAGTTAATGATGCCTCTATAGATTTCAACGTAATGCATGAGCATGTTGGGATGACAGGAATAATTTCTCATGGGGCAGATGAAGCAGGGTGTGTGTTTCCCTTTTGCTAACAGGGCTGGGTAATATGAGTATCTCCAGTAGTCCTGTCTGATCCTTGTTCTTTCTTTTCCAGCTTCCCTTTGCTCTCATACCCATCCTCACATTTACGAGCTTGCGGCCAGTAATGAGTGACTTTGCCAATGGAATGTGAGTGTACTTCTCTCAGTGCCCCCAAAATAAGTGGGGAAATGGTATCTGCATCCAACAGGCCAGTCAGAAAATGAGTCATATAGGGAACCACATGCTTTGAGAGGTGATTCCTAGAGGTGCCCCTCAATCTTTGGCTTAGAAAATGGAGACTCTGAATGTAGTAAAAGAAGGCAAGCAATTTTTCACTTTTGGGGAGAGAAAGGTCAGCTCTTAGGGTTTTATTCTTCAGCTGCAGCCACTGAAGCTGCCTTAATTTCATGTTAAATGATCTTAATGAGAAAGGCATAAACTAATACCTAATACCTAATACCTAAGAGTGTGGGGCATTTGAAATTGTCTGTTGCATCTCTAGGAACTCCGGGCTTGTTGCATTTTTAGGGCTTGTTGCATTTTTAGGGACTTAAATATCAGGGATTATTTGATAGTATTTCCCCCACCTCTTTCTCCCTACTGGTGTCTATTTGGCTCATTTAATTGGGACATAATAAGACAATTTTCAGTTCATTTTGAAATGCCTCTTAACTCCTGTCCTGTCTGCCCCACAAGACCGAGTGTCCTTTTCTGCTTACAGATAGGTTGGACTATTCCACCAATGATTGCTGATTCTTTTACAGAGGCTGGAGGATTGCAGGCGGGATCTTGGTCCTTATCGTCTGTTCCATCAACATGTACTTTGTCATGGTTTATGTCCAGGAACTAGGGCATGTGGCATTGTATGTGGTAGCTGCTGTGGTCAGTGTGGCTTATCTGAGCTTTGTGTTATACTTGGTAAGTCCATTCAGGAGGGAGTAGGGGTATATGTATCAGAGTTGGTAGAGACGGGGCTTACTGATACCAAAATGAAAGGACTCAAAAGAGCACATAGCCTTCTTATCTCCAGGTTACTGGAACGGTTTACATGAAATTGTTAATAACGTCTGTGGTTAAACAATATTTTTAACCGTAAAATTTACACTCCTAAGAGCTGTCCTGTCACTTCTGCTGGTTTCCATTCTTAGTAATTCCTAATAAGAGAGTGTACTGTGTTTGAGGAATTAAAAGAAGAGCAGTATAGAAAGTAGAGGGCAGTACGAGATGGGGTTGGTGAGATGTCAGAGCTTTGGGGCGGGATACACGTGAGTTCACGGCCCTGCTCAGCTCTGCCATTTAATAACTGTCTCGTAAAGAAATAACAGTGATACTCGCTCATTGAATTACTCTAGAGTGATTTAAAAATGATGGTTATGAAATCGTAACTACGTAGAAAATGAATACGGGGTAATGTGTTCCGAGATAATCAAGTTCCTTCTCAAAAGTCTAGGGTAGATTATGTGAACATGACGATAGGTATGTTCGGATGGTACCATCATGGGGGTGCCTGGGTGGCTCAGTCTGTTAAGCGTCCAATTTCGGCTCAGGTCATGATCTCATGGTTCATGAGGTCACCCTGAGTCGGGCTGTTTACTGTCAGCATAGAGCCTGGAGCCTGCTTCAGATTCTGTGTCCCTCTCTCTCTGCTCATCCCCCACTTGCATCCCCCCCCCTCAAAAATAAATAAACATTAAAAAAAAAGATGGTACCATCATAGATACATTTTTTTCTCTATTTCCCAAATGTTCTGTCACATTACTTATAGTAATGGAAATAGTTCTAGCAATAAAAACAATAAATCCACCTCCCTGTTCCATACAGGTTTCTCTGAAAAATTCATGTTTGGAGGAATTTAGGGGCAGCAGAATTTATACCATATCTGCTGCAGAGAATGGTTAAGGACAGAGGCTGGAAACCCGATCTTTTGAACATTTAACTAATGCCCATGCCAGTGTTTGCCACAGGTTAGGTACTAGATTGAGAAAATTGCTTTAGTGACTATTGAAAAATTATGTCCTGGACTGACACAGCTTTTCTTTTTTGTTCTCCCCAGTAAACCTGGGGCACACTAGGATTATGCTGAGCCTATATTCTAGGGATTTACTCTAAGGAAATCCAAGTAATTGAACGTGTCTTTGACAGGAAATATTTTAAAAATTCACCGTAGAAGTTAAAGGAACCTTTCCTTCCTGCAAATTGTGTATGGAGGGTCCGAGTTGTCCTCAGTCACCCTGAGACTGTCGAGATTGTTGAAGACCCATTTTAAGGCTGAGGGCTGATTCCAGGGTGGGTTACTGCTATGAAGCCCCCAAAACATGGACATCGTAGAGCAGTTCAGGATACTATTCCATTTGTATTAGTCTGTCCGTCATTCCCTCCGCCTCCACCTTCATCATGAGGAATGGGGTCTTCAGGGAACTCCCAGTCGGATGAAAGAAACAAACGACAAACGAAAAGCGGTAGGAGCAGGGAGCTCAGTATTGAAAATAGTATGCAAAAAAACGTTGCCGAGGAAGGCAAACTCCAGGATGTTTTGAAGGGGCTGTGGGGTTGGGAGAATGACTTTGTGCAACCTTGGTGGTAGGAGATGAGCAAAGCTGGATATGCAAGGAAGAGAGCAGGTTTGTGTCTGAGCAGTGAGGCGTGAGCAGTCATGGTGGGTAAGAGGGCTCTTCAGAGAGGCTGGTGAATGATGGCCATACTTTATCTTTCAGGGTTGGCAATGTTTGATTGCACTGGGCATGTCCTTCCTGGACTGTGGGCACACGGTAAGCATCTCTAAAGTCCTGCTGACCGAAGAAGCCACCAGTGGCTATACTAAGTAAACACTGGATCAGTCTGTCTGTCCTCCACAGGTAGCCATCAGAGCCAGTGTGTTTCTATGGTTTACTGTGTGAACATAGACAAAAGTATGTGCTGTTGCACAGACTTCATTTAAGACTCAACTGTTTGTTGGGAAAGACTTTGTTTCAATATATGTTTGAAAATGGAATTTTTTTTCTTCCTGACCTCCTAACCTGGGAACTGGATTAGATAGGATCTGTGAAAAGCTGATATTTGCTGCTATCATTCCAACACTAAAATTTTAAGTAGCTGCCTAAGGGCCAGTTTGTTTTATCCTTTTGAGAGAGAATCCTATAGGCATGATTCTTAACTAGGCTGTGTGTTTAAAAAAAAAAAAAAATTGGAAAATGTAATAAATTTTTCATAATACAAATTATAGAATGGGTATGCAGGTTTTGATTATCAAAAGATTCTGGATTTTAAGAGGCTGAGAAATACTTTTCTTATCCATACCCTTTCAGTTACTTTAATTATTAAAAAAAAAAAACCTCACCTAAGGTGGTGTCATCCATATTAAATATGAAATTGTGAAACATCTCTACCTCTTTCAGGTTCAGGATTCTTTTAACTTCTTTCCACTTTAAATTTTTGGTGGAAGTTAAGAGGGATGAGAAAGCATAAATTTAGAAGGTGATAAATGAACAAATAGCAAAGCTGACATGCAGGTGGTGGTTATTAATCACCTTGGAACATCACTGAGCACATTTTCCTCAGAGATGGAAAGCTTATCAGGAATTTCTTGGGAGTCCTGATTTTCCTAAGTTTCATCTTAGTACCGAGCTTTCCCGTTGATACTTCCTCTTTGAGTGCATACAGTTGTAAAACCTTCACCTTCCTCATCCAGGAAGTTGGTTATAGAAAAAGATGGTAGCATTTATGAACTGACGTTCTCATGAGATTTTGGAGTGAGGAGAAAAGACTTAAAGGAAAAGAAGAGCCATCTGTTTTATTCCTAAAAGCCATCTCCTACCAGAACTGTCACGTTTTTCCGAAGCATGCCCAACACCACTTGCAAGGCGATCTCAGGAGCTGTGGACCTAACTGTTGCAAAGCTCTTTCTCTCTCCCTCAGCAAGTCAGTAGGTATCACTGTGGTTGCAGAGTTCTCTCAGCAAGGTTGCGCTGGGCTACCTCTCTTCAGCCATTCCCTCAGAGGGAAAAATTTTGAGACCAGATGGTGGAGCTTTGGAGTCAGAGGAAATGGGTCCCTTCGGCATGAAGCTGCTGCTCTTCAGCCACTTCTGATACTTTTACATGTGGAGCCTGAGATTGTGTGATTATATCAAATCAAATCTCATTTGTCTGGTGGAGATAAATAATCAAGTCTTTTATAGCCATTGACTTGGTGAGAACAGTAACGGGAATGGCATTGAAGGACTTCTCGTTTTTTGGAGCTTTCCTTCTGGAGTCCTGGTTGATTGATATTATGTATTCATCTCAGCCCCTGAAAGCATTATTGCTCATATTTTGCACACAGTCAAAAGCACAGACTGGATGGATTGTTTTTCATAAGGCATTAAGGATAAACTACTGTTTCACCGACTATACCTTCTCTTAGTCCCTCAAGTAATATCTGACAGGATCATGAAAGACAAATTTCCCCAACTGTTCCTCCTCACATCTTCCCCTCTCCCTATCATCATGCCTGGTCATAAGGGCACTCTGTGAAGATGTTGGAGACTGACATCTTTATCTCTCATCTGGCTGTGCTAGGTGAAGGCAAAATTGACAAGAAAAATTCTTTGTAAAGACAGTACAGTGACACTTCCCTTTGCCCTGAGTCTGGTGGGCCCAGTCAGTCTCAGATTCACAATATGTATTTTAGAAGTTCAAGTAAAGCTGCTTATTTTCTTTTTTAAAGTTTTATTTATGACTTACGATGATGGAAAATTTCTTCCCACTTAAGTGGCATTTTATAATACTACGTGTGGAGTGTTTTACAGTGTTAAAAGCACTCCCAAACCATATTCCATTTGATCCTCTTAGAGAGTGTCCTTTAGCCAGTACTCTGGGTGCAATAAACAATGCTTATGAAGTCTTCCGGTGCCAGCATGTGCAGTGTGTGTGTGTGGAATGTTAAGGATATACAATTGTACCTTATGTAAATCCGTCCTTGTTCTCCAGAAATGTGACATGAAATAATTGTGCTGGTACAGCATCTTGGGAATTCATAGGGATGGGGACGAGCTGTAGTTTGGCTCCTGTGAGGTCCTGCTAGTCGTATTCCAAGTGGTGACAACTGAGCTGTTAGTGACCACTTAACAGTATGTAAACTTGGTTTGTAATTAAAAATTTTTTCTTTTTCCTGTTTGGTTTCCTGGGTATTTTTTTTCACCTTGAAAATATTTAACTTCTGAAATACTGAAACATCAGCCGCCACCTGGATTGACATATTAAGCCCACAGTGTTAGTGATTTTCTCTTGTGAAGGGATGGAGGTATAAATAGCTTTAGTCCCCAGAAGACTTGATGAACTGCAGACAGCAAACACGAATATCAATCTACCCGTTTAGTCACATACTGTTTGTCTTGCTGTTGCTAAAGGTCACATCATTGCCTTATTTAAACTCGAAAAAAAATTGTTATTCAGCCTTTCTTTGCTCTAAGCTGAACATTTTTCTGTCCGTAGTCTTGTTTCACCGTTGGAATAGGCTTTTATATTCCATGTATGCTGCCCATAAAAAGTATAAGTGTTTGAAAAGAGAAACCAAAATTGTTTAGCTTAAAAATTGAAAGCATTTGGGTGGAACGGATATAAATGGAAACATTGGCGCCATTTAATGAAAACAAAGACGAAGCTCAGGCCTAATAAACTACTAGCCCTGTCACTGTACCAATGACAGGAAAATCTAAGTGAACACTTGATTTATTCCAAGATTGTCACTTGAACTTCATTTTCCCTTTCTCTGTCATAAGCTTTTCTGCCTGTCTTATAGGAGCTGAATACTGTAACACCATAGAAGTAATCTGGGAATTCTGTTCTCCATGTTGTCCTTCCTCGTTTAGCTCTCCCTTCTTCTCTTGGGTTTACTTTCCAAACTAGAATAGGATGCAGTAGTTTGAAGATCCTGATTTGAGACATTTCTTTTAGCTCTGCCCTCTGGAATGCTTTCTACTCCTTTATTCGATAGGTAGGGCCAATGAATCTAAATGTGTCAGCTTCCCTTGGCACCTTAGCTTATGAAGGTTAAAAACGGCTGACACTGACCCCCCATGTGCTCGTCCTGGTCTGAGCACTCCTAGGACCTCATTCAGTTGTTACAACAAGAGGATCGGCCTCTACATCGATGAGGCCACTGGAAGGCCAAAAAGTAAAGTTAACTTCCTCGAATCACATCACTGGTAAATGAGCAGCTGGCATGTCAACTTGAATAGCTAAACTCCAGAGTCCACGTTGCCATTACCGAACCGTCCTGTGTAATACGTAGTACACTCTTCATGCCAGGTTAAGACGCCAAGCTTTGGTGTGTGGCATTACAGGAACACGTCAGAGCATCTCGCTTGATACTCTGATTAGTGAGAGATTCGTACTCTAGCCAACTGACAGACTAATTTTGCTTGGCCTGTGTTAAATTTGGAACAACCGCGAATGCTTATTGGTGGGCACAGAAGGCGGACAGGGCCCTCTCTGATCCTACCCCAGGAGTGGCTAAGAACGATGAAGCTTACTCATTTGCATTACCTCTCTGCCCCTGTGACTGCAGTTAGCCTATTCCTGTGCCGTTCCGCGCCACTTCTCAGTGTCTCCCAACAATATGACAGACTCCTCCAGTGAAGGAACCCTAACAAGTCCTCTAAGAGTCTGGGGATCACAGGACTGATAAGGCAACTCTTGCTTATTACGTAATGAGGAAGCCCACCAGCTCAGCTCTCTTGTGAGAAGGCAGCAATGAATTTATAGTGTATCTGACAGTTGCTCTTGGTTACTAACACCTGAAATGGAAGACCCTGAAATGAATAAGGAGGCTTGTCTGAAGAGCTGTTTCTCTGCCCTAAGGCCACTGTTAGTAATTTCCTAGCTCACTATGCCTAGAATGATTTGGGGGTTCATTTGGTGTCCACGGGGTCATCAGAAGCTTGTGAGGTATACAGGCAATTTGTAACGTGTTAACAAATTCCATTTGTCGAGGTGCCTGGGTGGCTCAGTCAGTTAAGCATCCGACTCTTGATCTCAGCTCAGGTCATGATCTCACGGTTCGTGGGCTCGAGCCCTGCAACCGGTTCTATACTGAGAATGCAAACCTGCTTGGGATTCTCTCTCTCTGCCTCTATAAATGAATAAACATTAAAAAATAAACATTAAAAAATCATATTTGTTGAAGACTAACACAGCATATCAGCGTACTTGGCATTTTCAAATGTAGCATGTATTCCCATTTTACAAATAAGTAGGATAAGGCTCCAGAAAGGATACGTGAACTTGCTCAAGGTCACAGGAAGCGGCAGAGTTGGAGCTTGAACTCGACTCTGGTGCCTTTTCCACTGTGCTATAATAGGAATATTTTCCTCCTGTGGATTCATAGTCTACATTCTGCCTTAACTCACAGGTTGTTGATGCCAAGGGGTGATAACATTCCTAAAGCCCTAAGTAATAACAGTAGGGCTAAAGTGAGATTCAGTGATTGTCTCACGATGGTATGCAGAGGAGAGAAAAATAGCACGTGCTATTTTCTTTTTTTTTTTAGGGAAAGAGTTGGCTCAGGTGCCAGAAGATCATGGGGCCTGGATATTGGGCTTAGGAGTTAGAGTGAGCTCAAGAGTTAGAATTAGTATTTGATTCTAATATTTATTTTAATTATTTAGGGCTTATTTGATTTCTAAAACACAGTACTAGAATACAAAAGTGCTCAGAGTGTTTGTTTGCTCTCGTCCTTGTCGCCAGCAAGCACCCCTCTGGAACAAGTGTGTCACAAGAATAGTCAAAGTGCAGATTTCATGAGGGCGCTTGGCATTATCTCAGTTCTTAACTATTTCATTCAGCTCCAAGCTAGTATTTTATGTAAACCGTTTCTGTAAGCCATTTCTCTTCGGAAATAAAAATCAATATAGCAGTACTGAAAAAAGGCCTATACCGATGTGCTGATGATAGGTGCTCGTGTGCCAGTTTCAGTATTTAAATACTCGTAAATCAGGGCTGCCTGGGTGGCTCAGTTGGCTAAGCGCCTGACTTCCATTCAGGT
The DNA here is from genome assembly GCF_016509475.1 of Prionailurus bengalensis. NCBI lineage: Eukaryota > Metazoa > Chordata > Mammalia > Carnivora > Felidae > Prionailurus > Prionailurus bengalensis. The sequence goes on along the minus strand of NC_057358.1, from coordinate 77,483,871 downwards.
CATGATCAGTTTGTGAGTTTGAGCCCCGCATCTGGCTCTCCAGCTCTCCGGCTCTCTGCTGTCAGCCTGGAGCTCACTTCAGATCCTCTGTCCCCATCTCTGCCTCCCCCCTTCCCCCGCTCAAGTGTGCACTCCCTCTGTCTCTCAGAAATAGACATAAAAAAAGAATAACAAATACTTGCACATCAGTCTAACCCTTTTCCATTTTTTTGTCCTTAGTACCATCTGGGACTGACAGCTCAGCCTGAACTCTACCTTCTGAACACCGTGGATGCTGACTCACTTGTGTCTAGATGACTGACAGCCTGAGAGACTGTTTAAGAACTACTTTGTCTTAGTCCTTTTGTGCCAGGTGTCCTGTTAACATATCTCTGTTAGTTCAGAGGTGAGTTTTGTTCAGATGTTTTGAACAAAAGTCAAAGATTTCCTCATGGGAAGGGTGTTAAAAGCTGCCAGCTCTAAGTGTAGGACAGAGACCCACCCACCTCACGATGGTCCTACAGTAGCCAGAGTGACATGATTGGCCCACGGTGGCCACACACCCCTATGGGCTTGTGTCTTGACCTCTGGAATTTAAAAAATATATATGTGTATATATTTATGTAAACCTGAACATGTCAGTTTGGGTAGAGTTTTAAGGTTACGTGAAATTGATAGGTCTTTCTTATTTTTTTAAAAGCTATAGATAAATCAGATATTTGTTTTCTCTGGGTCACAAGTGACAGAGGAAAGGGAGTAATGCTCTTTTTCAGAATGATCTGGTCAAATTGACTTGCCTTTTAAAGTGACACTTGACTATGGCTAGTTAAATTCGATTTCAGTTTTAACCAGACCCTTAGCGACTACTGACTAGCAGCACATCATTTCTAAAGGAAACAGTTCTTCTTTTCAGCAGATTTATCCTGGTTATATTGTGTGCTTTGCAATTATTATTCTTTGTTGCTTTTCTTGAAATCTTGTCAGAGGTATGGTGGTATTTCCCAAAGAGCTTAGTACCTCATCAGAAGATTCAGAAACCATACTCTAACCAATGATCAGTTTTCCATGTGACATCGTAACTCAGCCCATTCTAGCATTCAAGCTTTAGGGATAAAAAGAAGAACCTTCTAACATTTAACTTTGTAAGTCCCAAACAGAAAATGATGGAGGTTACTTGTTTTCTTTCTAACGTTTGTAGAGTTCTACCATGTCTTTTCTTCCCATTTTTCCCCACTAAAACTCCACAGACACCATTTCTAGGTCCAAAGTCTATTTCCAGGAATGGTTATATTTCTAGTGTTGAATTTCCTTGAATGCTAAGCATTTTATTTAAGATACTTATATCAAGTAATACGAGAGCAGAACTAGACCAGGACGTGGACGACTAGTTCTCCTGTCATAAACTGCCTGCCTACATGTGGGTGATAGACTTCTTTTGACCCCTCTTCTTAACCAGGACTTTTTTCCTTAAGATTTTTATAATAAAAATTAATATTTAAAAATTGGAAAAATGTTGCATAATTATCTGATTGAAAAGAAGATTTGCCACACTGGGCTTACATTCCTGCATGGAATTGCAGTTGGCTGGAACTGGATGGTGGCTAGTCCGTTTTAATGGACTATACTCAGGGTGGCACACACTTCTTCGATTCGTTTCCTTCTAGCCCCAAAGACATTGAGTTTGCAAACCCTGCAGCTTTTGTATGACTTTGAGCATCATTTTCCTCTTTCAGCTTAAAAGTGAAATATCTGACCTCTCTGTCTTATTTTAAAAGTTAGTATTGGGCACCTGGGTGGCTCAGTCGGTTGGGCGTCTGACTTTGGCTCAGGTCATGATCTCACAGTCTGTGAGTTCATGTCCCACGTCGGGCTCTGTGCTGACAGCTTGGAGCCTGGAGCCTGTCTCTCTCTCTCTCTCTCTGCTTGTCCCCTGCTCATGCTCTGTCTCTCTCTGTCCCAAAAATAAACAAAAACATTAAAAAATTTAAAAAATAAAAATGAAAAAAATTAAAAAATAAAAGTTAGTATTTTTTCAGTAAGACTTTTTAAAATTCCAGACATCGTTTATCTTCACTTATAAAGACTTGGCCCTCTAAGTGGCAGGGAGTTGTCTAAGGTAATACTTTTTAAAAATTCTCTCATTTCTATTTCAGAGGCCCTTGAAACTTCTGGTAAGAGTAGCATTTGTAGGTTAGAGTCCTTCTGATCTTAAAAATGAAACTGAATTAACATCAGTTATCAGCTTTCATTTGAAAACGAGATTTCTTTTTTTTTTTTTTTTTTAATTTTTTTTTTTTTCAATGTTTATTTATTTTTGGGACAGAGAGAGACAGAGCATGAACGGGGGAGGGGCAGAGAGAGAGGGAGACACAGAATCGGAAACAGGCTCCAGGCTCTGAGCCATCAGCCCAGAGCCCGACGCGGGGCTCGAACTCGGACCGCGAGATCGTGACCTGGCTGAAGTCGGACGCCCAACCGACTGCGCCACCCAGGCGCCCCGAGATTTCTTTTTTGAAAGAGAGGGAGAGCATGAGCACACACGCACATACAGGGGAGGGGCGGGGGGGGGAGAGGGAGAGAGAGAGAGAGAGAGAGAGAGAGAATGAATCTTAAGCAGGCTCCATGCCCATTGCGTAGACTGCTGTGGGGCTTGATCTCATGACCCTGGAGATCATGACCTGAGCCAAAACCAAGAGTGGATGCTTAACTGACTGAGCCACCCAGGTGCCCTGAAAAAGAGATTTTTTAAATGAGTTTCAGTATTTTAGATTTTTTTAAAGACATTTTATTTATTTAAGTAATCTCTACACCCAACATGGACTTGAGCTCATGACCCCAAGATCAAGAGTCACATGCTGTTTGACTGAGCCAGTCAGCTGCCCCACAGTATTTTATATTCTTTATACACAGATAGCAACTCTAGATGAACCAATGTGGATTTTCCTGCCTCTCTTGGAAATTCAATTTCTCAGGTAGTTAGTTTCATGACCAGAGAGTGTTAGGAGAAAGAAGAAAAAGGTTACAAAATTCTGTTTTGCCACTCATAAAAAGATGAAGTGCTTGGTTAAACAGAGACTAAGTACTTGGGGGAGTCTAGCTCTCATCTCCATCGTATGGCTGTACATTAATGGAACAGACTGGAGTTTACAAAAGCTTTTAAGTTTGGGGCGCCTGGCCCACTCAGTCGGTAGAACATGCAACTCTTGATCTCAGGTTGTGAGTTCAAGCCCCATGTTGGTGTGGAAGCTACTTAAAATAAAAATAAGTTGAAAAAATGTTTATAAATTTATCCATCAGGTCATACAACTCCTGTAATCTGAAAAGTTGATAAACTGAGTCACACCAAAATCAGTAGAGGAGACTGATTTCTAAAGAATGAGTCTTGGGTAAACTTTTTTTCTAAGTTAGAACTTTTAATCATTCTCTAATTTATATTTACAAATCTGGATTTTATATTATATGCTTTTATGGCTATTAACATATTCAATCGCAAGATAAACCTAGAAGCATACACTCAACTCAGTTCCTCAGGTTTAACATTATGGAGTCAATTTATAAGAGGATGCTCTGACAATGAATATCCAGAATGTCAAAAAAATACAACTAAATAATAGTTACTGGGCAGCTGCCGCTACATAACCACATGTCCACCTAATATAAAAAGCAGTCAGTCAGTTTTGGTTCAGGTCATGATCTCACAGTTCATGGGTTCGAGCCCCATGTTGGGCTCTGTACTGACAGCTCAGAGCCTGAAGCCTGCTTGGGATTCTGTGTCTCCCTCTCTCTCTGCCCCTCCCCTGCTTGTGCTCCATCTCTCAAAAATATATAAATGTTGAAAAAAAATTTTTAATTAAAAAAAATAAAAGGCAGAGCATATTGAGGCAAATGAAATAGTTTAGCAAGTGAGGCATCAGGGGTTTCAGTAGTTAATGAAAAAAGCCTTCTCAACTTTAAACATTATGATATCAAGCCTCCAAAGTTTTGCCCCAGAAGTGTTGTCTTCAACACTGTGACCCCTCTTCTTAACGCAAGCTAAAGTGGATAAATGAGCATCCTGCTTCTTTTCTACACAGATGATTTTACACGTTAATTTAAATACAGTTTGTGAGTTCTCATGCATAGCTATTCTTGGTGCATAAATACTTTGCATTTCTGTTTCAAGCAATACATATATTCAGCTCTCAGTAAAATTACAAAATTCTGGAACCTGTTGGGTGTTTTGAAAAAAGCCCATTTCTAATTAAACACTTAAGTCTATTTTTAATGCAGAGTATACATTGAGAGAATGGAATCTTTCCAGGACCCTGAATAGAAGTACTTCTCCATTGTGGAATCAACACGAAGGGTGACATTTCTATGCCTGCTGTTCTCAATCTCCCTGACCTCCATGCAACATATTAGGTCCAGCTGCAGGACTATTTAGTGGAATAAAGTCGTTGGATTCTTGCCTTGCCTATTTTCCCCAGAGGACAGTGTTGCCCAAAATATGTATACTTGTTGGTGGAACTAGGAGAGCCCCATGACAGGTACAAATGACAATTTTAAAAATAATTGCCTGTGCCAATTAATACACAGAACAGTGGGGGTTAATGCCTGGACTGCAGACTTAATTTCAGATATTCCGACATTGTTTCTTTCCCAAATACTAGACTTCACCTTCCTTTCAGATGAACTCTCCACCGTAGGAGACATCAAAGAAAAGGAAGTAACCACCACAGATAATTTTATAATGCATTCTTGATTTTTTTTCAGTGAATGCTTTTTTCATTTGTTTGTTTCTGGTTTTGCTTTTTTTTTTTTTTTCCCTTTCTCCCCAGGCTTGGAGTCTTAGAAGGTAGATCTGAGTCACAGATGTAATGACTTCAACAGTATAGTTAATTTTTTAGAGCCTTAGGGCAGTTGTAGAGGAGTTTCAGGTCACAGGTGTAATTAACATTTAATGTCTGTTTTGATTTCTGTGTTTTCGAGTGTCATACCAGATTAGCAATAGCACTGGACTAATTCCTTTCACCCCTACCGTTGTCATCTGGGGAAAAGGGATTTTTTTTTTTTTTTTAGCAATTCATCTTTGTACTCCTAGAAATGCTTTCAAGTATAAAAATGAATACATAGATATTTTTAAGTGTTAAACATTTATGTTTGTGGCAAAATAGTCAAGTTTTGAGATAAGAGCGAAGCACACAATGGTAAATCAAATTTAAATAACAACATGGCCATTCTCCTCTGATGTAATTGTTTCCCATTCTCAAAAGGAATTTATGAAAGCTTTAATTGCCTTGCCCTATTTGGAGAGAATTAAACAATGAATGGAGCATCTTTTTTTTTAAGGTTTATTTATTTATTTTGAGAGAGAGAGAGAGAGTGAGCAGAGGAGGGACAGCAAGAGAGAGAGACACACACACACAGAATCCGAAACAGGCTCCAGGCTCTGAGCTGTCAGCCCAGAGCCCGACGTGGGGCTTGAACCCACAAACTGCGAGATCATGACCTGGGCTGAAGTTGGACACTTAACCAACTGAGCCACCCAGGCTAGACCATCACACATTTAATACAGATATAGATAATTTTTCTGTAGCCATTATATAACTAACTCCTAATTTTCAGATTGGTTTGACGTAATATAGATTATTTTTTGCCACTAACTAGAAAATAAAAATTCTAAAAGTCAGAAAATCATGTCCTAGGTTCTGAAAGACAACAAGGATATTTTTGGGTTGACTATGACTCTTGATTTGGAAATCAACATAAACAACTGAGACTTGCTATACAAGGCTATGCGGAATCCTGTCTCATACTTTTGCAGTATAATTTACTACATACTGAAAATTTATTCTTCAGAATAAACAGTTTTCAGAAGCCTTCTTGTCTTGTATGTAGCTTCATTTTTTGGACACATTGAAGAATCGAGGTCTAATGTAATCCTTATACATAGAATAGAGAACACCTAGAAACAAAAAAGTAGACATCAATACGGTATCTATGGGAAACAAACACTGAATTTATTGTATTCTGCTTGTATTTTTCCAAAACTGTCCCTCAGTTTAGGTGCCTTTTTTTTTTTAAGTGACCTCTACACCCAATGATGGGCTTGAACTCACAACACCAAGATCAAGAGTCACATGCTCTACCGACTAAGCCAGCCAGGGGCCCCGTTATCCCTTAATTTAAAAACAACTGCCTTCCATCTCACTAACTTTTGGCTTAGAGTATATAAGTGGCTCCAGAAAAAGAAGCCCAAAAAAGTTAGAGCCCATTAAGATCAGTACAAATCTAAATCTGAATTTATAATGTTACTATGTCATCCTAAAATTTGAATTTTAAAATATTGGTGAAAAAGAGAGAGGGGGGAGATTTGGCTAGATAATAAAATAGAAATAATAGACACCTCAACTTAGCAAACCTCTATTCAGTGTCTGCTTGTGCTCAATATCTCAAGAGAAGCAAAACTGCTTCTAGGGGTTTAGTCTAGTGGGTGAATTAGCTGTGAGTTTAGGCAGATGACATAGATGTGGGTCTTTCACCAGGATGAGGCCCTAGGGCCATGCAGAAAAGGGTAAGGAGTCAGGGGAAATAGCGTGTGGAATAGAGTGCTTTCGTTGAATTGTGGGGATGTCAGCAAATGTTCATATCCAAAGCAAGTTAAGGAGTCCGCTAAGCTCCCATTCCCGCCCGTATCAATTATCAAGGCTTCAGATATCTAGTAGATTGTCTAATCTAAATCCTCCATTTTCTTCTGCTTTCTTACACTTCTTGTTACCTTCAAAGAGTGCACAGAGAATAAGGGGTCAGTAAGTTAGTTGTTCTCATCTCAACATGGTAGTCACGTGAGGCAGCTGTCTGCACAATTTTCTAACGAAACAGGAGTGTAACTATCATAGATGCATAAGATCCAAGGCAAAATATGCTTACCTGAATCATTGTCATATCTAGGGAAATAACATTCTCCAATGCAGAGAGACTTCTAGAACTCATTTCCCTATGCTTATCAGACACAGATATTTCTTACCTCATGCCTACCTTTTAAATGTTGGTGTTCCCTGGAGTTCCAATCTCAACTCTTTTCTCGCCTCACTCATACCTGTTGCTTCACTGGTAAGCAAGTTATTAGATCTCTCTTCTGAACATGAGACTTATATTCATTATACTATACGTGGCATTTCCACATACATGGGTAGGTGGCTGCCAGACTTTTAAATTGTGCACAAATCAGTAATTTGAGCTTGCTCCTCAAAATGTTCATTTATTTATAAACTTATATAAATGTACTATTGGTCAGTGTGTCTATTAGTAAAGCTTTTTGGTTTTTTAATTTTTTTAATTTTTATTTTATTTTTTTGATGTTATTTTTGAGAGAGAGACAGAATGCAAGTGGGTTGGGGCAGAGAGAGAGGGAGGCACAGAATCTGAAACAGGCTGCAGGCTCCAAGCTCTCAGCACAGAGCCTGACAGGGGGCTCGAACTCACAAGGTGTGAGATCATGACCTGAGCCGAAGTCGGACGTTCAGTCCACTGAGCCACCCAGGCGCCCCAAAGCTTTTTGTTTTTAAGATAGAAATATATTCTTCCTACATACCCACGGATTTCCTTCTACATCTCCTAGGGTATGAGTACTCTAATTTAGAGACATCTGCCACAGGTACCTCAGTCAGTATAATATAGAATTAAGAGTTCAGGCCCTGGAGTAGAGAGCCCCCGTGATTGTGAGCAAGAAAGTTTTCCTCTCTAAGCCTCAATTTCCTTATCTGTAAATGGGATTATAACAGTACCTACCTCATAGGGTATTGTTTAATAAAGACTTTGGTCTTCGTCCACAGTTCCTGGCATAGAGCTTCCAAAATGCTTGGAATTTACCAGGTATGGGAGTATCTTTGTTATTCATGAGCCTCTTGGATCATACCGGAGTTTACGTTAATGGTGTGATCCATGGTGGGCTCCTAGATAACATCAGGATATGGCTAGTCATGCCAGGAAGACCAACTATGTGACTAGACCTCCAGGAGGGGAACAGGACTGGAGACTGAGTTGTGTCATAGGGCCAGTGATTCAATCAATGGTGCCTACGTAACGAAGCCACAATAAAAACTCTGGGTACTGAAGCTCCGTAGAGTCTCTTGGTTGGTAAACACACTGATGTGCCGGAAGGGTGGCATTCCACAGGGAGAGGGTACAGAAGCTTTGAGTTTGGGACCCTCCCAGACCTATACCCTATGTGTTTCGCTTGGGCTGCCTCTGATCTGTATACTTTGCAATAAAACTGTAATTGTAAGTATAGAGCTTTCCTGAGTTCACAGGTTGTTCTAGTGAAATATCAAACCTGAAGGAGTCTTGGGAACCCCTGAATTTGTCGCTAGTTGGTCAGAAGGGCAGGGGGCCTGGGAACCCCCAATGGCTGGTGTCTGAAGTAACAGCAGTCCGTTCGGGAACCATGTCCTTAAACCTGTGGCATCTGAGGTGAGCTGCAGTAGTTGGCGTCAGTATTGAATTGTATTACAGTACACCAGGTGGTGTAAAGAGGTATTAATCATTAGGATTAAATCACTATATTGTACACCTGAAACTAACATAACACTGTATGTTATACTGGAATGAAAATGATAATAATATAAAGTTTACCTACAAAAAAAGGTTAAGTGAGGTAGTGATATATAAAGCAATTAGAGTGGGTTCCACATCATAAACACTCATTAACTATTAGCTATTATTTTGTCCAGTACTTACTGGACTTACTCTCCTACCAACCCTGTTCTGCTTCATTTTTTACATTAGTGCAAGGCCCACCTTATATCGGATTGCCCAAACCAGAAACCTAGGAATCATCCTGGACTCCTCCTTCCTTCCTTTTCCCACGCACTTAGTTGCTGAGTCCTCAATGTTCGTAGACTCCATCTCCTCCCGTTTTCACCATTACTGCTTTAATTCAGACCCAGTTCATCATCTCATTGGCCTCTCCGTCTTTATTTTCTCCCCTCCTTTGCCAATCATCTCTAATCATTTTCTTTTTCCTTTTCACATTTTTTTTTCATGGTGAAATATAATATGCATGGAAAACAGTAGACACAAGTTAAACGACTAGATTAACAAACAGTTGTAGACTGAATACCTGTAATTGTGGGTCAAGAAATAGAATATAGCAAGCATCCTAGAAGCCTGGCTGTATCTCGCTCTTTTCCATAGATAACCACCGTTCTGACTTTTATGGTAACAGGTTTTTTCCTTGTCTTTATACTGTGACCATCTGTTTAAACAAACAGTTTCATATTGCCTGTTTTTGAGCTTCGATAAGGCAGGCATCTTTCTGAGCTGCCATTCTGACTACGTTACTCCCCTGTTTAAATCTTTCACTGGCTCACTTCATCTCGTTGACTTCTCAGCTCGCAGCCATGTAGATCTATTGGGGATTTGTTTTCTATCAGGTTAGCTAAACTGTAATTCCCATCGCTGCATTTTTTCTGAGTTAGCTTGGCTCACAAGAGACATTTTGCTTGAGATTTGAAGGTAAAATTGAAGCAGTATAGCTTCTGTATTCTTTTCACACTTGGAAGGCTCAGTGCGGGGTTACTAGGCGCTGTTACAGCTTGTGCGTGTTGTTTATCTGCTGGCTCACCTTGCCGTTGCTGGGCAGCTGTCAGACCCACAGATCGTTCAGCTCCTTCTGGAGCTCCTCCTTTAGCTTCTTTGGCTACAAGGCCAGTGGATTAGCTCCATGATAGACGGCGCCAGCTTCTCCTACAGGTCACACCATGATCGAAGTTGGAGTCAGTTAGAGACTGACTCAGGTTTCTATTTCTCTGTGGGTTCCAGCTCTTCCTTGCAGATTCCAGTTTATTTTTCCTTCCCAACTGCTGCCTGGCTAAATTTAGGCTCCAGTATTAGAAACATAAGCAACAGCCTCACATGGACTGTTTAACCAGCTCCCAAAGTTGGTTAGGGTCATGTTTCTATAATAACTCCCTTTGTATAGATCACCACTTGTAGTTTTACTTCTCTGGTTGAACCCTGACTGATACAGATTTTGGTATCAGAAGCTTCCAGAGGAACATAACCATGAGTGCAGGTGCTCTGAATAGGTTCTGGGTCACCTCGAATTGGCTCTCTGGTGTGATGAGATTTAAAGATATTAATGGTCATTTTTTCCAGTAGTAAAGACAATGCTAGCAGCCCATGGCATGCTAGCAAAGCATTTTTTAAAGATTGTCGCCTATAGGGGCGCCTGGGTGGCTCAGTCGGTTGAGCGTCCAACTTCGGCTCAGGTCACGATCTCGCGGTCTGCGAGTTTGAGCCCCGCGTCGGGGTCTGGGCTGATGGCTCAGAGCCTGGAGCCTGCTTCCGATTCTGTGTCTCCCTCTCTCTCTGACCCTCCCCCGTTCATGCTGTGTCTCTCTCTGTCTCAAAAATAAATAAACGTTAAAAAAAATTTTTTTTTTTTAAAAAAGATTGTCGCCTATAGATAAGATACCCTTAATCAGGTGCCTGTAGAAAACAAGGCTTTGGGTGATCAAGTATTTACTGTCATAGAACATTTAGTGGAAAAGAGAAGTATAATTAGGTTGGTTTCTTCTAAGTGTGCTGGAGAACTCGGGAAAACAAAATGATGGGCTCAGGGCTTTGAACTCCTCGTTTAAAGTCCGATGAGGGGACCTGAAAGCTTTATGACTTCCCAGAAAGAAACTCAACTCCTGTAGCTGTGAGGCTGATATTTTTGAAAAACACAACACAGGGACTAATCCTGTGAGTGGCTAATCACTACAATCATAAAATTCCCACCCTCACAGAGTCTCTTTTGTCAAAGTTAGGGCATTGCTTTGGAAAGAGTGGGACCCTGAAAATTAGGATGGGGATACGTGGGCAGATTTCAGTGAAAGGGAGTCCTTAAATCCCTGTATCTGACGGAGACCCCTCTCCACTCCTTTCAGAGAACGACTGAAACTTGGACTGAAAGGTAATCTCCACTAAATGAAGCTGCAATGCCAGAGCTTTCTTGGTATAATTCTAAGGTGCAGCAGTGATTCTGTACTGGCAGTGATTCTTCTTTACTGGGGCAATTTTATTCCCCAGGGAAATCTGGCAATTTCTGGAGCTGTTTTTGGTTGTCACTCTGGGGGTGGGTAGGTGCTGTTGGCATCTAGAGGGTAGGGGCCAGGGATGCTGCTAAACATCCTGTAATGCACAAGACAGCCCTCCACAACAAAGAGCAATTAGTCCAAAATGTCAGTAGTGCCGAGACTAAGAAACCCTGACATTTGGGAAGGTATCCAAAGGCTTAGGGAGATTGGAATGTTAAGGTAGATTTATCCTGCTCATTCACCCCCTAAATATATCTACTCCCTTCACTAAGACTGGGAAAAACACATTTGTGAAGGGAGTCCTGGCATCCTCGGAGAGTTCCGTGGCAACTATCTTCTGTAACCAGAAATGACGGCGGAAACTGCTAAGCTTCCTGAATTCAGTGGAGATGGTGGGATCCTGAGAAGCAGGGGTCAAGGAGCACCATTTAATTGACAAAGACGAGGAAAGTGTGATTACTGTAATGGGCAGCAAAGACTAAACAGTAATCAGAATAGGCTAAGCCACAAAGACCTTTGGCATTGTCTAATTGATTATGGTGTCCCTAGAGTTGAAAGTGGTGGGCAACATTTAAGCAGAAAAGCTCTAGGTTTGGTGAATAAAAGTTTAACTTGAATCATCACAGTAGACAGCCATGGGCCCCCAACCAATTCCCAGATTTGAGTCACTTCACAGACCCAGAGTCCCTTGAATAAAGGAGAAGTCAGATCTCCTTAAGAAAAGATGCTGTTAACACGACCAAAAAGTAAATACTATGAACAGATCTGTGGCCCTTCACCAAGATGCCTATGCATAAGGAATGGCAAATGATCACATTTGTGAGATTATGAAACACTGGCTCTGAATTGATACTAATGCCTGGAGAATTAGGGCGGTCTACCAGTCAAGCTAGGAGTTTATGAAGGTCAGGTGGTCAGTGGAGTTTTGCTGTGGGCCCATTTTGCAGTTGGCCTGGTGGGCCCCTAAATCCATATGTCATTTGGATTGTCATTTCCCCAGTTCTGGAATGTGTAACTGGAAGGGACATACTCAGCAACTGTCAGAATCCTCACATCAGTTCCCTGACCTGGGGTGTAAGGGCTATTATGGTGGGGAAAGCCAACTGTAAGCCGTTCTACTTGCCTGTATCTACCAAAAGAGTAAACCAAAGCAGTACTGCATTCCTAGATGGACTGTAGAGATTAGTGCCATCATCAAGGACTTTAAAGATGCTAGGGTGGGGACTCCTACCACATACCAATTCAGTTTGCCTCTTTGGCTAGAAGACAGATGGCTCTTGGAGAATGATAATGGATTTCTATAAACTTAATCAGATGATCACTCTAATTGCAGCTGTTGTCCAGGTGTGGTTTCATTGCTAGAGCCTATCAATACAAGCATCTTTGCTGTTTGATTCGCAGCGATGAATCTGGCTGATTGCTTTATTCTCTAGAGCTTTTAATAAAAACTACCAAAAGCATTTTGCTTTCACCCGGTTGGGCCAAGAGTATACTTTCACTACTCAGTCTCAGGGCTGCCTGAATTCTCCAGACTATACCATAATCTGGTCTGCAAGGACTTTGATCATCGCTCCATTGCACAGGACAGCACGTTAATCCATTACATTGATCTGATCTATCAAGGGGAGATTACGGTACTACTATATAATGGTAAGGTAAGGAGGTATGTGTGGAATGCATGTATCTTCTGGGCATTTTTTAAAAAATTTTTTTTTTAACGTTTATTTTTGAGACAGAGAGAGACAGAGCATGAACGGGGGAGGGGCAGAGAGAGAGGGAGACACAGAATCGGAAGCAGGCTCCAGGCTCTGAGCCATCAGCCCAGAGCCCGACGCGGGGCTCGAACTCACGGACCGTGAGATCGTGACCTGGCTGAAGTCGGACGCTTAACCGACTGTGCCACCCAGGCGCCCCTGGGCATTTTTTTAGTACTCCCATGTCCTGTGATTAAAGACCGTGGAAAACTATACCCAATACAAGCAGACTGGCTAAGGACCCAGACCATTTAGGAATGAAGGTGTGGGTCACCATTCTAGTCAAATAACCTGGAATAGCCAAGGTGCTTGCTGAAGGCAAAGTGAGTAAGAAATGACTAGTGGAAGAACATAGTTATAATACCAGCCATGACCATTCGACCAGTTGTAGAAACAAAGTCTGATGGGAATATTTCTTCCTTATTTTGATATGAATACATTTGTATACACATTAATTTTTTTTCTATTTGCTACTTCCATTTATCTGCCATCTAATGTAAAAAGTGTTAATAATACTTAATCTTACATTTCGGGATTTAGGTTACAGGATATCAAACAGGAATGTGACTCTATTCAAAGACAAATCAACACCACCCAAAGATGGGTAAAAGGATTTTTGTATCCTCTTTTGGGACAGAATTAGCATGTTTTTGGTTATACAATGGATGGTTGGTTTTGCCATTGTCTTTATTTGAAAGTTAAGTGTATTAAAAGAGATGTACATGGATGCCAGGTTGACAAGGCCTAGTGGTAAGTTTGTGTTGTGTCAACTTAACCCTAAACTAATAACTACATTTCCAGAATTCCTTTCCGTTAATTCCCTAAGTTATTGCAGAAGAAACACTTTGCATAAGATTTAGAGGACAGAAGTGAAGCAGCGGCTAAATTCATTTTTTTCTTGGAAGGCAGCACATGGTTGTTTATCTGCTGGTCCACTTTGTTGGCATGGGGCAACAACTAAGAATGCATCTACTGTGGATCTGCTTAATTTCCTCCTTCACCTTTTCTGACTCCTTGGCTTGGTTCATGTTTATCTCCAAGATGAAGGGCATCATTTTTCCCTCTGTCACTCCCATCATCGAATTCAGAGGCTTAGAGATGGTGAGAAACCCACAAGGGTTCCAGTCTATCCTATGTGTTCAGCTCATCCTTGTAGCTCCCAGATTTTTCTTGCTTCTCTCACTTTACATCTACTTAAAAAAAAAAAAAGATTGATTGATTGATTGATTCATTCATTGGGAGAGTGCAAGCGGGGGAGGAGCAGAGAGAGGGGGACAGAGGATCCAAATCCTGCTCTGTGCTGACAGCCCCATGTGGGGCTTGAACTCACAAACTGCAAGATCATAACCTAAGCCAAAGTTGGGCGCTCAACTGACTGAGCCACCCACGTACCCCCACATCTACTTTTCATTTTTTTTTAATGTTTATTTTTGAGAGACAGAGTGTGAGTGGGGGAGGGGCAGAGAGAGAGAAAGATACAGAATCTGAGGCAGGCTTTAGGCTCTGAGCTGTCAGCACAGAGCCCGACGCAGGGCTCAAATTCACGAACTGCGAGATCAAGACCTGAGCTGAAGTTGGATGCTTAACTGACTGAGCCACCCAGGCACCCCTCATATGGTTTAATCCTTAGGGAAGCCTCTCCTGGACTCTCAGCCCTAGTTAAATGCCCCTCCTTTCTGCTTGTGCTTCCATAGCAACAACCTGTGCTATCTCTGTCATAGCATCTGTGAGTTTATATGGTCTTCTGTTGTTGGTGTCTCTCCCTAAGGAGACCAAACTGTTTGAGGGTAGGGACTGAGTCTTATCTCTGTATCTCTAGACCAGTGCAGTGCTTTGCACATAGCAAGAGCTCAATAAATGTTTGCTAAATGATGAAAATGAGCACTGTAACTTTGTAGTGAGGCTTCTTGTATTTTGTTAACACCTGTGTATCACAGCTCATGGTAGTAAGATAATTACCATATAACTCCCTATACCCAATCCCCACACTGCTCATTCCATAATCCTAGACCTACTCTTAGGCTGATTCTACTCTGCACAGCATGAAAGAGAACTAAGAACATTGTAACTTGTTTTCATTAATGTAGACCAAAAAAAAAAAAAAAAAAAAAAAAAGATAATTTAGATCCCCAAAGTAGATTTCTTGTTAGAACTATCTGGTTTAGCTGTTGATATAACTGGAATTAACCAGGTAATTTTACACCTGTTCTTTGGATTTCACTATGTTAAGTAAAGTATAGCCTAATTTATAGACTGATTAAAAAAGGATTGCCTATTGCTCAGACCGGGACTAAAAGGAGAACAGATGTGGAGATTGTGGGCTCCAAAAAATGTATTCTTCCCAGTTAAACTACATCAGTAATTATATCTGCTGTTCAAATAGGCCAAGAACTATGACTGCTGCTCTTAGGTGAGCAGTAAAGGCTGGAATCTAGAACCACTGCTTTAGTTGGGTTACAGAGGGTACAAACTATTCACTGCTCCTTTCATAATACAAGATAACAGAACCCAAAACCTAGTTCTCTACCTTTTTAAAATGTTTATTTATTTATCTTGAGAGAGAGAGGGGGAGAGAGTGGAGAGGGGCAGAGGGAGAGAGAGAACCCCAAGCAGGTGCCACGCCGTCAGTCCAGAGCCCAATGTAGGGCTCGATCTGGCAAAACGTGAGATCATGACCTGAGCCGAAATTAAGGGTCAGACTGTCAAGTGACGGAGCTACCCAGGTGCCCCCTCTGTTTTAAACTGAGTTATAATAGACCTATAACATTATATTAGTTTCAGGTGTACAACAATGATTTGTTATTTCTATATGTTGTAATGATCACCACAGTAAGCCTAGTTGATGTCTGTAACCATGAATACTTACAGAATTTTTTTCTTGTGATGAGAACTTTGAAGATCTACTCTCTACTCTCAGCACCTTTCAAATATGCAAAACTATATGAACTATATTATGAACTATAGTCACCACTATGTACATGACATCCCCAGCACTTATTTATTTTATAACTGGACGTTTGTACTTTTTGTCTACTGGTTGTTTTTCTTTCAGTGCTTAAAATACCAAGAAATTAAGCCTATTATGGGGAAGCAACTTCAACCAAGTGAAGTTCATGGTCTTTCTTACCATTCCTCCTCCATTATATCATCTTAACCCAATTTTCATTTTCCAATATGATTGAATAAAATAAATAAAAATACTCACAAAGACAGCACAAGATACAAATTAAGCAGGTTACCTAGAGTCACAGCTCCTACAACACATCCTTGGGCAGCAACTCTCATGTGAATAAGATGAATGGACATTTTCTGATCCCTTCTGTACTTTAACGTGTAAAGACCATAGGACACCACAGTCATAAAGCCTGCTATTCCTGTGAAAGAAAAAAGTAGAGGTTATGTAAATAGTAGGCTAGAATCCCCAACATTTAGAGAGCTGAATAAGACTGTCCAAAGGATCAGTATTTGGAAGATAAGCAGGGAAGATACCAGAGAATACTTTAAAAAGAACCATGCTGGATTTGATCCACAGATTTTTTAAAGAGACCCTTAACATTTATGGATTCAATATTTGCAGTTTCTGACTCTTCCCAGAAAACCCCGAATCATAGAGTGTAGTAATTTCTCTTTTTCCTGAGGCATGATTTCAGATTGTGCATGCTGAGAGACTTTTATTTGGGGCAAGTCACTTTAGCCAGTGAGTGAACCAACAACAAACATCCCAGCATCCATAGCTTTCGAATGTTTGCCTTTACTCCTGTCTACTTGTTATCAAATAAGAAGTAAATCTCGTAAAATGAGAACATTTTTGATCTTCTGTAAAAATGAGATATTTGAATTGTAATGAGACATGGAAAGGTATGAATATTTGCACAGGAAGTGTGTGACTCCAAAAAGAACTATGACTCTAGGAGACTCCAGAAGGGCAAATATTTTTGTATTCCCTACCAGTGTCAAGGGGTGAATATGCTGCTGTGACAACCAAGATCCTATGTAATTGGCTCTAAGACAGAAAACCAATCAACTGAATAGGAAATGTTCTAGAAACAGATTTAAAACACTGTGAGAACACTGAGAATTCATGACAAATCAAAATAACCAAATAACAGATGAAGGAGTAATTATTTAATAAATTCCATCGGTACAATTTGTTGGTATAAAGAACTAATTTGGTGGGGCGCCTGGGTGGCGCAGTCGGTTAAGCGTCCGACTTCAGCCAGGTCACGATCTCGCGGTCCGGGAGTTCGAGCCCCGCGTCAGGCTCTGGGCTGATGGCTCAGAGCCTGGAGCCTGTTTCCAATTCTGTGTCTCCCTCTCTCTCTGCCCCTCCCCCGTTCATGCTCTGTCTCTCTCTGTCGCAAAAATAAATAAACGTTGAAAAAAAAAAATTTAGAACTAATTTGGATTTGTATCTCACAGCAGACCCTCCAAAAAAAATTCTGCAGGAGTTAGAATTAAATGTAAAAACAAAACAAAAACACCAATAAAAACAAAGAGGAACAGCATATTTGTAACATCTAAAAGAGGGTAAAATAGACTTAAGAGAAAATGATAAGGGCAAAGTGCCATTTTGACATAAGAATAAAGAAAACTTTTGCATAATGAAAACATGGGTCTATTTTTTGGGTTTTCTCTCCTATGTTGTTGGTCTGTGTATCTGTCCTTCCATCAACACCACACTGTCTTGATTACTGTAGCTATATAGTAAGCCTCCATATCAGGTAGAGTGATTTCTCCCACTTTATCCTTGTTTTTTAATGTTTTAGCCACTTTCGGACTTCTGCCTTTACTTGTAAATTTTATTTTTTATTGACTTTTTAAACTATTTTTAAAACAATTTTTAAAAACAAGTTTTTAATGTTTATTTATTTTTGAGAGAGAGACAGACAGACAGAATGTGAGCAGGGGAGGGACAAAAAGAGAGGGAGACACAGAACCCAAAGCAGGCTCCAGGCTCTGAGCTGTCAGCACAGAGCCTGACACGGGACTCAAACTCATGAACCGTGAGCTCATGACCTGAGCCAAAGTCGGACGCTTAATCTACTGAGCCACCCAGGTGTCCCTAAAAAAATTTTTTTTAAGTGTATTTATTTTTGAGAGAGAGAGAATCCCAACGACGTGGGGTTCAAACTCACAAACCCAGAGTTCATGACCTGAGCCAAAATCAAGAATCAGAGCCCAACTGACTAAGTCACCCAGGCACCCCTTTACATGTAAATTTTGGAGTAAGCATTGCTTATCTACTAAAAAACTTACTGGGATTTTGATGGGAAGTACACAAACCTGTAGATCAATTTGGGGAGAGTCTTCCAGTCCCTGAACACAATACTACCTGTGGTCTTTACATTTATTTAGGTCCTTTTTTAATTCTTTCATTAACATTTTATAATTTTCAGCATACAGATTGCATGTATGTTTTGTTAAGCATATATCTAAGCATTTCATTGCCTTTGGAGTGACTGGAAATGAGGTTATGTTTTTAATTTCAGTTTCTGTATGTTGTTAATACATGGAAATTCAGTTGATATTTATGTAGGATAGCAAATTTTGATTAGTTATGTTGGCACATGTATGCCTCTATAGGTGGGTGAGGATATATTTATTCTTTCAGAATCCATTTATTTATTTTTTTTATTTAAAAAATTTTTTTTTTCAACATTTATTTATTTTTGGGACAGAGAGAGACAGAGCATGAACGGGGGAGGGGCAGAGAGAGAGGGAGACACAGAATCGGAAACAGGCTCCAGGCTCTGAGCCATCAGCCCAGAGCCCGACGCGGGGCTCGAACTCCCGGACCGCGAGATCGTGACCTGGCTGAAGTCGGATGCTTAACCGACTGCGCCACCCAGGCGCCCCTCAGAATCCATTTAATAAGTGGAAGTAAGAGAGTAATCGCATTGACACGTATATTTTGTAGGCCGATTAGCAAATGAAATCAAAATTAAAATGACAAAAACAGCAAAAAACAAGTAATAATAGAATAGTGGCAGGCATGTTGAGAAACAGGTACAATGCTGAAAGCTCTGTGAGTTTAGCCAACTCTATAAAGATTTCTGGAAATATATAATAAGGGGTGTTAAATCAGATGTACTTCCTGCCCTAAAAATTCATACTCCGAGGAAATAAGCAAAAGAAACGTCAAGAAGTTGACACAAAGATGTTTATGGCTACACTATGTATGAAGAAAACCTGAACAACCCAAATGTCCCAAACAGAGGAAGAACTGCCATAGCTACGAAAAAAATGATAAGCATAGCAAGGAGTTTCAATATGTATAATGTGTGCAGAGACCTTAACAATGATCATAAAATAATTTTAAGCAATATAGATTGTATTTATTGATGGAATGGAAATATATCTACTTTAATGATGGAAGTTGTTGAAGACAATAAAAATATTTATTGGTGGGATGTAAATATATCTCTTTATAGATATATTTAATGATGGAAGTTGTTGAAGATAAATAAAAATGTTTTGTGAGTTTTCGGCACAGCTCACTCCCTGCAGCAGGAAATATATAGTAGATATTATTAAAATAACAATAGCTAAACAAACTATTCAATAATATATATTCAGATTTTGTCATTTATTTTTCTAGCAAAAACTTGATTCTCTTCCCTTATCAAATCAAGGCTCTGTTCTTAGTTAAATTGGTTTTGTTTCTTTTGGAGATTAAAGTCAGAACCTTTACTGTTTTCCATGTAGTGTCTCTGTGTAGTTTATATGTAATTGAATTTAGCTGGAAACACTTTTATCTTACTACTTTAATCACCCTAATTGTCTCTGGAAAAATTATTTAATTTGCAGTGGGCACAGTGATTAATCTCTCTATTCATGATAGTGATCTGTTCAAGTGGCAACAAATTCTTGAATTGTTTTTCCAGTTAACAATGCTAAGGAAGATGAATCACTATAACATTATTTGCTTCCATTTCTTGTGGGTGCTATTATCAAGTTTTAATCAAATGAAATTAAACGTATAAACAGCATATTAGTATAAAGTAAAATTTTGATTCTTTTTAATATGTGAATAATGACACGGGGTTGCTAGATTTGCAGTGGTAATAGAAACCCAATGATATACCTATTCAGAAAGTTTTAGGGAATTAATCACCTATGTCAGTGTAACTTACATAATGTAAGTCTCATTTAAATAAGTTATTTTATTTTATTTTATTTTTTTTTTTTTTAATTTTTTTTTTTCAACGTTTATTTATTTTTGGGACAGAGAGAGACAGAGCATGAACGGGGGAGGGGCAGAGAGAGAGGGAGACACAGAATCGGAAACAGGCTCCAGGCTCTGAGCCATCAGCCCAGAGCCCGACGCGGGGCTCGAACTCACGGACCGCGAGATCGTGACCTGGCTGAAGTCGGACGCTTAACCGACTGCGCCACCCAGGCGCCCCAAATAAGTTATTTTAATAGCTTCCAGACCAAATGAACACCAGGCAAGAGGCATGGCTGCAGTATACAATAATGCTTGCATCAGCTAAAGCATCCAAAAGAAGAAAGAGAAAACTTAGATTTTAAAACATAATATTGGTGTGTAGATTGTGTGTGTGTGTGTGTGTGTGTGTGTGTGTGTGTGTGTGTGTGTCTAAGTCCACTTACATATAGTATTTGTTCTAAATGTAGGCATATTAAGTCTGTGTCGGGAAAAGACAAACAGGCTAAGTCTCCAGGTCTAATTATAATACCACTTCTTTAATCTAGAGTCTATTTAACCATCAACCTCAACATCTGGAACACTTCAGGAAACCAGCAAAAAGGGCCATTGAACATGAACATCACAAAGTCCACGCTCTCAAGTGTACAGACAAGTAGGTAGGCCTAGGCTTTTTCATTCAGAGCTTCTTTACTCTGAAATGACTCACAGTTCTTTTAAACTTGGGTAGCTAGCTTCTGGTGCCACAGAATACTATAGTGAAGCAGAAGTTTTTGATTGCACTCAACATTAATGGAAGAGACAGAAAAATCTATAAACATCAGACACAAGAGTTTAAAGGTTGGAGTTAGCACAGAAAGAGACCTACACATCTCAGTAGTCACTCTTAGACTTTCAATGTAATAAACTGGTGCTGCTAATGATGTAGTCATCATAGAAGTGTTAAAGTTCATTCAACTCCAGTTAGAGTGGCTGGGAACTAGGAATCCGAGATAGATCTCGAATGAAGAGGAGTTAAGTAAGATTTGAAGCTTCGTAATAAAAACAGCTAACATTTACTGGGGATTTGCCATCTACTAGAAACTGTTCTGAAAGTTTAACTTCTGCTTAGAGAGGCTTAGCTTCAGTTATCTTAAAAGTTCAATGATGTAAAACATCTCCATTCTCAAAGATACTGGGTAAGGCATTATTATTATTACAGACAGTTCTCCAGTGTCCAGTCAAGGCTTGTACTTACCTACGGGGACAAAGGGGGAGTCTCTAGATTTCCTAATCAGTCGTGAGAGTGGGCTTTCCTCCCCATCTGCTGACCACTGGTTATCTGAAGACATTTTTCTCTCTAGTAACAGTAGGGGATAAATGTGGTTGCTGTGAATCATTAAAAATCCATTTACCCTCTCCCAATACATTGTCGATTATGTGTTTTCAGTTTGCTTGATCTGCCTGCTTGCTCCATTGAAATAAACAGTCCTGTTTCCTTCACCCTTTTCATTATGGAATCCTTTCATCTTGTTTGGGGGTAGGGGGTAAAAGAAAAAGAGAAGTGATGATAATCAGATTCCGTGAATACAGAACGAAGACACAGATCATAACTGGGTTATTCAGTCTCCTTTCACTGCTCAGCATTTGAGAACATGGGGAATCTCAAAACTTCTTCCACAAACAGGAAGACAGTGCTTTTACAAAACATTTTAAAGAATGATGGCAGTGCCACATACGCAGAATTACTTCCCGATTCACAGCTGATGGCAGAATGATCACTCCAATTCTTCAGAATGTGCAGAGCACTATAAAATGATTGAGACAGTGGAAATAATCCTCCTTGTCTATACAGGAATGAGGAAACTCACAGTCATCAACATGGCTTAGCAGCACCTCAGTCTGTTATCTGCACCACCCACTCTTTTTACCTCAAAATTCAAATATCATGGCTTCATCCTATAAATCGGTTTTCATCGGAAAATGGAACCCGGTAAACGGCAGAAGCACCATACCTTTGGCGTACCCCACCACCTGCTGCCTGTCCCAGTGCTCCTTGAGCAGGACGCTGTGGATCAGAACAGGCTTTGAAAGGCTGGGACACATTTATGTGCAATTTCCTACGAATTGATCATGAGAAAGCCCAGAAACAACCTGCTCGCCCCCGCCCCCGCCCCAGGGGGGGGCGTGGCCAGCTGGTATTGCCGAGGTTTCCACCTCCCCCGCTGGAAATTTACTACCACCACCTGGACCACAAACATTGGGGGTTTTGAAGACAGCACTAAGGAAACATTAAGGATTTTGAAGAAGATGCTTTTACTGAATTCTGCCTTCACAGGGAGCTCCCAACTTCTCTCCGTGGCTGTGAGTCCCCACAACCTGATACCAGGACCCCAAATCAAGAGGAAAGTGGGCCCGTGGTTACAACATTGGGCTTGGGTGGGGGTGGATGTTAGCCATCTGAGGCTGAGAGTCTTGTCTTTAACGACTCTGGGGGCGCCTGGGTGGCTCAGTCGGTTAAGCCTCCCACTGCAGCTCGGGTCATGATCTCCTGGTTCCTGGGTTCAGGCCCCCCACCCCCCATCAGTTCAGAGCCTGCAGTCGGCTTCAGATTCTGTCTCCCTCTCTCTCTACCCTTCCCCCACTCACACTCGGTCTCTCAAAAATTAATTAATCAATTAAACAAACATTAAAAAAAAAAAGAATATGCACTTGCTAAAGGGGCGCCCACTGCGGCCCAGATCCCTGACTGAGATGCCACGAGCCTGCACCTGGGGTCACCTGGAGGCGAGGCCCTCACACCTGAGGCTCCCGCAGAGTCTCGAGCAGCTTGAGCACCAGGCTGTAAAGCACTTGACGTCACCAAGCCCCCGGCCAATGTGAGAGCCCGGATAGGCGCAGGAAGGTGCTGAGGGAGTTGTTGTCCTGCGCCTGTGCCGGGAGCCTGAGCCTTCTGTGGCTCCCCGGGCGGGTCGGTGGTGGACGCTGCTTTTGCTTCTGTTGTGACCCCGCAGCCTTCGGGTGCTCGAGGCCTCGGAAAAGTCCTGGCTCACCGTCTCCATCTGACTGCATCCACAAAGATGAGCGCAGAGCACCAGGTAGCGTTCACGGTTTTTTCCTTATGGCTTTAAACTTTTAAGTAATTTCGAATTTACAGAGAAGTGCCCAGAATAGTACAAAAAATTGGATGTCCGACACCCAGCTTGCCTTTTGTTAACATTTAGCCACGTTTGCTTTATCATTTTTCTCAACGAAAATTTCTCCCTTCCTTCCTTTCTTCCTGAGACCCACCTGAGAGGGAGTCATATACTGATGCGCCCCAACCCCTAAAAACTTCTGTATGCATTTGGGGCATTCTTTTATGTAACCATAGTACCGTGGTCAAAATCAGGATGTTAGTTTTGCTATAATACTATAATATAAAGATTTCATTCATATTTCAGCAGTTAAGGTCCCAATGATGACCTTAATAACAAACATTTTTTTTCTAGGCTAAGATTCAATCAGGATTACATACTGCCTTTGGTTGTCAGGTCGCTTTATCCCCCCCTCTAATCTGAAACATTTCCTTAGTCGTTGTATTAGTCAAGATTCTCCAGAGAAACAGAACCAACAGGAGATATATATACACACATATATACTTACACACATATACGCACACACATACATGTATGTGTGTATATATATATATATATATGAGCTTGCATATCTCCGTATGCATATATTTATGTATATATACTTATATATGAAGAAATTTACTATAGGAATTGGCTCATGTGGTTGTGGGAGCTGAGAAGTCTCATGATCTGCCATCTGCAACCTCGCAATGGTGTAAGTCCTTATCCAACCCCAAAGGCCTGAGAACCGGGAGCAGTGATGTCTGAGGGCAGAAGATGGATGTTCCTGCTCAGGCAGAGAACACATTCACCCTTCCTCTGCCTTTTTGTCCTGTTCGGGCCCTCAGTGGATTTGATAATACTCCGCTGCATTGGTGAGGGTGCTCTTTATTGGTCTGCCAACTCAAATGCTAATAATCTCTTCTGGAAACACCCTCACAAACACACCCAGATATAAGGTTTTACCAGCTATCTGGGCATCCCTTAGCCCAGTCAAGCTGACATGTAAAATTAACCATCAAAATCTTCTTTTGTCTTGCATGACCCCGATATTTTGCTAACACAGGCCACTTATTTTGTAGGACGTCTCCCAATTTAGTTTTTTGCTGGTACTTCCTCATCATTAGGTTGCGGTTATACGTTTTTGGCAGAGTGATGCTGTGTTGTTGGTGTGCAGTATCCGGAGGCACATAACTTAGTTCGTCCGGTGGCAGTAACTTTGATCCACTGTTATGCTGATAAATGTCTAACAGCTGGTTATCCAGAGGAAGATAAGCCCTGACTTGTAATATTTGTCACTTTCCACTTGTAAATGGCCAATTTCAAGCTACTGTTATGGCATCGCTGAACACAAAGTTGGGAAGAGACGTGCTGCCCCTGAGTTGGGGTGAGTTGACTCTGGCACGCCACAGTTTTGAGCATTTGGATTAAGGTGGGGTCCGCCAGTTTCTACACTGTAAAGTTCCTCTTTTTTCCCTTTATTCATAATGAGTATTTTGTGAGGAGATCCTTTAGTATTATGCAAATACACTGTTATGTATCAGGCTTTTACTCATTAACTTCAGCATCCATTTATGATCCTTGCCTGAATCAATTAATGTTATGTTTGCCAGATGATAATTTTCTAAATACATCATTCTTTTTACATTTTTCAGTTGGCACTCTAATATAAGGAACTGCTTTTCCTTCTTTCCTATTATGCATTTATTTATATCGGTTTGGTCTCGTGAATTTCTATTTTATTCAGTGCTTATCCATCACCACCATTATTTATTTTGATGGTCAAATTGTCCCAGATTTGTCTAATGGGAGCCCCTTCAGGCTGGCTTGGGGGTTGATGGGGAAGGGTGGGAGAAAGGGGGAATTGAGTGATGGGAATTGAGGAGGGCACCTGTTGGGAGGAGCTCTGGGTGTTGTATGGAAGCGATGAATCATGGGAATCTACTCCTGAAGCCAAGAGCACGCTGTATACACTGTATGTTAGCTACCTTGACAACAAAATTGTATTTAAAAAAAAAAGAAAAAGAAAAGAAAGAAAATGTGATACGGAAATCACATTTATGGAAATGTACAATGGAAAATTATTTGGCTATAAAAAGAAGTACTGATATGTGCTATACCATAGATGAGCCTTGAAACATGCTAAGTGAAAGAAGCCTGTTATAAAAGACCATATATTGTGTGATTCCATTTTTATGAAATACCCAGAATAAACAAATCTATAGAGATAGAAAATAGAGAGCTGCCTGGGTGGCTCAGTTGGTTGAGCGCCTGACTCTTGGTTTCAGCTCAGGTCATAATCCCAGGGTCATGGAATTGAGTCCGGCATTGGGCTCCACGCTGAGTGTGGGGCCTGTTTAAAATATTCTCTCCCCCCACCCCACCCCGTCTCTCCTGCCTCTGCACCTCTCCCCTGCTTATGCTCACTCACTCTCTCTAAAATAAAAAAAAATAAAATTAAAACCATAAATTTTAAAAAATAAAATAGATTAGTGGTTGCCTGGGGCTGTGAGACAGTGGAAGGAAAATAGGGAGTGACTTCTAATGGTTACAGAGGCTTTTCAGGGGGTAATGAAAAATTTTTTTTAAATAGATTGTGTTGGGGGCACCGATAGCTCACTCAGTTAAGTATCTGACTCTTGATTTCAGCTCAGATCATGATCTCGTGGTTCATGAGATCAAGCCCCACGTCAAGCTCTGTGCTGACAGCATGGAGCCTGCCTTGGGATTCTCTCTCCTCTCTCTCCCTCTCTCTCTCTCTGCCCCTCCTCTGCTTGTGCTTTCTCTCTCTCTCTCTCTCTCAAAATAAACAAACATTTAAAAATAAAGATTGTGATGATGGTTGCACAATGCTAAATATAATAAAAATCACTTAATTGTATATTTCAGGTAAGTTTTAGGATATGTGAATTATATGTTAACAAAGTTGTTTAAAAAAAAAAGTCTTGACGGGGGAGGGGAAGGAAAAGAGAAAAGTTAGGGAGAGAGCCAAACCATAAGAGACTCTTAAAAACTGAGAATAGGGGCGCCTGGGTGGCTCAGTCATTTAAGTGGCCGACTTCGGCTCAGGTCATGATCTCGCGGTCCGTGAGTTCAAGCCCCGCGTCAGGCTCTGTGCTGACAGCTCAGAGCCTGGAGCCTGTTTCAGATTCTGTGTCTCCCTCTCTCTGACCCTCCCCTGTTCATGCTCTGTCTCTCTCTGTCTCAATAAATAAACATTAAAAAAAAAATTTAAAAACTGAGAATAAACTAAGGGTTGATGGGGAGTGGGAGGAAGGGAAGGATGGGTGATGGGCATTGAGGAGGGCACCTGTTGGGAGGAGCTCTGGGTGTTGTATGGAAACCAATTTGACAATACATTTCATATTAAAAAATAAATAGATAAATCTAATGACACACACACACAAGTTACTTGGAAAAAAAGCTACTTGGGTTGAATTTTCTCCCCCTGCATCAATGTGGTTAGTCTTCATTTAGAATACAATTAGGGCACCTGGGTGGAGTAGTTGGTTAAGTGTCTGACTCTTGATCTAGGCTCAGGTCATGATCTCACGGTTTGTGAGTTCGAGCCCCACATTGGACTCTACACTGACGGTGCTGAGGCTGCTTGGGATTCTGTGTCTCCTCTCTGCTCCTACCTTGCCTGTGCTTGCTCTCTCTCTCTCTCAATAAATAAATAAAACTTAAAAAAAAAACAGAAAAGAATTTTACACACACACACACACACACACACACACACACACACACAAAAGAATACCATTAGGTGTTTTTTATTTTTCGATTTTAGGGATGCCCCCCCCCATTCGTCATTTCATCTTATGTAAAAAACATTCTTTTGCATATTTTATGTAAGACATTAACATGGTTCCCCAAATCAAAACTATACAAAGGGTATATTTAAAACTGCATCACTGCTCTTCTCCCTTTTATTTCTGCTCTCTTCCCACCCACCACTATAGACAACCAATCTCGCTAGTGTCTGGCTTATTCTTCTGCAGTTTCTTTTTGCAAAAATAAACATATACGTGGGTATTCTCTTATTTACCCTTCTTTTTTACAGAGAAGGTATCACACTATAGCTAGTTTTAGCTGACAGAGCTTCTGTTTACTCAATAATATGTCCTTGAAATCACACCTTATCACCCTAGCAGCTCCTTGCCTCCCATCCAAGTACTAACCAGGCCCGACCCTGCTTAGCTTCCGAGAACAGACTAGATCGGGCGCATTCAGGGTGGTGTGGCCATAGACTCTAGCAGCTCTTTGTCATGCTGCTATGCAGATATGTAGTAAGTGCTCCGCTGTGCAAAAAGTGCCCTGGTTTATTCAAGCATATTCGTATGTATGAGCATCTAGCTTGGAACCATTACAAGCGATGCGACAATGAACTGTCTTGTGCTTCTGTACTTTCCTGTGGTTGGAAGCGTATCTTCAGGATGCAATTCTGGAGGTGGGAGTGCCGGGCCAAAAGGTAAATGCAGGTATAGTTTTGTCAAGTATTGCCAAACTCCACAAGAGTTGAACGCTTTGGCATCCCCATCAGCGATACGCAGGTATGTCTGTTTCCCCATGGCTTGCCCAACTGAATGTATTGTCAGACTTTTGGAGTCTTGGCAGACCTGACGTGTGAGAAGTGGTATCCCCCGGTAGTTTTAATTCGCATTTTGTGGATCGTGAGCGAGATTGAGCATGACGTCTAGGGCCATTTTTGCGTAGTAAAAATTATTTGCTTTCATAATTTTAAAGTTCCTGAGGAATTTGGGGAGGGTTGGCAGATATCCCCAGACTCGTCAAACGATTCTGAGTTCAGGGATCGGTACGGGAAACCTCCAGAAGTAGAAATGATCATTTTAGCATGAGGAGACTTCAGAGACAAACACGAGCTGTCCTGTAAAGTGCAGCCGAATTGCCTTTTTGAAACCTAGAGTTTCATGTTGTCCTTTTGTATCCCTCGTTCAGTTCTTCCCGCAACTCGTTTGCCATTCTGCACCGTTCTCACCTTGGCTCTGTGTTAGGCCAGCTGGAGCTTCGTGAAAGTCCCCACTATCATTTACATATTTGCCTTTTCTTTCTTTGTCCAGTCTAGCTGATGTGGTAGGCAGAATAATGCCTCCTCTACCCCGCTCCCAGAGATCTCCCCATCCTAGTACCCGCAACCTATTGGATGTGTTATGTTACAAGGCAAAGGGAAACTAAGGTTGCAGGTGGAATTAAGCTTGCTATCCAGCTGACCTTGAGATGTGGTTATTCTGGAGTATCTCGGTAGGGCCTGTGTAATCACAAGGGCCCTTAGAAGTGAAACTGGGAGACAAGAAAGTCAGATCCGTTTCAGACAGAGATTTGAACCAGCGTGGCCTCGCGAAGCTGGCGAAGGCAAGGGAACAGTTTCTCCCAGGGGTCCTACAGAAAAACGAACCAACAAACGAAACCCTGCCAACACGTTGGTTTTAGCCACGTGACACCCATTTGGGGCTTTTGTCCTCCAGAACCAGAAGATAAAAGTTTGTATTGTTTTAAGCCACTAAATCTGTGGTAATTTGTCATGGCAACAATAGGAAACTAATATGGCTGACACGGGCCTGGCATTCTCCCACACAGCCAGTCTGCCCCAAAGGCCAGAAGAGGGAGGTGATGTGGAAATGGACTTGGCAGTTCTGTTGAACTCCTACAAAGGGAAGTCTGTAGGGATGGAGAGGACTAAGGATGGAATTCTGGGGAAGTAAAAGGCAGCCAAGGAGCTCGAGATGGAGCAGCCAGAGGGTCAAAAAGACTCACAAGAAAAAGGAGGAAAGATCTCCAGAAGAGCGGTCAGAATGAGATAGTACACAGTTCATACAAAGAAGGAAGCCTTGGGGCGCGTGGGTGGCTCAGTCGGTTAAGCGTCTGACTTCCACTCGGGTCATAATCTCACGGTTCGTGGGCTCGAGTCCCGCATTGGGCTCTGTGCTGACAGCTCAGAGCCTGGACCCTGCTTTGGATTCTGTGACTCCCTCTCTCTCTACTCCTCCCCCACTCACGCTCTGTCTCTCTCTCTCAAAAATAAATAAACATTTAAAAAAATTAAAAAAAAAAAAAAACCCACCAAAGAACAAAGCCTTTATATTTGGGAAGCAGGATATCCGTGGTGGTTTCAAGGAGAACAGTTTCAGGGAGGGCTGGCTACCCAATGAGAATGGATTGAGGAGTGAGTGGGAAGTAGGCAAAAAAAAAAAAAAAAAAAAAAAAGGATTTGATATTTTTAAGAGATTTGAAGGGAGGAAAAGAGCATAGCGATTTCAGGGGAAAGCAAAGCTAAGGTTTTTTTGGTGTTTTTTGTTTGTTTTTACTGGAGGAAGGTGGTATGGATTTTAGGATATTTGTTTTTTTTTTAATTTTTTTTCCAACGTTTTTATTTATTTTTGGGACAGAGAGAGACAGAGCATGAACAGGGGAGGGTCAGAGAGAGGGAGACACAGAATCGGAAACAGGCTCCAGGCTCTGAGCCATCAGCCCAGAGCCCGACGCGGGGCTCGAACTCACGGACCGCGAAATTGTGACCTGGCTGAAGTCGGACGCTTAACCGACTGCGCCACCCCGGCGCCCCTGGATTTTAGGATATTTGAACACAAGGGGAAGAGTGAAGATGCAAAAAGAGTGCGACTTGGCAGGAAAAAAAAGACCGGGAAGAAATGAATCCAGGGCCCAGGGCTGGCCTTGCAGATCTGGTCAGGAGAGGGCATCCGGTGGGGTTCTTAAATCTGTAGACCCGCTCAATGGCTCTCTGTTTGTGTTTCCCTCTGTGGAGTAGTAAAAGTCCTCTGCTGAGAGGAGAGGCGTGGCGATGTGGAAATGAGCATGGTCAAGGACGGGCGGGACCCTGTGGCAGCTGAGGGTACATTAGCAGTTTCTGAGCAGCCCTGAGAAGTCTAACGGGGGCTTTGGGCTCTCTCCTAAAGGCAGCAGAAGAGACAAATGAGTGGGATCGTTTGTACGTTTCACACAGATGGAGTGCTGCAGGTAAAAGCTGAGTTAAGAGGAACCCCCTGTCCCCCAAGAAGCTTTGAGTCAGTCTGGGGCAGACAGATGAGTAAAGCAACAATGGCAGCACATGAGAACGTGGCAGGAGGAGGCCTGGGCTCGTAGGAGCCTGGATGAAGGACCTAAAGACCCAACTGGAGAATTAAGGAAGTTCATTTCGGAGAAAGTGACTTTTACGGGATATTGTGGAGAACTAGTCGATTTGAGGTGAAGAGAGGAGAGGGTAGGGCATTCCAGGCAGAGGGCACAGCGCGTGGAAAGGCTCAGAGGCAGAAGGTCCAGACAGCACAGTGTAGAGTCAGGGGTGGGAGTGGCTTGTAGAGAATTAAGCTGCAGGGCCAGTGGGGCCAGATCACGAGAGCCTTGCATTTTAACCTAAGGATTTTGAAGTTTCATCTGAAAACCATGAAAAGCCATCCAAAGGTTTGAGGCAGGAAGTGATTTAAAAAAAAATTTTTTTTTTTACATTTATTTATTTTTGAGAGACAGAAAGAGACAAAGCACGAGCAGGGGAGGGGCAGAGAGAGAGAGAGAGAGAGAGAGAGAGAGAGAGAGAGAGAGACAGAATCTGAAGCAGGCTCCAGGCTCTGAGCCGTCAGCACAGAGCCCGACGAGGGGCTCGAACTCATTGACCATGAGATCATGACCTGAGCCGAAGTTGGTGGCTTAACCGACTGAGCCACCCAGGCGCCCCCAGGTGGCACCATTTTTACCTAATTCTTACACTTTCAGGCATACCTGTCCTCCAGGTATGGATGTGTATTTGCTGTGTGTGCAAAAGGCAAATATTTTTTATGAAATTTACTCAGGATCCCAGAAGGCCTCCTTCCCAGAATACGAAGGGAAGAAAATAAAAGCACAGTAGCAAAAAGGGGGGGCCGACAGGTTATTATTGATTTATTGATTGTGGCCACGTTCTCCAGTGTTTTCTCTCACTTTCAACATTTGGGCAGATGAGGTTGCATCCATTGGTAAGTAGTTTGGTATATGGCAACATTTATATTTATAAGTAAATATTATGGGGTCACCTGGGTGGCTCAGTCGGTTAAGGGTCCAACATCGGCTCAGGTCATGATGTCACAGTTCATGAGTTCGGGTCCCGCATCGGGCTCTGTGCTGACCGCTTAAAGCCTGGAGCCTGTTTCAAATTCTGTGTCTCCTTCTCTCTGCCCCTCTCCCACTCATGCTCTGTCTCTTTCTCTCAAAAACAAATAAACATTATAAATATTATGTATTTTAATATTGCAGTCTTGGCTTTTAAAAAAGGTTTTTAGCTTTTTTTGTCCTTAAGCTGTGGCAGACAATAAAATTTCAAAGAAACGCTTCCTCTGAGACCAGAGCAAATAATCCGTTCCCATAACCTGAGAGGTGAGATAGAATTTGAACTGAGTGCTGCTGTTTTTACAGTTCTAATACTGTCTACTTAGCCTGACAGGTAAAATGTGAGCCAAGATTAGAGGGATTTGGGAAATCACATCTGTATCTTTAGCTCTCTGTGTAGAAGTTCTTTGCAGCATCTCCTGTAGGTGTCAAACATATTATTGTTAGGTGCAAACATGAGGGCTTTGTCAAGTTATTTTTTACGGGAGATTTCTTTAACAGTATACTGAGTCTCCAGAAAAACATTAGGGTGTATAGTAATCCAGCCGATTGGAATTCTAGGACTGCATTTATAGAAGTAAAATATCTTGGGGCGCCTGGGTGGCTCAGTCGGTTGAGTGACCGACTTCGGCTCAGGTCATGATCTCCTGGTCCATGAGTTCGAGCCCCGCGTCGGGCTCTGTGCTGACAGCTCAGAGCCTGGAGCCTGGTTGGGATTCCGTGTCTGCCTCTCTCTCTGCCCCTCTCCTGCTCATGCTCTCTCTCTCAATCAGAGAATAAACATTAAAAAAAAAATAAGAAAGAAGTAAAATATCTTTTCCTATAGACAAATTAACTTTATTCTGTTCCTCTCATGATTGCTTAAG
This sequence comes from Prionailurus bengalensis, assembly GCF_016509475.1. Lineage (NCBI taxonomy): Eukaryota > Metazoa > Chordata > Mammalia > Carnivora > Felidae > Prionailurus > Prionailurus bengalensis. Next base: position 77,451,834 of record NC_057358.1, on the reverse strand, counting down.
GAGGCCGGGCCCCGACCCAAGTAAGGGACCATGTGAAGAACTCCAGCGCTCATGGCAAACAGTTTGAAGTTTACAAAGCACTGTTTGCATTTATGTCCTGAATCTTCACAAGAATCCTGGGAGATGTAAGCAGTGTTCTCTTTTTAAGTGAACAAGTGAATTAGTAAGACGCAATGTTAGTACGATTAGATTCAATTAGATTCAGTTAGTAAGATTCAGACGTTCTCACTCCGAACCCCATCCTTTCCCTGCTGGCCTACACAGCAGGGAGAAGCGTTGAGGTGTCTGTTGACAGTCCCAAGTGCGAGGTTGAGCGACCTCAGTTCAACTCAGGAAGCTGAGTAGCTGCCTTCATAATTTGAGTTGCAGGAATGGCTAGAGTAAAGTGTTTTGGAAATTAGGAGCTTGAAGGCAGTGGTGTTGGAGGCATGGAGACCAGTTTGAAGCATTTTCTGGCATGAGAGATTGTGACTTAGATCAGACATTGGTGCCTTCCTAGGAAACCACTTCTTTGTGCCTCAGGAAAATTATTTGCTGAGTTATGGTTTTTCCATCCTAGGTTATTGGGGTGAATTGAGTGAAGGAAGGCAAAGAAAGCTGAGTCAGTTGCAAAAGGAGTGTTTTTCTACTACTCTATCTACATGTCGTATCTTCCCCTCACTCTGGAGCTATTTTGCTGCCGACACCCTGAATCATGCATTACCTAGCAAGTTCCTGCACGCATGGTTTGTGATTCGAGCTGTCCACACTCAATCTATACATGTAGATTGAGGGCTTAGTTCTCATCCAGGGCTTAGTTCTCAAACTAAGTTCTCAACTTAGTTCTCAACTTAGTTCTCAAACTAAGATGGTGGCTGTGGAAAGGCGGGCCATTCTAGATGTAGAAGGGGCCATCTAAGAGGTATGGAGAAGAGGATTTGATGACGAATTAATCGGTAACTACTCTGGGAGCACCTGCTATGTAGTAAGCACTGTGTCTGGCCTGTGCACTAATACCCACAAGTGTATTAGTGAATGCCGAGGGATTTCTCAAAGAGGAAGCTTCTTGAAACAGCCAGCAAATGCTTTCTAGAAGGGCGTCTCTTTATCTGGTCCTTGGGAAATAATCCTAGGTGTTGAAGAAATTAGCAAGTGTCGCTTGTTTAGGGAAGGACACGGGGGCGAGTTTTGTTTTTGACATGTTAAATTCTCAATGTCAAAGGAATGGCAAAAGTGTGAGGTTTAAGAATCTCTTCCACGCGGGTGATAGCTCACAAGCTAGGAGTATAAGCAAGGCTCGAGGGATGAAACACACACTGAATGAGTCTCGGGGGCCATTCACAGTGAAATGGTAGAGAAAGGAGACAGAATTACAGAGACTTGGGTTTGAAGAGACCTCAAGAAGCATCACAACATTGTGGGGAGGGCTGGGCTTTGGAATCAGGTAAGTTTCATGGGCATACTGGTGTGATCACTCAGTAAGTGGCTTTGGGCAAGTGACATTGACCATTTGTCACGGGCCCTTTCTCGCTTGTCAATTGCAGGTAATGTATCTGCCTTATAGAGTTATGAGTATTCTATGAAATAATTGTGTAAAAACTTGGTGCCTGGCATAAAGAAGGCATGTAATAAATGAAAGTTTTTATTATTAGCTATTAGAGTCTTGGAATAGAAGGATCATTCCAAGGAGAAGGTTGACATCAGTGTCGGACCCATTTTAAAGATTGAGAAGGACACAGCCTGAATTAAGGCTGTGAGAGGTTTTTACTTTTAGAACGGTAAATTCTGAATGGCAGTTGTCCTTGTTTGTATGTAATTCTCTACAGGTTCCCCAAATTTCCTTTAGGAATAAAATAATAACTTGCTTGGCCAGCAAATTCCTATGTTTTATTTTTTGTTTGTTTGTTGTTGTTGTTTTGTTTGGTTTTTTTGTTTGTTTCCAAATGAGCTAGAAATTGGGAATATTGGCCCCTCTACGTTCATTTCCTGTATCCTCAATCAACATGTCCTCTGTTCTTGATTCTGGCAGTTCCATGGATCAGGGACTTCTGATTATTCTTTTCTTATTTCATAAGGATTTTATTTTTAAGTAATCTCTGCACTCAACGTGGGGCTCTAACTCCCAACCCTGAGATCAAGAGTCACATGCTCCTCCGGCTGAGCCAGCCTGGCGCCCTTGGTTTTCCTTTAATGTAGCCTGAATGCTTTTGGTTTTAGGTATTGAAAGAGTTCAAGTGACACTTACTGGACAGTTTTCTTTTTAGCTTTTGTTGGCACTAGGCTCCTTGATCATTACGCTCCCAATTGCATTAACAGATTAATGGGAATTGAATTTCAGTTAAGTTCTAGGTCTTCTAAAGCAATACCAAAGGGGAAGGCTTATGTTAAGGATTAAGAGTACACAAGGTACTATTATGCAATATTTGCTTCACTTGCTATCCAAGTATGAAATATGTAGGAATTCAGAAGAAGCAATTAGAATATGAAAACACTTAGGAACAGAGTGTTTTATAATATAAACATAAGAAATTTCAATGGTATTTGGTTTGGTTTGCCATTAAAATGAAGTACGGGGATCATGGGTCCAGGGACTTAACAAGATTAGGAAGAGGCCTGGGGTAAGTAGCAGCCATCCCCAAACCCTCCTTTCAGTCTGTCGTACCCAGCCCTGCCTGCCTTCAGTTCCTTGAACACATTGTGTTTCCTCCTTTTATTTGTGTGTGGTACCAGCTGTTCTGTTAGGCTGAAATACTAATACCCTCTGGAATTCAGCTCGGATGTCACTTCCTCAAGGAAACTTCTGATCCTCCCTTCCCTCCCCCACCCCAGAGCTGCCGATTCCATTTTCCTGGTGCCTGGTGCTTCTCCCTCCTAGCATTTATCACCGCCTATGCCTCTGCTCCGTGAGGGCAGAGAACAAGTCTAGCTTATTCAGGGCTCTAAGCCAAGCACCAAGGGTGGAGTACACAGTAGGCACTCAGTACCTGTCGAATGAAGTTTAACATTTGTTAAGTACCAAATGCTTCATTTCATTGATTCCTCTCAGTAACCCTTGAGGTAGACATTATCCTCATTAACAGATGAGGAAAGTGGAAACAAAACACAAGAGAATCTTAAAGATAGAGAACAAACTGAGGGTTGATGGAGGGAGGTGGGTGGGGGATGGGCTAGGTGCCTGATGGGTATTAAGGAGGGTACTTGTGAGGAGCACTGGGTGTTACATGTAAGTGATGAATCACTGGGTACTACTCCTGAAACCAGTTTGGATTGTATATGAACTGACTAAAATACAAATAATAATAATAATAAAGAAGGTGACACTAGAGAAATAACTTGCCCAAGGTCTCACAGTCAATAGATGACACAACCAGGACTTGACCTAAGTCACTTGGATGCCAAAGCCAGTGTCATTTTGTCTTTTATCTTCCTCGGTGCATGCAACTATCCTAGTGAAAAGCCAGGGTTCTCAGCGCGGTACTACGTAATCTACCACCCAGAAGCAAACAGGGTCTGATCAAAATGCAGCGATGTGCCCATAACGAGCATTTGCGGCGTGCCTTCTCAGCCTCCCTTCCCGCTTTCCCCCAGCCTTGTTTCATTTGGAGGATATACAAGTCTCCTTGTCTCCGTTCACAAGGGTCTGGGTGTGCTCAGCCCCGGGGATGAAGCACTGTGACCTTTACTTGAGCCAAATCAGCCTAATCCATTTGGTCTAAACATTATGACTGGTTCGGGGATGGACTTGTGACCCCAGATAGTCAACAAGAGCCAGCTGAGACTCAGTGCAGAAGTTGGGTGGAGCATTTGCAAAATAGCTTTGATCTTTCCAACTGGCCTTGGCCCCGGGGAAGCATGAAGATTGGCACCACTTCCACAGACTCACCACCTGGTAGGGCAGTCAGGAAGGGCAGATGTGACATCTGATCACATCAGCTGAGCCCTGCTCAAGCTGTGCGGGAGGCTTTCTGCCCCTGTGCTTTTCACTAATTTGAGTCTGAAGGTCTTTCTTCTGCTTATGCCTTTTTGTGGTTGAACAGTCACGTCACTTGCAATCGAAGGAATCCTAACCAACACAGGACCCAAAAGACATTGGACCCGTTTTACCTTTTCTGGTTTCCATTTTGCACGGGCTTAGGTCACTTCCACAGGCTGTCGGAATGACCACAAACGTGTGTCTTCTGGCTTGTGGAGGAAAGCAGTGGGGAGGTGCTATGGCAGCCATGATGTCAAGACAGGTCTTGTAGTTTCGGGAATTAGGGCTTCTTAGACTTGCTCGGGAACTCGTGGAATGTAAGAAACTTTATTTATTTCTCCACAGAAAGGATCAACTTTGCCACACCACTCAGACAAGAGGGAATTGATAAGAATGTACCTAGTACATTGTGCTATATGGCATTCCTTTTCAACATGCTGATAACATTTCAGCATGTCAACCTGTGGTTTTTCATATTTCTCAAGCACTGGACTACCTTAACCGATAGTGAAGTGGGGTGGTTAAGGAGGTCCCTACTTTGGAGCGACAACAGAGGGAGGAGATCCCTGTTCTAGAGCTCAGAAGGCCTTAGGTAACTATCCTAACCTCACCATAACAGTAACTGTCTTCATGTTCAAGAGAGTTAGAATCGTTATGTTTCCTTCCTTTTTGCTTTATGAAGGTTACAAGTGGAGGTCTTTGGACTTGAACTTTTCAAAATCCATTCTGATCCTCCCTCTGCTTTCTGTAAGCAATTACCTGGCTCTAGAAACATAAATCTGTATGTTCAAATAGCTTAATTTTCCTCTTCCAGACATTAAAAAAAAAAAAGAAAAAAATGAAGCCAAGCCAGCAAAGACATAAACCATTTATTTCCATTCCTAAAATCTATATGAACATATTGATTTGATAATTAAAATAGTCCTTTTGTAAAGTCATCTCAGAAAATATACTAAATTTATTAAAATACATACAGACCATTGCTGAAAACGCTATTCTTAAGCCCTCTGACCAACCTAACACTTCAGAGGTTCCCAGAGTGGCAAGGAACAAAGAAATCATCTTGGGACAAGAGGGGACATTTGGTCAGAATTATCTCCAAAATATGTGTCTACTTCTTGACAGATTCACAGATTGCCTGGGTTATAGGGGTTCTTACAAAATATGCCTAATTACCCAAGGTTTTCCTAATTACAGTGGCCCTTTTCCTTGCCTACAATTTAAGACATCCAGCAAAGTATATGCCACATAATCAGGAAAATGGAGTCAAGAACCTTAAGTATCTCAACTATTTTTATGGACATACTAACGGGTCAAGCACACTCTTCACCTTAAGAGTTGAAGACTGGAATGCAGGAAAACAAATGTGGGTGGAATACTGGAGAAAACACAGTAAAGCTGGGCAGAACTAGGTGTGGCATCCTGGTCCATTAATTTTGAAAACCAGCCCCGAGATCCTAAGAACAACACATGCATTCAGCTTTCTTTCTGAAAAAATCTGGGCTGTTCAGATTAGGATTTTCGCCTGGGTAGGATTTCTTTATTCAATTTGCGAGTTATTAAGATCTTGTCACGTCTCCCCTTTCAAAGTCTTCTTTTGAGTGATTTGACGGCTTATTAGCACCAAGCTCTCAAAAAGCAGGTACAATTAAAATCCGTCAGGTAACCATGTAAGTTGTGGGGTGCCTGGGTGGCTCAGCCGGTTAAGCGTCTGACTTGCGCTCAGGTCATGATCTCATGGTTCGTGAGTTCAAGCCCCACGTTGGCTTCTCTGCTCTCAGCACAGAGCCTGCCTCAGATCCTGCCTCCTCCTCTCTGCCCTCCCCTACTTGTGCTCGCTCTCTCTCAGAAATAAAACATGAAAAATTATAAAAATCTATGATATTAAAAGACAAAAAAGACGGCTGGGAGGATTTTGAAGTTACAGACTTAAGTTTGGGGATAATGGTAAACTTCAATTATGAAAGCCCAGTGTTTCCTTTTAAGGGAGAGTCCTGTTTTGCGTTTGCTTTGGTTTTGATCCTCTGGGAGCCAACAGAAAATGGCTAAACGGGTTATCACATAAACTTCTAGGGATGAAATTCAACTTTACTTAAAAAAAAAAAAAAAAAAAGGTTTCCTTTCTCCCAATTAGTATTGTGAGTGTAAGTAAAACTGTAGCCTTAAGCCATCTGAGCCAGGCAGCTCTCCGCCCCCCGCTCCTGCTATTTCACAGCATATCCACAGATGTGAGGGCGCACCAGCTCCACGGGCAGCGGCGCCTGGAGGTGCTGCAGCTCAAGTTTAGAGAAGCGCGCCCGTTCCAGGGCCTTCCAGCTCTCTCTGGTCAGGTTGCACCCATCAAACAGCAGGTACCATGCAGGATCCAGGACTTGTTGCCAGAAGTAATTCCAAGTTGAGCTCTCAGCGACTACATGCTCCAGGAAATAGAAAGCCCCTCCCTGAGAAACAAACAAACAAACAAACAAACCCCGCATATTGGTTTTGTCAGAACAGGTTTATAAGATGACTGAAGAAGCTTCGATTTCAGTGGCCCCAGAGGCTAACTTCACGAAAAGGCATGGATAAATTAAAACCTGCTAAGGCACCATTTTGGCCAATAGTCTCACCTTCTGTCAAATTTTATACAGAGCTGCCAATTTCAGGCAATTAACACATATTTTCTGATCATATAGGGGCGCCTGGGTGGCTCAGTCAGTTAAGCGTTCGACTCTTGGTTTTGGCTCAGGTCACGAGCTCACGATTAGTGGGATTGAGCCCCACGTTGGGCTCTGTGCTGACAGCAAGGAGTCTGCTTGGGATTCTCTCTCTCTCTCTCTCTCTCTCTCTCTCTCTCTCTCTCTCCCCCCCTCCTGTGCATGAGCACTCTCTGTCAAACGTTAAAATTCATGTTATGTGAATATCTATTTTTTCCCTAAAACTAGGATTAGAATGTACATTCTCTTTTGTAACCTGCTTTGTTTATGTATTCGAATATTATCCTGAAACATGATTTAAAAACTTTTCACACAACATTTCACACCACTGAAGGTACCATGTCTCCTTTAACCATTCTCATTGAAGTTATTTCCAGTTTTTCATCATTATAAATACTATCGCAGTGAATAGCCTTGTCCGTACATCTCTGTGACAACCTCTAATTATTTCCAAAAAAATAACTTGCTAAAAAGTGGAACTGCTGAGTCCAAAGTCTGTGCCTTCTTAAACTGTTGGTACAGGTGGTCAAATTGCCCTACGGAAGAGTCATAGCAAGTTTACATTCATACTAGCAATGCATATGAGTGTCCATTTCCAATAAACTCTTCTCAATCCTTTTTTCCTCTGTATCCATGGCAAGCTGATGGGTAAAATGGTATTTCATTTTCAATAATGTGTACATCTTTAATATCCTTAATATAGATAACATCTTTCGCTAAACCTTATTGGCGATTTGGATTTCTTCTCTTCCGATTTGTCTGTTATGTCCTTCATCAGTTTTCTAGTAGGGTGTTGGGTTTTTCTTACTGCTTAGTGGGGGCATTTAGTATGATAAGGCAACATATACTACAAATGTCTCCCCCAGTTTGTTGTTTGCCTTTTAATGGCACATTTTTTTTAACTTCTACTTTTATTTAAAAACAAAAATTTGGGGGGCGCCTGGGTGGCGCAGTCGGTTAAGCGTCCGACTTCAGCCAGGTCACGATCTCGCGGTCCGTGAGTTCGAGCCCCGCGTCGGGCTCTGGGCTGATGGCTCAGAGCCTGGAGCCTGTTTCCGACTCTGTGTCTCCCTCTCTATCTGCCCCTCCCCCGTTCATGCTCTGTCTCTCTCTGTCCCAAAAATAAATAAACATTGAAAAAAAAATTTAAAAAAAAAAAAAAAATTTGGGGGTGCCTGGGTGGCTCAGTCAGCCCAACTCTTGATTTTGGCTCAGATCAGGATCTCACAGTTAGTGGGATCGAGCCCTGCATGGGGCTCCATGCTGACAGCATGGTGCCTGCTTGGGATTCTCTGTCTCTGTCTCTCTCTGTCCCTCCCCTCCTCTCTCAAAATAAATAAACTTTACATACATACATACATACAAAATTTTTTTTTTTTACTTCATCTGAGAATTGCTCTTGGGTTCTGTTTTGCAAACCTGTGGGAGAGTCTGAATCCACACCCAGCGTTGCCTGAGACTGAATAAGCATATCTTACACTTTTGTACCATTGTCACAAGGATGTAAATGATATGATGAATTAAAATACTGAAGCATCAGCCCGTGGACACCGCCAAGTCAGCATCGTGAAAGTCTCCCCTCCCCCAGCCATCATGTCTAAGTCAGAATCTACTAAAGAGCCTGAACAGCTACAGAAGCTTTTCATTGGAGGTTTGAGCTTTGAAACAACCGATGAGCATCTGAGGAGCCAGATGGGGAATGCTCACGGGCTGTATGGTAATGAGAGACCCAAACACCAAACGCTCCAGAGGCTTTGGGTTTGTCAACTATGCCACTGTGGAGGAGGTGGATGCAACCGTGAATGCAAGGCCACACAAGGTGGATGGGAGAGTTGTGGAACCAAAGAGAGAGAGAGAAGATTCTTAGAGACCTGGTGCGCACTTAACCGTGATAAAGATTTTGGTCGGTGGCATTAAAGAAGACATTGAACAACATCACCTGAGAGATTATTTTGAATAGTAGGGGAAAACTGAAGTGATTGAAATCATGACTGACCGAGGCGGTGGCAGAAAGAGAGGCTTTGCTTGTGTGACGTTTGATGACCGTGACTCTGTAGACAAGATTGTCATTCGAAAATACCAGACTGTGAACGGCCACAACTTTGAAGTCAGAAGAGCCATATCTCAGCAAGAGATGGCCAGTGCTGCATCCAGCCAAAGAGGTCGAGGTGGTTCTGGAAACTTCGGTGGTGGTCACGGGGGTGGTTTTGGCGGGAATGACAACTTTGGTCGTGGAGGAAACTGCAGTGGGCAAGGTGGCTTTGGTGGCAGTCGAGGTGGCAATGGATACGGTGGCAGTGGGGATGGCTGTCATGGATTTGGTAATGATGGAAGCAACTGTGGAGGTGGCGGAAGCTATAATGATTTTGACAGTTACAACGGCCAATCTTCAAACTTTAGACCCATGAAAGGAGGCAATTTGGGGGGGCGGAAGCTCTGGCCCCTCGGTGGTGGAGGCCAGTACTCTGCCAAACCACAAACCCAGCGTGGCTATGGTGGTTGCAGCAGCAGCAGCTATGGCAGTGGCAGAGGTTTAAAAAAATATTTTTATTTTATTTATTTATTTTTTAATTTTTTTTAATGTTTATTTATTTTTGAGACAGGGAGAGACAGAGCATGAACAGGGGAGGGTCAGAGAGAGGGAGACACAGAATCTGAAACAGGCTCCAGGCTCTGAGCTGTCAGCACAGAGCCCGACGCGGGGCTCGAACTCAAGGACAGAGAGATCGTGACCTGAGCCAAAGTCGGCCGCTTAACCGATTGAGACACCCAGGCGCCCCTAAAAAAATATTTTTAATGTTTATTCTTTGAGAGAGAGAGAGAATGAGCAGGAGAGGAGTGGGGGGGGGGGGGGGACACAGAATCTGAAGCAGACTCCAGACTGTCAGCACAGAGCCCGATGCAGGGCTCCAACTCACAAACTGTGAGATCATGACCTGAGCTGAAGTCAGCCGGTTTTAGGTTTTAATTGCTACCAGAAAACAAAGCTTAGCAGGAGAGAAGAGTCAGAGAAGTGACAGGGAAGCTACAGGTTCCAACAGATTTGTGAACTCAGCCAAGCACAGGGGTGGCAGGGCCTAGCTGCTACAAAGAAGACACGTTTTAGACAATACTCATGTGTATGGGCAAAAAACTCGAGGACTGTCTTTGTGACTAATTGTATAACAGGGTATTTTAGTTTCTGTTCTATGGAAAGCATAAAGCATTCCAACAAAGGTTTGGGTTTTTTTAAATTTTTTTTTAAGTGTTTGTTTATTTTTGAGAGAGGGAAGGAGACAGAGTGCAAGCAGGGGAGGGGTGGAGAGAAAGGGAGACACAGCAGCTGAAGCAGGCTCCAGGCTCTGAGCTATCTGCACAGAGCCTGATGCGGGGCTCGAAGCCACAAAGCATGAGATCATGACCTGAGCCGAAGTCGACACTTAACCGACGGAGCCACCCGGGAGCCTCCCAACAAAGGGTTTTAGTGTAGATTTTTTTTTTTTTGCACCCCTGCTGTTGATTGCTAAATGTAATAGTCTCATCATGACACTGAATAAATGTGTCTTTTTCAAAAATAATAATAAACAATAAATTATAATAAATAATATTATATATAATATTAATATAAATAACATATAATATATTGCATATATAATATATAATAATATATAAAAAATAATAATTAATAATAATAATAAAACGCTGAAGCATCAAAAGCATTATTGAAGTCACAGTACCATTGTGTCATTAGGTATTTTATTCGGTGGATGTGATACGTAAGTCAGTGTCATGTAGGAATTAGCAACTGCTGCTTTCATCTAGGGCAGCCCTATAGATGTAGGTGAAGTATAGACACAGTGGAGGGTATAGACTATCAGGGGGATTTCAGAAGTCTCCTACCTATCTACCTCTTTGGGAAGTAAGGGGAAAGGGACCTCCAAATCCCCTCCAAAACCTGTGGTGACGGCCACACTCTTCTTAGCCTCTTCTATCTACCCTAATCTTGCCTATCCCAAGCAGAGAGCTTAGAGGTGGGAGTTTCCCATTTCTGTGGGTAAGTATAAGACAGGAATGTAAGTATAAGTTCAGGAATGGAAAACTTGGAATTTCCTGATTGGGTAAAAAAAAAAAAAAAATCCATAGACTAGAGCAGGAGAGAAAGGAGGAGACCCACGGAGGCCAGTGTTACCCCAAGGGTCACACAGGTTTAAGCTAGAGATAGATGCCTGTCCCCCATTCAGGTGACTATTGAATAGACAGCTGGCTACGCAGATTTGGGGTTAGAAGAAAGATCTGGGCTAGATATTTAGATTTAGAAACCCTCTGCCCCCCAACGCACTCACACTCTGTCTCTCTCTGTCTCTCTCTCTGTCTCTAAACAAACAAACAAACAAACAAACAAACAAAAATAATAAATAATAAATAAAAGGAAGTGAGACCTACTAGCTGTGTAACCTTGGGCAAGTTTCTTAACCTCTCTGAGGCTGTTTCCTCAAAACAACATGAAGACAGTATCTGCTTTAAAGGACTGTTGTGAAGGCTAAATGACAATGTAATAAAGCTCCTGGTTCTATTCAGTAGAGACTAGAAGGCTACAAAGAAAGAATGTGATCTCCTTAAGAGTGCTATTAAAACAGGGGTCAGAATTACTTGTTTTGTAGGGATAACACTGTAAGCAAAACATTTGCTAACATTGCCCAGTTAGTGCCCAGTCTCAGGACACAAAAACCCAGCATTTGGGTACGAGAGGCAGAACCTTTTCATTTACTACTTTGATGTCGGCCTATCCTTGAACCAAAGACAGAATTATATCATTGCCTGTAAACTCCATCTCAAGTCCTTTTCTTCCTGAGGAACTTTTCTCTACTAGAAAATAAAACTGGGGATTACAGAGCATCCTGTTCTACTAGAGCAGTGAATTCAAATGTTGAGACATCCATACTTTATCTATGTTCAGCTATGTTTAGAATAAAACTATTAAAAAATAATAAAGGTAATAGGTAAAAATTACATGCAAGTATAAAGAATTCCAAACAATACCAAAAGATATAAAATGAAAAGTATGGGAATGCAAACTGGTGCGGCCACTCTGGGAAACAGTATGGAGGTTCCTCAAAAAACTAAAAACAGAACTACCCTATGACCCAGCAATTGCACTACTAGGCATTTATCCAAAGGATACACTTGTGCTGTTTTGAACGGACACACGCACCCCCATGTTTATAGCAGCGCTATCAACAATAGCCAAAGTATGGAAAGAGCCCAAATGTCCGTCGATGGATGAATGGATAAAGAAGATGTGGTATAATTATACAATGGAGTATTACTCACTAATCAAAAAGAATGAAATCTTGCCATTTGCAACAACGTGGATGGAACTGGAGGGTATTATGCTAAGTGAAATTAGAGAAAGACAAAAATCATATGACTTCACTCATATGAGGACTTTATGAGACAAAACAGATGAACATAAGGGAAGGGAAACAAAAAGAATATAAAAACAGGGAGGGGGACAAAACAGAAGAGACTCATAAATATGGAGAACAAACTGAGGGTTGCTGGAGGGGTTCTGGGAGGGGGGATGGGCTAAATGGGTCAGGGGCACTAAGGAATCTACTCCTGAAATCATTGTTGCACTATATGCTAACTAATTTGGATATAAATTTTAAAAAATAAAAAATAAAATTTAAAAAAAAGTGATTCTTCCCCTGCATCCAATCCCATTCCCAAGAGGTAACCATTGTTAATAGTTTTTTGTCTGTCATTTCCTTTAACATATATACACATGCATATATATGTGTACATATATGTGTGTATACATATATATACATACATATATATGTATATCCCACACTTTAACATATATACATATGCATATATGTGTCTATGTATGTGTGTATACATATATATACATATACATATATGTATATCCCACACATATATATGTGTATGTATATGTGTGTGTGTGTGTATATACACATACATACATATGTATATCCCATGCACTTATACTCTACCTAATTGTCTATGCTTTGATTGCTTTTTTTCATTTAACATGATCTCTTAGGGATTTTTTCCATATCAACATAGGTAACCCTTCCTTGTTCTTTTTAACAACTGCACAGAATTCTTCTATACTCTGTGACCGTTTACTTGAATGGCCTCCTGTCAATGGACATGTAGGCTATTTCCAATTTATACTATTATAAATACTCTAACCAATATCTTTGCATATGGCCACGTTTTTGCATATTTGTGCAGTATAACTATGGGATAAATTAGTGGAGAAAAGACTCTGTGCACCTTTTGATATTTTGATAAATTTTGATATTATCAAATTACCCTCGAAAGAGGGCACTTCCTCCAATGTAAAGGAAGATGTCCTGCCTCCCAAAACCATAATACCATATTGGCCTTAAAAGCCTCTGATAGTGTATTAATAGGTAAAAATGGTATCTGGCTTTATTTTGTTCTTTAATTGTGTGTAAGGTTGAGCATTTTTATCACATAATTGGCTATTTTAAAAAAATTATTTATTTATTTTGAGAGAGAGTGGGGGGGGGGTGGAGGGGGCAGAGAGAGAGAGAGAGAGAGAGAGAGAGAGAGAGAATCCCAAGCAGGCTCCCCACTGTCAGCATGGAGCCCTTCTCAGGGCTCCATTTCACTGACTGTCAGATCATGACCTGAGCAGAAATCAAGGTGAAGCTCAACCAACTGGGCCACCCAGGCCCCCGGCGTATAATTGGCTATTTTTATTTATATTTCCATTCCTGCTGTTTGCCTATTTTTCTCTTGTGTTTTTCTTATTGTTTAAAAAAAAAATCCTACTGATCTTTTGATTTGTAATGTCTTTTTTTTTTTTTCCAACGTTTACTTATTTTTGGGACAGAGAGAGACAGAGCATGAACGGGGGAGGGGCAGAGAGAGAGGGAGACACAGAATCGGAAACAGGCTCCAGGCTCTGAGCCATCAGCCCAGAGCCTGACGCGGGGCTCGAACTCACGGACCGCGAGATCGTGACCTGGCTGAAGTCGGACGCTCAACCGACTGCGCCACCCAGGCGCCCCTGTAATGTCTTTTAATATGAAGGAAGTTAACCTTTTTTGTCTATCATCCCTGGCAAATACTTCTTTGTTTTTGTACTGTGTTTATAGTATTTTTTTTCCTCTGTCGAAGTTTTACACTTTTTGTGTATTCAGAATCAGTCTTGCCCTTTATAGCTTCTTCCCAACTCTAAGATTCTACAAAATTCAACAGTGCCTTCTCTCCAAGTTGCCCTTTTTATGTTTGAACGTCCGATCCACCTGAAATTGATAGAACTAACTACCCTTGGGGATAGTGGTTGCCACTAACCAGTCCCCCTTGCACCACCTCACTCACCGGCCTCAGCACTCGGCACACCTCCTGGAGGATCTGCTCCGGGTTCTGCACGGAGCACAGGACCAGGGTGCAGACCACCACATCCATGGAGCCATCGGCCACCTGCTGCATGTTCTCCCCCGCAGCCACCACGAAGCGCTCGAACTGCAGGTGTCGGTTCTCCGCGACGCTCTTGATCAAGAACTTCTCAAAGTTGGGGTTGGGGTCGATACAAGTCACCCTGCATCCAGCCGGGTAGAACTTGAAGTTGGCCCCGGTGCCGCAGCCCACTTCCAGCAGAGAGAGCTTCCCGGAGGGGCCCGCAAACTCCGGCAGGTTGCTGAAGAGCTCGCGCTTCTTGCTCGCCATCTGTTCGTTGTACATCACGGTGAACCTCCGCAAGAAGTAGGGGAACCATTTTTTGCATATCTGGTTCCACAAGCCCAGAAGGTTCAGCAGGAACATGGGAAATAGCAGGATGCCGATGGCCAGCCGGAGGGTAAAGATGATAAGCGCCATCACCAACAAGAGAAAAGGATCAACGGGTTAGCGACCCAGCAACCAGACTCCTTTATTGCAGGAGGTAGGCTTCTAGCCAGAGCCAATCCGCTGCGGAGGAAAGAAGAACTGGCCGGGCTAGAGAGACACAGCTCAAGTCAAATTGTTGGCGAGAGGCCCATTTCACCTAATTAATAGGCACTGGGCAAAAGATTCAGCTTCGTTTTCATGAAGCAAAGTGAGAAATTTCCCAGCTTCTCCTTAGAAGGAAAGTTGATTACAGTCCCTTCTTCCAGAGCTATTGCTGCTTCTCCTTCTCTGGGTTTGGAAACTAGCGCTGGTTTCCTGCTGGAGTTTTATATGCACGCTGCTCTCGGACACACCCCATCCGGGTCCTCCAATGACATCTGCAAAGAAAACAGAACCCGTGGGTGGAGCCTGGCTAAACCGTACTAGGAGGCTGCTGCCAAGTGACCGCCTCCTGTCACCCTTTGGTCCCTCTCCTCCCCCAGCCCTGTTTTTAAAAAGAGGAAATGAGAAGACACGCTTGCCTGACCACAGTTAACGAGAGTTTCCCCCCTTTCGCATTCTGGATCGAGGCTCTCAGACGTTCATAACTCAACAGGATTATTTTTGAGTCACAGTTCTGGGCCTCCCATTTTTTAAAGGACAAGTTTCAACTTCAAATTGTGCATGACTGCTCCGTCTCAGCTAAATTTAGATAAAAATAGCCCCCAGAATATTCGTGTTGGGGAACCTAAAACCCTAAAGTATACAGAAAGTAGTTTCAAGCATTCATCTGTTTTTAACAAGAAAGCCTTGGCTTTCGGGTGGGTCGGGGAACACAGAAATTTTCAAAAATTATGGTAACGTTTACTTTTTTAAATTGGGTGATGGATACAGGGAGTGTTCTGTTGATTCATTATTTGTGATCCTCTATATAAATATATCTCTTCCATATTTAGCAGCTTTCTTGAGGTGGAATTGACATACAATAAACTATATAAAGTGTACAGTCTGGTAAGTTCTGACCTAGGTACATACCTGTGACACCATCACTTTAGTCATCACCTCCGAAAGTTTCCTCTTGCCCCTTTGTGATCCTTCCCTCCTGCCCTCCCCATCCCAAGGCAACCACTCATCAGTTTTTTGTCACTAGAGACGAGTTATGCATTTCCTAGAATTTTGTATAAATGGAATCAGGCATAATGTGCTTTTTTGTCTGACTTCTTTTACTCAGCATAATTATTTTGAAAGTCAGCAACATTGTTGCATGAATCCATTGATTTTGTCCCTTAGTAGTATTCCATTGTATGGATGTATAACAGTTTGTTTATCTGTTCACCTACTGATGGACATTTGGGTTGTTTTTGACTGTTACAGATTGAGCTAATGTGAGTATCAGCATACAGGTCTTTGTATGGACAAAAGCTTTCATTTCTCTTGGATAAATTTTTAGGAGTAGGATATATGGGTCACATGGTAGGCAAATATTTCACTTTTTTTTTTTTTGCAAATATTTTTTTTAAGAAACTGCCAAACTGTTTTCCGTAGTGGTATACCATTTTATATTCCCACTGTAAGGGTACGAGAGATTTAGCTGTTTCATATCCTGACCAATACTTGGTGTAATTGTCTTTTTTTATTTTAGCCATTTTAAAAGGTCTGTAGTAGTCTCCCCTTGTACTTATAATTAGCATTTCCCTGATGATTAATGATGTTGAGCATCTTTTAATGGACCTATTTGCCATTTGTGGTCTTATTTGGTAAGGTCTCTGTTCAGATCTTTCACTCATTTTTAAATTGGGTTATTTTCTGGGGCGCCTGGGTGGCTCAGTCGGTTAAGTATCCGACTTCGGCTCATGTCATGATCTTACGGTCCGTGAGTTCGAGCCCCACGTCGGGCTCTGTGCTGACAGCTCAGAGCCTGGAGCCTGTTTCAGAGTCTGTGTCTCCCTCTCTCTCTGCCCCTCCCCTGTTCATGCTCTGTCTCCCTCTGTCTCAAAAATAAATAAAACATTAAAAAAAATTTTTTTTAATTGGGTTGTTTTCTTCTTGAAGATGGAGAATTCTTTGTATATTCTCAGTATGTCATTTATCAAATGGGTGACTTTTTCCCACTCAGTCTGTGACCGGTCTTTTTATTCTCTTAATGGTGTCACCATCTTGCCCCCTCTCCCCTGCTCCCCCTGCCTCTGCCAACCACCAATCTGTTCTCTGTATCTGTGTGTTTGTTATTTTTTTTCTTTTTTGTGGGGTGATTTTGTTTTTTTGTTTTTTGGTTACACAGATGAGTGCAATCATATGGTATTTGTCTGTGACTGGCTTATTTTGCTGAGAATAATGCCGTCAAGGTCCATCCATGTTGTCTTAGCTGTGCCTTTTATTTTGATAAAGTCCAATTTATATACATTTTTTCATTAAAAAAATTTTTTTAATGTTTGTTTATTTTTAAGAGAGAGAGACAGCATGAGCAGGGGAGGGGCAGAGGGACAGAGAGAGACACAGGATCTGAAGCAGGCTGCAGGCTCAGAGCTTTCAGCACAGAGCCCAACACGGGGCTTGAACTCACACACCGTAATATCATGACCTGAGCTGAAGTCGGACAGTTAACTGACGGAGCCACCCAGGCGCGCCACATTTTTTCTTTTTTTTAATGTTTATTTATTTATTTTGAGAGAGAGAGAGAGCGCATGCATGAATGGGAAGAGTAGCAGAAAGAGAATCCCAAACAGGTTCTGCACCGTCAGCACAGAGACCCACACAGGGCTCAGTCTCACAAACTGTGAGATCATGACCTGAGCCAAAATCAAGAGTTGGATGCTTAACAAACTGAAGCCCCCAGGCGCCCCTACATTTTTTTTTCATGATCCCTGATTTTTTCCCTAAGAAACCCTCACCTAGTCTATGGTTGTAAAGAGTTTCTCTTATATGTTCTTTCTACATCTTTTGAGGTTTTAGATTTTATATCTAGGTCTATGATTCAATTAAAGTTTTTTTTTTTAATGTATGATATTTAAGGTAAAGGACAAGGTTAACTTTTTCCAGTTTTATTCAAATATAATTGACAGAACCTTATAAGTTCAGATAGCATGAATGTTAATATTTTTTCCATATGGATATCTAGTTACTCTAGCACAATTTGTTGAAAAACTATCCTTTCTTCAGTTGAATTATTTTGGCAACTTTGTTAAAAATATATTGGTCATCTATACGTGTGGGTCTATTTCTGGGAATTCTGCTTTATTGTCTCTCTATCCATCCATATGTCAGGATCACACTGCTTGGATTACTGTAGCTTTATAGAAAATCTTGAAATCAAGTAGTTTAAGCTTTCTGACTCTGTTCTTCTTTCTCAAAATTGCTTTGACTCTTTTTTTTTTTTAATTTTTTTTTTCAACGTTTATTTATTTCTGGGACAGAGAGAGACAGAGCATGAACGGGGGAGGGGCAGAGAGAGAGGGAGACACAGAATCGGAAACAGGCTCCAGGCTCCAAGCCATCAGCCCAGAGCCCGACGCGGGGCTCGAACTCCCGGACCGCGAGATCGTGACCTGGCTGAAGTCGGACGCCCAACCGACTGCGCCACCCAGGCGCCCCTGCTTTGACTCTTTAGGTCGTTTGCGTCTTTATATAAAATTTAGAAATTTTAAAATTATAGAAATATACATATTGTAAATTTTTAATGGAAAATGTAATTTCTTTAGGAAATTTGGGACTGTTCAGATTTTCTAGTTCTTTCTGTGTCTGTTTTGGTAAAGTGTCTTTCAGAAATTTGCCACCTATAAAGTCCAAGTTGTTGAATTTATTGGTATAGAGTTGGCCACAATGTTCTCTTATAATCCTTTTAATATCTGTAGGATCTATAGAAATGATACTGGTATTTTGTGTCTTTTTTTTTTGGTGAATTTAGCTAGAGGGCTTTTTTAATTGAAGGCTACTTGATATACATAATATAATATTCTATTGCTTTCAGGTGTAGAACATGGCATTCAATACTTATATGCATTACAAAATGCTGACCACCATAAATGTGGTTAGTTACTGTCCATCACCATTCAAAATTATTATAATATTATTGACTCTGTTCCCTACACTATACTTTATATCACTGTATACTTCATATCCGTACTTTATTGCAGTTCAGTTTGTACCTCTTAATCCCCTTCACCTATTTTGCCTATCCCCTGATGCCCCTCCCCTCTGGCAACTACCAGTTTGTTCTCTGTATTTATGAATCTCTTTCTGTTTTATTTGTTCATTTGTTTTGTTTTTTGTTTTTTATTTTTTTTTAATTTTTGAGAGAGTGCCTTAGCTGTGTCTTTTATTTTGATAAAGTCCAATTTATACATTTTTTTCATTAAAAAAATTTTTTTAAATGTTTGTTTATTTTTAAGAGAGAGAGACAGCGTGAGCAGGGGAGGGGCAGAGAGAGAGGGAGACACAGAATCTGAAGCAGGCTCCAGGCTCTGAGCCGTCAGCACAAAGTCTGATTCGGGCTTAAACTCACCGACTGTGAGATCATGACCTGAGCTGAAGTCAGATGCTTAACCAACTGAGCCACCCAGGTGCCCCTATTTTTTATTTTTTTGAGAGAGACAGAGACAGCACGAGTGAAGGAGGGGCAGAGGGAGAGAGGGAGAAAGAATCCCAAGCAGGCTCTGCTCCATGAGCACAGAGCCCAGCGCAGGCCTTGAACTCATGAAAGCATGAAATCATGACCTGAGCCGAAGTTGGATGCTTAACCGACTGAGCCACCGAGGCGCCCCTGTTTTGTTTTCTGGATTCCACATGTAAGCGAGATCATACAGTATTTGTCTTTTTCTGTATGACTTATTTCACTTAGCATTATACCCTCTGGGTCCTTCCATGTTGTTGCAAATGGCAAGATTTCACTCTTTTTTATGGCTACATAATATTGCATACTATGACTTCATTAGCCATTCATCTGTTGATGGACACTTAGGCTGAGTCCATATCTTGGCTGTTGTATATAATGCTGTAGGGAACATAGGGGTGTCTCTATGTGTTCAAATTAGTGTTTTCATTTTCTTTGGGTAAATACCCAGTAGTGGAACTGCTGGATTGTATGGTGTTTGTATTTTTAATTTTTTGAGGCAACTCCACAGTGTTTTCCATAGGGGTTGCGTCACTTTACATTTCCACCAATAGTGCGTGAGGGTTTGACATTAGCCATTCTGACAGGTAGGAAGTGATACCTCTTGGTGGTTTTGGTTTGCATTTCCCTGGTGGTTAGTGATGTTGAACATCTTTTCATGTGTCTGTTGGCCATTGTATGTCTTCCTTGGAAAAATGTCTGGTCAGGTCCTCTGCCCATTTTTAAGTCAGATTGTGGGTTTGTTTTGTTTTGTTTTGTTTTGTTTTTGGTGTTGCATTGTATGAGTTCTTTATATGTTTTGGATATTTACCCCTTATTGGATATATGATTTACAAATATCTTCTCCCATTCAGTAGGTTGCCTTTTCATTTTGTTGAAGGTTTCTTTTACTCTGCGGAACCTTTTTCGTTTGATGTAGTTCCAATTATTTATTTTGGGTTTTGTTGCCCTTGCCTGAGAAGACAGATCCAAAAAATAAAAAATAAAAAAAATACCGCTAAGAACAATGCCCAAGAGATTACTGCCTCTGTTTTCTTTTAGGATCTTTATGATTTCAAGTCTTGCATTTAGGTCTTTAATCCACTTTGAGTTTATTTTTCTTTCTTTTTTTTTTTAAGTTTTTTTTTTAAGTTTATTTATTTGACAGAGAGAGAGCTTGAGAGAGAGAGCAGGGGCAGAGAGAGAATCCCAAGCAGGCTTAGCACTGTCAACGCAGAGCCTGGCACAGGGCTGAATCTCACGAACTGTGAGATCATGACCTGAGCTGAAATCAAGAGCCAGTCGCCCAATCGACAGAGCCACCCAGGCGCCCCGAGGTTATCTTTCTGTGTGGTGTGTGAAAATGTTCCAATATCATTCTTTGCATTTTTTTGCATGTATGCATTCTTTTTCATACGTTTTCCTAACACCATTTATTGAAGAGACTGTCTATTCCCCCCATGGTATATTCTTTTTTCTTTTTATGTTTATTTTTGAGACAGAGAAAGAGAGATAGAGCATGAGTAGGGGAGGGGCAGAGAGAGAGGGAGACACAGAATCTGAAGCAGGCTCCATGCTCTGCTCTGTCAGCACAGAGCCTGATGCGGGGCTTGAACCCAAGACCCATGAGATCTCAACCTTAGCTGAAGTCGGATGCTTAACTGACTGAGCCACCCAGGTGCCCCTCCCCCATGGTATTTTCTCGCCTCTTTTGTTTTAGATTAATAACCATATACATGTGGGTTTATTTCTGGGCATTCTATTCTGTTCTATTGGTTTATGTGTCTGTTTTTGTTCTATTACCATACCATTTTGACTACTATAGTTTTGTAGTATAGTTTGAAGTCTGGGAGTATGATACCTTCATCTTTGTTCTTTTTTCTCAAGATTGATTTGTTGATTCAGGGTGTTTTTTGGTTCCGTGCAAATTTTAGGGTTATTTGTTCTAGTTCTGTGAAAATGCTATGTGCATTTTGATAGGGATTGCCTTGGATCTATAGATTGCTTTGGATAGTATGGACATTTTACTCATATTAATTAATTAGTTCATGCCAATCCACAGCATGTTGTATCTTCCCATTTATTTGTACTGTTTTCAATTTCTTTCATCAGCGTTTTATAATTTTCAGAGCACGGGTCTTTGGCCTCCTTGGTTAAGTTTATTCCCAGGTATTTTATTGTTTGGGGTACAATTTTCAGTGTGATTGTTTTCTTAATTTCCCTTTCTGCTGCTTCATTTTAAGTGTGTAACAGCGCAACAGATTTCTACATATTTTATATTTTGCAGTTTTAGTGAGTTCAGTTATTCTAGTAGATTTTGGGTGGAGTCTAGGTTTTTCTTTGTAACATGTCATGTCATCTGCAAATAGTGACAGTTTTACTTCTTCCTTACCAATTAGGATGCCTTTTCTTTTTCTTGTCTGATTACTGTAACCGGGCTTGAACCCACGAACGGTGCAATCATGACCTGAGCCGAAGTTGGATGCTCAACTGACTGAGCCACCCAGGCAACCCTAAATGATTCTTTTTTATGTATTGTTGAATTCAGTTTGTTGATATTTTGTTGAGGGTTTTTGCACCTATAGTCTTTGTTTTAGAGCCTATTTTGTAGGGTGCCTGGGTGTCTTGGTCATTTATGCGTCTGACTTTGGCTCAGGTCACGATCTCACAGTTTGTGAGTTCGAGCCCCGCGTCGGGCTCTGTGCTGACAGCTCAGAGCTTGAAGCCTGCTTCGGATTCTGTGTCTCCCTCTCTCTCTGCCCCTCCCTTGCTCACGCTCTGGCTCTCTCTCTCAAAAAATAAATAAACATTAAAAAATTTTTTTAAAGAAATAAAATAATGCCCATTTTGTCTGTTACAAGTATTACTACCTGGCCTTTTTCTCCCCTTCCATTTGCATGGTATATGTTTTCCAGCCCTTCACTTTCATTCTGCATGTGTCTTTAGGTCTGAAATTAGTCTCTTATAGGCACCATATAGATGGGGGTTTTCTGTTTTGTTCATTTCATTTTGTTTTGTTGTCTTTATCCTTTCGGTCACTCTATGTCTTTTGATTGGAGCCTTGGGTCCATTTATATATAAAATAATTATTGATATGTATGTATTTATTGCCATTTTGTGACGTGTGTCAACTATACTCAAGTAAAAAAATAAAAATAAATTGCAGTGTATACTCTACTAGTCTCTTTTGGTGGAGAGAAGCATCATATACCTGAATTCCAGTTGCCTGAAATAAGTGAACTCAGTTGGGTAACAGATAAGAAATTGCTTGTTGTAGCTCCTGCCTGATTAGAAATACATACCTGAAGAGTAATTAAGGCATACTTCTTGTTAAAGCTTACTTCTTTATTTTGAGACAGAGAGAGAACACGGGGGAGGGGCAGAGAGAGAGGGAGAGAGAATCCCAAGCAAGCTCTGCACTGTCAGCACAGAGCCCAATCTCACAAACCACGAGATCGTGACCTGAGCCGAAATCAGGAGTCAGCTACTTACCCGACTGAGCCACCCAGGCGCCCCAAGGCATACTTTTGAAGCGAACCGCAAGACCTGCCCCCCAGTGCTGTTGAATGTATTTTGGAAGAGTTACTTAATATTAACATTCAGGGCTATCAAGTGAATCTGAAAGGTACTCAGGGAGTGTAAATAGGAAAAACCTAATACATTGTGCTGATTGTTATACAAGCATTACCAACGAATTCCTTCTAAGACCTTGCTCATGGAAATCTAGGGTCTCTTTTAAGAAAGAACAGTCAATAGCCCCTCATTGTTGCTTACAAGCCTGTACAAATCACAGTCTTCTATCCCATGAGTCTTAAACCAACAATGATCCCTAAGCGAATTAATGGAAAGAAAACTCATCCTTCCTTTCAGTTTAAATCCTGAAATTAGGTTAAAGCAAAGCAAAACAACAGCAAAAACGAAACACTTGGTTTTAGCTTATTGAATGTAAAAACAAGGATGAGAAAATTAGTTCTCTTTTACAACGTGGGTTCCCCAAATTCAAAGGAGATGTGAATTTATTAATCGTAGATACTGAGGCAACTTGTTCTTTTGCTTTAATAATTTATTTTATGTAAGTTTGTCTCAGGTTGGATTCCCTCTTTTATCCAGCAAGGATTTTAGTCACCTCTCCTCACAGTTAATTCAGAGAGTCCAAGGAATACAAAATTGGAGCATGGGCTCCAAGAAAATAAGTTTAGAAGTAGGTAAGTGGCACCTGGGTGTCTCAGTTGGTTAAGTGTCCAACTCTTGATTTTGGCTCAGGTGATGATCTCAGGGTTTGCGAGATCAAGACCCATGTCTGGCGGTGTGCTGACGGTGTGGAGCCTGTTTGGGATTGTCTCTCTGCCCCTCTCCCACATTCTCTCCCCCCACCTCTCAAAATAAATAAATAAACTTACAAGAAGAGAGAAGTAGATAAAGGGCTTTAAGAAAGTCACATGAGGGGCGCCTGGGTGGCTCAGTCGGTTGGGCATCCGACTTCGGCTCAGGTCACGATCTCGCGGTTCGTGAGTTCGAGCCCCGCGTCGGGCCCTGTGCTGACAGCTCAGAGCCTGGAGCCCGTTTCAGATTCTGTGTCTCCCTCTCTCTCTGCCCCTCCCCCATTCATGCTCTGTCTCTCTCTGTCTCAAAAATGAATAAACGTTAAAAAATTTTTTTTTTAAAAAGTCACATGATAAATCTTTAAATAAAAAGTAAATTATTTTGGGGGTGTCTGCACCATGGTTCTTTTTGGGCATAAGAAGGGGAGTATTAATATTTTAAAAATTATTTTCATTAGAATTTTACAAATAGGCAAATACTTTTTCTCCTCCAAGTGAGAAGCAGAAACAGGATGGTAATTAAAAATATACACTATAGGGTCACCTGGGTGGCTCAGTCGGTTAAGCATCTGACCTCGGCTCAGGTCATGATCTCGTGGTTTGTGAGTTTGAGCCCCACATCAGGCTCTGGGCTGACAACTCAGAGCCTGGAGCCTGCTTTGGATTCTGGGTCCCAGTCTCTCTGCCTCTCCCCCACTTGTGCTCAGTCTGTTTCTCTGTCTCTCAAAAGTAAATAAACGTTTAAAAAGTTCAAATATATATATATATATATATATATATATATATATATATGCTGCATATCAAATTTTCAAGAAAATCTAACTTAAAAGGAAATGGTTTCGATTAATTTAAGAAAGAGCAGCTTTCATTTTAATTATAAACTCTTTATTATTTGGCATTTGTATACATAAAGCATATATTTAACTGAATATTCTATACACACTCTAGGGAAGTATTCCAAATGCAAAATTATTATGATTATAAAGTTAAAAAAAAATCAAAATACATCAAAGAGGCGTGTCAGTGCCAAATTTATGAAAACATATCTAATATGTCACAATCCTTTTGTTCCAAAAAAACGTTCACATGAGAAGTGCCAAGCGGGCAATTACTTGCCAAAAGAATAAATGGGTTTCATTAGGTGGAACATGCAAAGGGACACGACGCAAGATAAAGATTCTTCAGAATTTCATTATGGGATTCCCAGTAAGACAACAGAACCTGAGGCTATGAGGACCTGTCCAAGTAGAACATTTATGTTAAATATGCCTTTACTGCTTGCCCGGTAGAGGTGATCCGTCAGCCACTGTTGGTAGAAGGAGGGGCCACAATAGACACCAGGGAAATTTTTCCGACCACAGCCATATCCGTAACTGGTGATTCCCATTACAAAAAATCGTCTGTGTTCTGGTAAGTAGCACATTAATGGTCCACCACTATCACCCTATTAAAAAAGTCCCAAAATAGCGTTAGTTGCTTCTGGTAGTCTTTTTTTTTTTAATTTTTTTTTAACATTTATTTATTTTTGAGACAGAGAGAGACAGAGTATGAACGGGGGAGGGGCAGAGAGAGAGGGAGACACAGAATCGGAAACAGGCTCCAGGCTCGGAGCCATCAGCCCAGAGCCTGACGCGGGGCTCGAACTCACGGACCGCGAGATCGTGACCTGAGCTGAAGTCGGACGTTCAACCGACTGAGCCACTCAGGCGCCCCAACTTCTGGTAGTCTTTAAACAACAGGAACGCTTTAATAAATTAATCCCATTAATCAGACATTTATATAAATATAAATTGTCTTAAAAAAAATTTTTTTTTTCAACGTTTTTTTACTTTTATTTTTGGGACAGAGAGAGACAGAGCATGAACGGGGGAGGGGCAGAGAGAGAGGGAGACACAGAATCGGAAACAGGCTCCAGGCTCCGAGCCATCAGCGCAGAGCCTGACGCAGGGCTCGAACTCACGGACCGTGAGATCGTGACCTGGCTGAAGTCCGACGCTTAACCGACTGCGCCACCCAGGCGCCCCTTTAAAAAATTTTTTTAGGGGCCCCTGGGTGGCTCAGTCGGTTGAGTGTCCGGCTTCGGCTCAGGTCATGATCTCACGGTTCGTGGGTTCGAGCCCCGCCTCGGGCTCTGTGCTGACAGCTCGGGGCCTGGATCCTGCTTCAGATTCTGTGTCTCCCTCTCTCTCTGCCTTTCCCCCATTCGCACGCTGTCTCTGTGTCTCTCAAAATTGAATAAACGTTAAAAAAATTAAAAATAAATAAATACATTTTTTAATGTTTATTTTTGAGAGCGAGCATGAGCGGGGGGAGGGGCAGAGAGAGAGGGAGACACAGAATCCAAGCAGCTCCAGGCTCCGAGCTGTCAGCGCAGAGCCCGACGTGGGGCTCGATCTCATGAACCGTGAGATCATGACCTGAGCTGAAGTCGGATGCTTAACCAACTGAGCCACCCAGGCGCCCCAATATACATTTTCAACGTATCTTCAAGTTATAAAGATCCATAGATTTTCAGTTTTGCATTCCAACTCAGACAGAAAGCATTCTGTCTGGCCTGATACTTAGAGGAACCATAAAGCTGGTAGATAAACCTCCTATTTGCATGCTATTGCACCAGGATACTATAAATCCAATTGTTTGGAGTTTTTAGTGTAATTACTCAGGAGAGACATAATTTAGGGAGTAGTGTGCAAAATACCGTAAATACTGCTAGAATACTTTTTATTGCTTAATGCTGTATGTGAAAAGTGTAACTTTAAATGGATAAAGGATTCTTGAAGTTGTGTGCAAGGTTTGCTCACTAGAAGAGACGGACAAACTGTCATCTTGCAGGAGATGGCATCTTTCCAAGTGTTAACGTTGGCTGCTGCAGGGGTAACAGGAATAAATGGCTAAGCCTCTCGGTAGCGTTACAATAACGAATGTCTGTCATAGTTTATACAAGACTGTCAGGGCACCAAAACACTATTACTAAGGACTGTTAATCACTCAAAACAACTAGAACCTTGAGAGAACTGTTTCAGGGTCTAAAGATTCAGGAATGTATTTCTAAGGTGTTTTCAGTGTCTCTCTATAAGGTAGGCATTGAATGAGTAATTACTTTTTGATAGTGAGGCTTAAAAAATTTTTTTTACTGTTTATTTGTTTTCAAGAAGAGAAAGACAGAACGGGAGCAGGAGAGGGCCAGAGAGAGAGAGAGAGGGAGACACAGAATCCGAAGCAGGCTCCAGGCTCCGAGCTGTCAGCACAGAGCCCGATGCGGGGCTCGAACCCACGAACCGCGAGATCATGACCTGAGAGCTGAGGCAGGACGCTTAACTGACTGAGTCACCAGGTGCCCCAGTAATGAGGATGTTTTGCTTATGAATGCAATTCAATTAGATTTCGATTCCCTACTGTTTTACTCAGTAAAAGTTTTAAGAAAAAGGACACTGGAAAGATAAACGCTGGATTGCAGAAATCAGACCGAGTAGGAAAAGGGTAGAGCATGGGGGTTCTGCTTGGGAGTGAAGTGCTGATAGATTGAGAAGTAGAATAAAGAAAGATTCAAAAAGCCCAAGAGACAAAACCAAAAAACAAGTAAACTGGACTTCCTAAAAATAAAAATCTGTGCTACAAATGGTAACATCAAGGAAATGAAGAGAGAGACCACAGAATGGGAGAAAAATTTTGCTAATCATATATCTGTCGAGAGACTTGTATCTAAAACCTATACAAAGTGCTGATGACTCAATAATAAAAAGATAAATAACTCAGTTTTAAAATGGGCAAACTATTTGAATAGACACACCTCCAAAGAAGATGTACAAATGGCTGGCGAAGAAGCACATGAAAAGATGCTCAACATCATTAGTCACTAGGAAAATGCAAATGAAAACCACAGTAAAAACACCCCTTCACACCATGAGGGTGGCTATAGTCAAGAGGACAAACAATAGGGGTGCCTGGGTGGCTCAGTCAGCTGGGCGTCCCACTTGGGCTCAGATCATGATCTCGCGGTTCAGGAGTTCGAGCCCCGCGTCGGGCTCTGTGCTGACAGCTCAGAGTCCGGAGCCTGCTTCAGATTCTGTGTCTCCCTCTCTCTCATTAAGGAAAAAAAAATTAAAAAAAAAAAAAGACGACAAACAATAACAAGTCCTGGCAGGATGTGGAGAGATTGGAGCTTTCATATTGCTGGTAGGAATATAAAATAGTGCAGCCATCTGGAATAGGCTTTGGCAGTTCTTCAAAATGTTAAACATTGACCCAACAATTCCAGTCCTAGGTGGAATTTCCAGAAGAAATAAAAAACATACCCACACATAAAAACCGTATACATAAATGTGTACAGCGACATTACTCACAATAGCCAAAAAAATGGAAACAGCTCAAGTGTCTATTGACTAATGAATGGATAAAATGCGGCACATCCGTATGGTGGGCTATTATTTGACAAGAAAATGAATAAAGTATCAGTACATGCTATAATATGGATGAACCTTGGAAACACTACGTTAAGTGAAAGATGCCGATCACAAAACATACTGAATGATTCCATTCGTATGAAATTTCCAGAATAGGCAAATCTGTAGGGATTACTGGCTGCCTAGGCCTGAAGGCAGGTGGGCGGAGAATGGGGAGTGATTCGTAATGGGTAGAGGCTTCTTTTGGGGTTGATAAAAGTGTCCTAAAATTAGATTGAGATGATGGTTGCAATGCTCTGTAAATACACTAAAAGCCCGTTGAGTTATACACTTTAAATGGGTGAATTACACATATGTATGTTAATATCTCAATAAAGGTGGTAATAAGAAAAGGAAGATTCAAGACAAATTTCGCCTGAAGTTGACCACGAAACCAAGGAATCAGGAAAGCAATAGGATTTGGATTGTTGGAATGTAGTTTACAAGGAGAAAAAAGAATTTAGTACCTTTAAGTTTGATAATTCAAGACTTTCGCAGAAAGTGATCAAAGGCCTGTTCAAGTTTCCCTCTAGCTTTAGCAAATATTGCAGAGGAAAATTATTTGGTCTTACCCTGCAAGTATCAAAAATTCCATCTTCATCACCTGCACAAAATGAGGTGTTAGGGATTATTTGCCCATAACTCTGCTCAGAATCACAGATCTTTCGAGAGATATAATGTACTTCCGCTTCCTGTAACACATCTGTAACATTACCTATTAACAAAAAAATACCAGTAAATTATTTTGGAGAGCAGGCATTTTGACGGCAATATAAAATGTTCGTGTTGAATAGGTTTTCTTTCCAAAGTGATTCAACAATTATGTAAAGTTGTATCCATATATGCACGTGTGCCTAGGAAGATCGTGGAAGAATAATCTGATTATCTGATTGTTCATAGTTTAATTCCTTTAAGTTACTTTTTGTCTCTACGATTTGCCCATTCTGGACATTTCATCCTACAAATGGAATCGTACAATATGTGAGCTTTTATGTCAAGCTTATTTCACTTGGTATAAGGTAGCATATACCAACACTTCATTCCTTTTAACGGCTAGATAATATTCCATCGTATGAATATATCACATTTTGTTTATCCATTTATCAGTTGATGGATATTTAGATTGTTTTTTTTTTTTTTTTTTTGCTAATATGAATAATGCTGCTGTGAGCATTTGAGTACAGGTGTTTGTGTGGACAAGTGTTTTCATTTCTCTTGGGTATAGACATAGGAGTGGAGGTTCGGAATTATACGGGAACTATAAATTTTAATTTATACCATACTCCAAACTATGCTCCAAAACACCTGTGCCATTTTATATTCCCACCAGCAATGGGAGGGTTCCAATTTCTTCGCATCCTTGTCAACACTCGTTCCCGTCTAACTTTGGATTATAGACATCCTTGTGGGTGTGACATTTATTAACTTTGAAAATTACATTTCCTAACAATTTTTTTAAATATCTGCAGATCAAAAGATCTGGGGTTTGTTTCTGTTCCTGATTCTTTTTTTTTGTTTTCGTGTTTATTTATTTTTGAGAGACAGAGTCCCAGCAGGGAAGGGGCAGAGAGACAGAGGTAGACACAGAATCTGAAGCAGGGTCCAGGCTCGGAGCTGTCAGCCCAGAGCCCAACACGGGGCTCGAACTCACGAACCGCAAGATCATGACCTGAGCCAAAGTCAGGAAGTTAACTGACTGAGCCACTCAGGCACCCCTACATTCCCTAACTATTGGTAGTGTATAAAAATGAAATCGATTTTGGCATTTTGGTTTTATATCTGGCCACTTTACTGGACTCTCTTAATTCCAGTGTATTGTAGACTGTATTAACGTAGGTAGTCCCATCATCTGTGAATAGTGAGTGTTTTGTTATTACCTAAGTCATAGGTGTTGTGCATCTTTTTCTAGTGTGCACTTGCTAGAACCTCTACTATGATATTGACAAAAGTAGTGATGGTGGGGGAAATTGTGCCTGATTCTAAGAGAAATGTTCGTTTATAATAATGATGTTTGCTGTAGTCTGGAGGTAGATAACCTTAACCAGGTTCAGGAAGTTCGCTTCTGTGTCTGGATTGCTATTGTTTAAAAAAAAATTTTTTTTTTTAACATTTATTTATTTTTAAGAGAGAGAGACAGACAGAGTGCAAGCAGGGGAGGGACAGAGACAGAGATGGAAACACAGAATCCGAAGCAGGCTCTAGGCTCTGAGCTGTCAGCACAGAGTCCAGTGTGGGGCTCGAACTCACGGACCGTGAGATCACGACCGGAGCTGAAGTCAGAGGCTTAGCCAGAGCCACCCAGGCATCCCTAGATCGTTATGTTTTTAACAGAGCTTCTTCTGCTCATATTGAAATAATCATGTTTTTAAAAATCCTTTAATCAGTTAATGTGGTGGATTACGTCAAGAGACTTCTACCATCCAACCACCCTTAATTTCCTTCGATACATTCGTCTTGGTTATGTTGAATTCTATTTATACTATTCTTGACAGATTCAGTGTGCTTGTAATTTGTTTGGCATGTCTGCCTTTATAATATTGGCCTTTCTTGTACTATACTTATTAATCATAAACTGATTACTAAAAAGAGGATGTGTTCCCTCTTTTTGGATTCTCTGGAAGTATTCATATGAAATTTAAACAGCTTATCTCTGGTAATTAAGGTAGGACTCACTTGTTCTGAATTCTGGTGTTTTATTTTTGAAAACAATAATTACTGAATCATTTCCTTTACTCTTTCGAAAGTGTTTTTTAATGTTTATTCATTTTTGAGAGACAGAGAGCAAGAAGGGGTGGGGCAGAGAGACAGGGAGACACAGAATCCGAAGCAGGCTCCAGGCTCCGAGCTGTCAGCACAGAGCCCAACGCAGGGCTCAAACTCAAGAGCTGTGAGATCAGACCTGAGCCCAAGTCAACCGACGGAGCCACCCAGGCGCCCCTCCTTTACTCTTTATAGGACTATTCTTACTTAGTCAGTTTGGGTTACTTTGAATTTTCTAGGAATGTATCCATTTTATCTAAGTATTAAAATGGAGAACTTAACATAGCTTAAAGTATTTTATCTTTTAATTCATAACACTATTTGTATTTGTGTCTTCGCTCCTTTTCTCATCAGTCTCACCGGGGTTTGCTATTTTTTTTTTTTTTCTTCAAAGAACTAGATTTTGGCTTTGTTGGTCCTCTTTTTTCTAACTTTATTTTCTATTCATGAATTGCTGTGCTTATCTCGATTTCTCTTCTTCTTCTTTCTATGGGTCATGTAATGTTCTGTTAAACTTTTTCCAGTTGGATATTTAATGCATGGTGTTTAGCCTTTTTTCTCTAATAGGTCAAATATTTACTCTTTGATATTTTTGAGCCTAAAGGCGTATGTATTTAAAGCTTTACATTTCCCTTTATGTGGCACTGAAATTGCAACATTCAAGCTTCTCTGTGCAGTATATACATTACAGTTCAGGTCTAAGGATTTAAAGTTATGACACAGGAGTTATTTCGTAGTGTATTTTGAATTTTCTAAATGTGTGAGTTTTTAAAAAAAATATTCTCTTTGTCATTTTTTAAAAAGCTTCACGAATGTTTAATTTACATAACAAAATTCTCACACTGTAGGCTTGCAGTTCGATGATTTCTGGTAAATTTATACCGGCACCACAACCCAGTTTTTGACTATTTCCTTCACTCCAAAGAGTCCTCCCATGCCCATGTGCGGTCAATTCCCACCTCCAACCCACATTCAAAAAATGACTAATAGGATTACTGCCACTATGGGTTTGCCTTTTCTAGAAAGTTTGTATGAAGAAATCCACAAATGTAAGTTAGGATCCCCCCCGCCTTTTTTTTTTTTTTTTTTTTGGACTGTATTGTGTTCTATTGATCTCTATGCTCTCAGTACAGAAAACAAACCCATGCCCTGCTGTCTTGATGGCTAGAGTTTTATATGAAATCAGAGTAACTCCTTCAGCCTTGTTGTTTTTCAAAATAATTTTGGCTGTTGTAGGTCCTTTGCCTTTTCATCTAAGTTTGTCAATTTGTATGAAGAAGTTTGCTGGGATATGGATAGCGATTGCATTGAATATAGAGGTCAATCTAGAGATACTTGTAGTATTAACAATAATGAATCTTCTAATACAAATCAGTATGACATTCACTTATTAGGTCTTCTTTATGTCATGTTTTGCAGGGTTTTTTTTTAATGTTTACTTTATTTTATTTTATTTATTTTATTTTTTTTTCAACATTTATTTTTTGGGACAGAGAGAGACAGAGCATGAACGGGGGAGGGGCAGAGAGAGAGGGAGACACAGAATCGGAAACAGGCTCCAGGCTCTGAGCCATCAGCCCAGAGCCCGACGCGGGGCTCGAACCCACAGACCGCGAGATCGTGACCTGGCTGAAGTCGGACGCTTAACCAACTGTGCCACCCAGGCGCCCCTAATGTTTACTTTTTTTTAATGTTTATTTTTGAGAGCGCGAGAGAACACTATGTGCACACACAGGCAGGGGAGGGGTAAGGAGAGAGGGGGACAGAGAGGCTCCGAAGCAGGGTCTGTGCTGACAGCAGAGAGCCCAATGTGGGGCTTGAGCTCACGAACCATGAGATCATGACCTGAGCCGAAATCAAGAGTCGGTCGCTTAACTGACTGAGCCACCCAGGTGCCCCTTGAAGTTTTCAATGTATAGACCTTGCACCTCTTTTGTTGACTACAGTGAATGTAGGTGTGAATCTCTTTGTTTTTTTTTAATCTTAACTGGGGATTCATTGAGCTTTTGTAAATGTTTTTCATGAAATTTCAGGAGCTCGGGGCCATATTTTCTTTGAATTATTTTTTCTTCCCCATCTTCTCTCTCTTCCCCTTCCAGAAATCCCATTGCACACATGTTGGTGTACTTGATGTTGTGCCACATGTCTCTGAGTGTGTATTGATTTTTCTGCAATATTTTTCCTCTGTGTTCTTCAGATTAGGTCACTTCTTTTGCTTTTTCACTTTCAGTTCACTGATTCTTGCACCATTTCATTTCGCTAGACTTTTTATTCAGTTCTTTTGAAAATTGACTCTTTCACTACAGATATTCCCTATTTGGTAAATTATTGTCATCACATTTTCCTTTAATTCCTTTGACTTATGCACACCTAACGAGCTTCTTTGGGGTGCCTGGGCAGCTCAATCGGTTCAGTATCCAACTCTTGATTTTGGCTCAGGTCATGATCTTATGGTTCGTGAGATCGAGCCCTGTGTTAGACACTGTGCTGATAGCACCAAGCCTGCTTGGGATTCTCTCTCTCTCTCTCTCTCTCTCTCTCTCTCTCTCTCTCTCCCCCCCCCCCCACCGCCCCCAATCTGGTTTGCATTCTTTCTCTTAAAGTAAATGAATAATTTTTTAAAGAGCTTCTCTGAAGTCTTTATCTGCTAAATTCAACATCTGAGCCTATATAGAGTCTGGTTCTATTGACCATTTCCCCCCACCTGAGAATAGGTGACACTTTTGGGTTTTTTGTTTGTTTGTTTGTTTTGTGTGTCTTATATTTTTGTTGGAAATTGGGCATTTTAGGGGCGCCTGGGTGGCTCAGTTGGTTAAGAGTCCAACGTCAGCTCAGGTCATGATCTAATGGTTCGTGAGTTTAAATCCTGCATTGGGCTCTGTGTTGACAGCTCAGAGCCTGGAGCCTGCTTTGGATTTTGTCTCCCTCTCTCTCTGCCCCTCCCCTGCTTTCATGGTCTCATTCTCTCTCTCTCTCTCAAAAATAAATAAATAAAATTTTTTTAAAAAAAGAAAGAAAATTTGTCATTTTAGATAGTATATTGTAACAACCCTGGATTTTGATTCCTTCCTCAAGAATGTTGTTGTCAGGGGCACCTGGGTGGTTCAGTCAGTTGAGTATCCAACTCATGATTTCAGCTCAGATCATGATCCCAGGATGGTGGGATTGAGCCCTATATCAGCCTCTGCACTGAGTGTGGAGCTTGCTTAAGATTCTCTCTCTGTCTCCCCCTCTGCCCTTCCCTTGCTCACATGCTCTAAAATTAAAAAAAAAAGAAGAAGAAGAAGAAAAAGAATGTTGTCATCCTTAAAGTAACTTGCCCGGACTTAAATTGTAGACTCGTCTGTCGTGACTGTTGATGTTTCTGCTCAGTGTTTTAATTCTGATTTTTACTTTTAGCCTAGCTTCATGGGGCTTGCGTGTGTATCTGTATAGTTTAGGGGTCAGTCAATGATTTGGGCTGCTGATGAATAAATCTGTGTTTGGGTTGGGGACTGTATTCAAAGTCCAGTCAGTTTTCAAATCTACTTTGACTTTCTCTTTATTGTGAGTTCTCTCGGATTTTCCTGACACATGTATGGTTTCCCAACCAGCCAAGGATATTTGGAAAGCTTATTGAGCTATTCTATAGCTCTCACATTTTCAGGATTTATCTGTCAAATTTCTGACTGTTCTACTGCTGGCCATATCCAGGACTAGCAGAGGCTGTGGGTTTTCCCCATTTGTCTCTTGCTGAGTCTTCTACTTTTTATTGAGAATGCTGTTAGCCAGGATTTTCATCTGCTGTTCCAGATAGAGTTCACCCCCTCTGGTAACAAGATTCTGTTCTTCATGACCCTAGTAAAACTACTGCACTGACTAATAAGAGGGGACTTTGGACCGACCACAAACAAGAAAGCTGCAAATTCCTCTTTTACCCAGTTTATAGCCGTTTATGATGAACAAATATTTCTCAATGTGTTGTGTACTTTGGTTGATTTTCAAGCCCCTGAAATGGTTGCTTTTGGCAATTTTGTCCAGTTTATATCTGGGGGGGGGGGTAAAGATTTGCCACCCTCCCCATGCCATCACAGCCCAAATTCCCATCCCTTTTATCGTTTTATTGTTTCATAATCACAGTTGATAGTTTGTACAGTACTTACCCTTTGAACTTCAAAATTTGTTTTATGGGCTAGTAAGTGGTCAGTTTATTATTATTTTTTTAATGTTTATTTTTGAGAGAGAGGGAGACAGAGTGCGAGCAGGGAAGGGCAGAGAGAGAGGGAGACACAGAATCCAAAGAAGGCTCCAGGCTCTGAGCTGTCAGCACAGAGCCTGATGCAGGGCTTGAACCCACGGAAGGTGGTCAATTTTTATAAAGATTCTACCTATACTCGAAAAGATAAAATTCTCTAACTTTTTTTTTTTAACTTTTTTTTTTTCAACATTTATTTATTTTTGGGACAGAGAGAGACAGAGCATGAACGGGGGTGGGGCAGAGAGAGAGGGAGACACAGAATCAGAAACGGGCTCCAGGAAACAGGCTCCGAGCCATCAGCCCAGAGCCATCAGCCCAGAGCCATCAGCCCAGAGCCATCAGCCTAGAGCCATCAGCCCAGGGCCATCAGCCCAGAGCCTGACGCGGGGCTCGAACTCACGGACCGCTAGATCGTGACCTGGCTGAAGTCGGACGCTTAACCGACTGCGCCACCCAGGCGCCCCAAAATTCTCTAACTTTTTGAGGGCAGTGATTTGGCTATTAAATCAAGCTTACTAATTATGTTGTTCAAATATTCCAAACCTTTACTTACTAGGTTTTCATCTGTTTGATCTGTTAATAATAAAAATAGTGTTGTATTAAAATTCCCTACCATCACAGAGGAGTATAATGTGTGTTGTACAATTCTACTTTTCTATACAATCCTACAATTCTATAATTCTCCTTAATATTATCTGGGTCCTATTAGGTTCAGAAGTCTAGAATTGCTCTATCGTCTTGGTGAGTTAAACCTTTTCTAAATAAAAATGACCTTCTTTATCCCTAATAATTCTTTTGTCTTAAAGTCTATTTTGTCTGCAATTTGCATAGTGATACTAGCTTTCTTTTAATTTGGATTTACTTGATATATTTCTTTACTATTGTTTTACTTATCCCTTTAGGTAAACTGGATTTCCTACTCCCTAATCTGATTATCTGTCTTTTAACTAGTGGTTTGCTCCATTAACACTTATCGTGATTATGGATATATTTGGGCTTTTTTTCTACTGTCTTATTTTATATTTTCTACTTTTTTCACTTTTCCTATGCTTCTTATTTCTTTCTTGATTTATTAAGATTTTGTCTTCATTTTCTTATTCCATTTGTTTCTTGCTACTAGTTTACACATTGTATCTTCTATTATTGAGATTTGACCGTTCATGTTTCAATCTAATGTTAATCAGTATCTTAACACTTCTTTTTTTTTTTTCAATTTTTTTTGAATGTTTATTTTTGAGAGAGAGAGAGAGAGAGACAGACAGAGCATGAGCCGGGGAGAGGCAGAGAGAGAGGGAGACACAGAATCTAAAACAGGCTTGAGGCTCTGAGCTATCAGCACAGAGCCCCATACAGGGCTCAAACTCACGAACCGAACCACCAGATCATGACCTGAGCCGAAGTCGGACGCTTAACCAACTGAGCCACCCGTGTGCCCCTCTCACAGGTATGATTGCTCTCATCTCACAGATCACGAAAACATATGACATTGTGACAGATGATATAATATAGTGGAAACACATGAGTTTTGAAGCAGGCCAACCTGGGACTGAATTTTTACTCCTCACTTAGCTGTGTAATTTGGGGCAACTTACTTAACATCTTCAAACCTCAGTTCATTCATGTCATAGTATTTTTCATGGTGTTACTGGGGGCATTAAGTGAGAAACGCATTAAGGTGCTTAGCATTTTATTAAGTTCCTAGACCTGAATAAATGGAAGCTGCTGCTATATCATTGCTCTAATTGTTGTTCAAGAGTCAGTAACTTGCCCATGGTCATGCAGCTAGTACGCTGCAGGGCTGAGATTTAGACTTAGGTCTTTGGTCCTAAAGCCCATACCTCTTTATCTTGTTTAAACAGTATTCTCAGGGGAAAAAAAATAATTCACAGATCTTTCATACATTTATCTGGTATTCTATCTAATCTACACCTAATTATTTACTTCTTAAAAAATTTTTTTTCATCTTTATTTATTTTTGAGAGAGATAGAGTGCAAGCAGGGAGGAGCAGAGAGAGAGGGAGACACAGAATCTGAAGCAGGCTCCAGGCCCTGAGCTGTCAGCACAGAGCCTGATGCGGGACTTGAACCCACCAACTATGAGATCATGACCTGGGCTGAAGTCGGATGCTTAACTGACTGAACCACCCAGGCACGCCTAATCTACACATATTTAAATGGCTAGTTTCTGTGGGGAATAGAAAAGAGACTCAACGCTTGAGATCATGTATTGCTAACTAGATTTGGATTCCTTTGAGGGCAATTTGTACTTAATGTAGTACTTACATATTCAGGCTTTACAATGAGGAAGATCTGAATTTGTGTCCTACCTTTTCAGGCTCTAAGATCCACAATTCCTGGTCTGTTACATGGGAATAATAACATTGGGGCGCCTGGGTGGCACAGTCGGTTAAGCGTCCGACTTCAGCCAGGTCACGATCTCGCGGTCCGTGAGTTCGAGCCCCGCGTCGGGCTCTGGGCTGATGGCTCAGAGCCTGGAGCCTGTTTCCGATTCTGTGTCTCCCTCTCTCTCTGCCCCTCCCCCGTTCATGCTCTGTCTCTCTCTGTCCCAAAAATAAATAAACGTTGAAAAAAAAAATTAAAAAAAAAAAAAATAACATTAACTTCCTAATAGGAATATTTTGAAGATAAAAGAAAATGATATATTTAGAAAAAGGGCCTAAAACACGGTAAATGCTCTCAAGTAGTAGCTATTGTTAACACCAAAGGCAGAGACTAGTTTCTACATTTATTTGTTCTTCCCAGTAGTTCAATCAATCAATAATTAGTGCCTGTTTGTGCACTAAAGAAAATGTATGGCAATCAACCTGCTTGATACTAAATAGGACATTAAGTAAAAAGGACCCTAAATTTGATCCCTTATAGCCAGAAGCTTATTACGATAAGCCATTCTGGGGGCGCCTGGGGGGCTCTGTCGGTTGAGCGTCCGACTTCGGCTCAGGTCATGATCTCGCGGTGTGTGAGTTCGAGACCCGCGTTGGGCTCTGTGGTGACAGCTCAGAGCCTGGAGCCTGTTTCAGATTCTGTGTCCCCTTCTCTCTCCGCCCTACCCCTTCTTGTGCTCTCTTTCAAAAATAAATAAACATAAAAAAAATTTAATAAAAAGATAAGCCATTCTGTTACAGAGCTGGAACAACAGAAACACTTAAAACCTCTCTCTCATCCTCTCTGAGAATGTCTAGAGGTTCAAGGGTCTTGGCAGGTATAACCAGAGAAAGTCTCTATTTCTGCTTTGGAAGATAATTTCATCTTTCCCACAAAAAAAGAAAAAAATACAAGAAAAAAAAAGAACATTTCCTTTTCAATGGTTTATAAAGACTAACTGCTCGAGCTCATGATATAAAGAGATACACGTATAGAAGGGTTCATCCTCTCTAATAATCAGGACAAAAATATACACATAAAATTCAGACTATAATTACCTTCTTCTTTTGTTCTTCCCCAGCCACTTATAAAACACTTCGTGTTTTGGTCCAGCATTTGGAAAACATCAAAAGGTAGACAAATAGGCTGAATATAGTCATTATACCTCACTGCTTTTTTTAAATGAAAAAGCGCAATATCATTTACGTAAGTTTCCAAATTGAAATCTGGATGGATAATGATTGCTTTAACTTTTATCTTCTTGGAGTATGGAGGACCTCCGTGTATGTTATTAGTTCCAATCACAACTCTCCACATTAAAGGATCTCTGAAAGAGAATAAATGTTGTTATAAACATGTTTATTAAGTCAGTATTCTTCATCTCCCACTAGTTTTTGTTTTTCTCAGGGTAATCAGAAAAATTGAATCTTACTTTCATGTACGTGAAGTCACATCAAATAAGAGCCAAAAATATCATGCCATAGGAAAGGAGAAAAAGATCAATGGGACAGAGGTCCTAAGACAGATTTAAGTACATGAGACTTTAATATATGATGAAGGTAGCACTTCTTAACCAGTGGACAAAAGAATGATGTACTTGATAGATGGCATGGGGACATCTAGCTAAACTAACTAGTTTGAAAAGCAAGATAAGGGGCGCCTGGGTGGCGCAGTCGGTTAAGCGTCCGACTTCAGCCAGGTCACGATCTCGCGGTCCGTGAGTTCGAGCCCCACGAAAATTAAAAAAAACAAAAAAATTAAAAAAAAAAAAAACTAAAAAAAAAAAGTGAGATAAAATTAAATCTCTGAAAAACATTAAACAGTAAAATGAACCCCAAATGGATTAAATATTTAAATGCAAAAATCTTTTTTAATGCAGAAATCTTTTAAATAACATCTTCGTTTTAGAGATACATAAAGTGATCTGAGATTTGCTTCCAAATAATTGAAGGGGGGAGGAGTTGGTGGGGATAAAAATGAAATAAGATCAGGTAAGAGTTGATAACTGGAAGCTGGATGCTAGGTACACGGAATTCACTAAACTATTCCTTCTACTTTTGTAAATTTTTGAAATTTTAGAACGAAACCTTTGGATATGAAATTAGCATGAGAATTATAAAAAACTAGGAAGAAAGTGTAGGTGAATACATAGCATTGATAGGAAATACATAGCATACATAGGAAATAGGAATAGGAATACATAGCATACATAGGAAAAAGGACTTGATCAAGCACAACATTCTAAATATATAAAACAGGATGCACTTATGGATCTTGACAATCTTAAGAAAACAAAAACAAAGAACAAGTAAAAAACCAAAATGTTTTCTGTAGGTCAAAATCAACAATTAAAACCTTAAGAATTTAATAGTTGTTCATCTGGAATTGGACTGGGAAGGAGGACCTTTTACTTTATAGGCTGTTGTTTACAAATGCTGAAATTCCTTTTCATCCTTCAAACTGGCCAAGTTTATGAGTGTGTGTGTGTGTGTGTGTGTGTGTGTGTGTGTGTGTGTGTAATGCTCAGGATAAACAAAAGTCACCAAAACAAAGCAACTCTTATTCGTGTGGGAAGTATAAACAGATGGGTACTTTGCCAGCATGTATCAATAGCCTATAAAATTTGCATTGTATTTTATTCTGCAATTCTACTTCCTAGAATTTCTCCCAAGGAAATAGAAGATATTTAGCTATCCTAAAAGTGGGTTAGGTAACTTCTAGAAAGTTTACCAAAAAATTGTAAAGCCCTAGTTCTATTTTGTATAAAAAGAAATCACTGCTTTGAGCTACTTTGAAATAATGGTCTTTTCTTTTCTTTTCCAAACTTACTCAACTTATATTCCTTACTTCAGTTTATATTCAGACCATAAGATTACAAAACAGGCTGTAGGGGCACCTAGGTGGTTCAGTTGGTTGAGTATCCAACTCTTGATTTTGTCTCAGATCATGATCCCAGGGTCATGGGATCGAGCCCCACATAAGGCTCTGTGCTGAGCGTGGAGTCTGCTTGAGATTCATTCTCTTTCTCTCTCTTCCTCCTCCTCTCTTTCTTTTCTTCCCCCTGCTTTCTTTCATTCTCAAATAATAGTAAAAACAAAACAAAACAAACAAAAAAAACCACACACGACCCAGGCTGTATACTGAAATGTATACATTGCTGAAATTAAAGAAGACATGAATAAGTGGAAAGAGATTCTGTGCTCATGGACTGGAAAACTTAATATTGTTAAGATGACAGTAATTACCCAAAGCAATCTATAGATTCAATGCAATCTGTATAAAAATCCCAATGATTTTTTTTGAAGAAATAGAAAAGCCCATCCTAAATTCACACAGAATGTCAAGGGACCCCAAGTAGCCAAAATAATCTTGAAAAAGAAGACTCTAGTTGGAGGACTCCCATTTCCAGACTTGAAACCAACTGCAAAGCTACAATAGTCAAAACAGTATCGTACTGG
This sequence comes from Prionailurus bengalensis, assembly GCF_016509475.1. Lineage (NCBI taxonomy): Eukaryota > Metazoa > Chordata > Mammalia > Carnivora > Felidae > Prionailurus > Prionailurus bengalensis. The sequence goes on along the minus strand of NC_057358.1, from coordinate 77,411,152 downwards.
CAGGCACACACACACCAGCTGAAAAGAATCGAAAGCCCAGAAATACACCCTTGCGTATGGGCTCAACTGATTTTCAACAGAAATGTCAAGACAATTCACTGGGACAGGACAGCCCTTTTCAACAAATTTTGCTGGCAAAGTTGTGTATGTACATGCAAAAGAATGAACTGGACACTTACCTTACACCACATGCAAAAATTAAACCAAAACAGATGAAGGCCTAACTATAAAAGTAAAACAAAAAAACTCCTAGAAGAAGACACAGGAGGAAACTTTCACGGTATTGGATTTGGCAATGATTTCTTGGATATGACACCAAAAACACAGGTAACAATAAATAAATAAATAAATAAATAGGACGTCTTTAAGATTAAAAACTTTTGTGCATCAAAGATCATTATGAAGAGAGTGAAAAGACAAACCACAGAATGATAGAAAATATTTGCAAATCCTGTATTTGATAAGGGGCTAATATCAAGAATATAAAAAAAATTCCTACGGCTCAGCAAAAATACTAATTAAAAATGGGCAAAGGATTGAATACATGTTTCTTCAGGGAAGATGTACACATGGCCAATAAGCACATTGAAAGGTGCTCAACATCACTAGTTATTAGGGAAATGTAAATCCAAATCACAGTGAGGGGCGCCTGGGTGGCTCAGTCGGTTAAGCACCGAATGCTGAAACGACTCTTCATTTCAGCTCAGGTCATGATCTCAGGGTGTGAGATTGAGCCCCAAGTTGGGTTCCACGTGGGGTGTGGAGCCTGCTTGGGATTCTCTCTCCCTCTGCCCCCCTCTCCCGTTACCCCTGCCCCCAACTCCCACTCTTGCACGCTCTCTCTGAGAAAAATACAAAGACAAAAACAGAAACAAAGACAAAACACAAAAGCCACCGTGAGATACACTTCACGTGCATTAGGATAGTTACCATAGTAGTAGTGTAAGTGTTAAGTTGTGTAAGCGATGAGCTAGACACATGGAGACTGATGTTCTGAATCGATTTCTAATCAGTGTGGGGTACTGGGAGACGAGAAACAAATTTAAGAGCTACTGTGCAGAGAGAGCTAATTCTAGGTAATGGACCCATTAGTGATGGTGTTATGTGAAAGAATCGATCGGACTTGTTGAGACGGCAACTCCAGTATAAATGTGTAGTAGAGAACCGGAAATATGACTCCCCTGGAGAGACTTGGGTGTTTCCAGGACATGGTGACTACTGAAACAGAAGTAGACGGGACATCTCCAGCGAAGAGTACAGAGGATAAGGCAAAAGGATAACAAGGGGAACTCTAGAAATATTGCCATTTAGACAATGACAGACTCATCAAGGAAAAGGAGAAAAGAAAAAAGAGACGGTGACTTAGAAATCAAGAAAAAAAAAAAGAGAAAAAAAAGAAATCAAGGAAACAGATCGTTTGGAGGAGAGCAGCGGTCAACTTCGCCACATGCTATAAAGATCAAATAGGAGGTACCCCTGGGGGGCTCAGTCGGTTAAGCATCCAACTCATGGTTTTGGCTCAGGTCATGATCTCACGGTTCGTGAATTTGAGCCCTGCATCAGGCTCTGTGCTGACAGTGCAGAGCCTGCTTGGGATTCCCTCCCTCTCTATGCCTCTCCCCCGCTTGCACACACACACTCTCTCTCTCTCAAAAATAAATAAAGAAACTTAAAAAAAAAAAAAGATCAAATAAGATGGGGACTAACAAGATGTCATTGGATTTGGCACGGAGGGGGATCTTTAACAGTGTGATTTGGCCCCAGATATCAGACTGCAATTGGGATCTTATGAGTCAATGCAGAGGAAGCAAAAGGGGGTCTCTCAAAATGTTTAACAGTGAAGGGAAGAACAGGAACAGGTAGGGTTAATCGGTAGGTTGCTTGGGTTTTTAAATAATGGCGGAGTGACCTAAACACGTGTAAGGATTCCAGGGAAGAAACCAGAGAGAGGTTGAAAAATACTAAAGCAACACTGAAGTATAATGAAACAGCACAGATTTGAGAACTGGCTTGAAATCAGGGGGCTGCTATTTAACAGCAGTGTGGTCTTGGGCAAGTTACCAAATCGCCCTGCTCTCTGGATTCTTCAGGCGTAAAACAGAGAGAATAATAGCTATCTACCTCAGAGGGTTACTGGGAGGGCTTTTTTTTTTTTTTTTTTAACACAGAATTATATCTAACATCCTTAGTACTTAATCTCAGAGCAAGTCTTTGATAAATGGTCCTTATAAGAAGGAATAAGGGATCGTTGACGGTGCAAGATAAGTGAGGAGGAACCGGAATAAAAGGTGGCAAAGTTAGTCCTCTGACAGAGGGGGCGCTTCTGAAAAGTAGAGACTATGCCCCAGTAATGTCTACTTCCTCAGCACCCAGCCCAGCCCCTAGCAGATAACATATATCCAGTAAATGTTGAGTGCGGAAGTAAAACATCAATGAGATTTAGCCTTGAGAAACGTTAAGTGGAATATGAACAGTATCCTCGAAGAACTGGATTCAATATATCTGGCGTCAGAAAGCAGATAAAAAAATCAAGGCACTTACTTTAACATAAGAAAAGCTCTCTAAGAATTAGAGCTGTCCAAAAAAGAAGTGAGATTCCTCCTAAGGTAGCAGTGCATCATCCCAAGAAATGTTTCAAGTAGAGAGCCCTATGCTGTAGTTACGGTCACATGTGTGAGTTTTCATTCTGACAAACCTGGATTTGGTCCCTGATTTGGTGGCTCTCTAGCCATGAGCAAGGTACTTAATGCTTAAGTCTCAGGGTCTCCCTACAGCAAAGAATGGTTGCAAACGTCAGTAAAATTAAGTACGAAAACGTGCCTGGCTCAGCACATTGAAGCGATCATTATTTCAGAGTCGACAGCCTCTTACTTCGATATTGTAAGAAGGATTCAAATACAGGACAGAGGATTGAACCAGACCTTGAAAATGCCTCTTTGAACTCTAAGGTTCTATGACAATGTAACAAAGCTATATTATTTGACCAAGGTCATACATCTGGTAGGTTTTGGAAACTTCCTTAAAGCCTCAGCACCAGAGTGTCAGTGGAAAACTAGGAAACAGGTCTCCTCAATCTAAACTCATTTTTCTTCCTACTGTGTCAAAGGACTAGACCAGTAAAAAGCACGATGTCGGGACTTGGTAGGCAAGAAAAGCTTTTCCAAGAATCTTCAAACCATATCAAGCAGGGTTTTCCTCCCTTGATTTGAGGTCTGAATGCTGCGGAAAAGCAGTTTTTAAAGATAGCATGTTAGAAAACAATTGTAAAGCACTCACCCTTGAAAGAACAGAATTGATTCCTAACTCTGAAACTTTTTTTCTAGATCTCCACGTTTGGTTTATACCTTAGTATCTTACTATTTTTCTACCTCTGTTCCTCAAAAAGCCAATCTATGGAACTGAAATGCATGTTTCAAAAATTTAGTATACGGGGGCGCTTGGCTGGCTCAGTTGGTCTCAGGGTCATGAGTTCAAGCCCCACGTTGGGCATAGAGCTTACTTACAAAAAATGTAGTACACAGACTAAAACCTTATGTACCCCATCAGGCCAGTTGCCCTCAACTGAATTTTGAACTTGTTAGTCCCTTTTTTTTTTTTAATTTTTTTTTAACATTTATTTATTTTTGAGACAGAGAGAGAGAGAGACAGAGAATGAACAGGGGAGGGGCAGAGAGAGAGGGAGACACAGAATCTGAAACAGGCTCCAGGCTCTGAGCTGTCAGCACAGAGCCCGACACGGGGCTCGAACTCACGGACCGTGAGATCATGACCTGAGCTGAAGTTGGACACTTAACCGACTGAGCCACCCAGGTGCCCCTGGTTAGTCCCTTTTAAAGACTTTTCATTCTTCTCCAAGAGATCTGTTCTGTTATAAATGAAAAACTAAAGGGGCACCTGGGTGGCTCAGTCAGTTAAGTGCCGACTTTGGCTCAGGTCACGATCTCACTGCTCGTGAGTTCAAGCCCCACACTGGGCTCTGTGCTGACAGCTCTCAGAGCCTGGAGCCTGCTTCAGATTCTGTGTCTCCTCTCTCTGCCCCTCCTCCAATCACAGTCTGTCTCTCTCAAAAATAAAATAAACATGAAAAAAAAATTTAAAAAAAAAACAACCAAACAGCTAAAGGGATGTTATATGACAGGTACCATCATTCCCAAAATATTTTTCTTAGAGCTTCGTATAAAATGGTTATGAGGGTCATGAAGTTCTATTCTAACTGTGGTAAATCCTATTTCTCTAAGACTGACATCACCCGTAGAATCAATAAACATTTATTAGGTCTTCTATAAAGTAGGCCAAGTCCTATATTAGTCCAAGGAATACAAAATAAAACATGTAGCTCTTGTTCTTAAAAAACTCATGATCCAATCATGAGAAAGACAAACACATGGTCGCAATATAATTGTAAAAGCTAAAAGAAAATTGTCAGTATTTAAAGCAACGTCCGACATTGCTCCAAACCCATTGCTCCAACCCATAGTCCAAATCTACCTGTCTCCTATTTTTGTATAGCCCACGAACAAAGAATGTTTTTTATACTTTTAGATGGTTGGGACTCTCCCCCAATAGTATTTTGTCAAATTTTAGTGTTCATAAGTAATTTATTGGATCACAGCACACTTACTCAGTTGTACTGTCTATGGCTACTTTGGTTCTATAGCGACAGAGTTGAGTAGTTGTGACAGAGTCCTTAAAACTTTTGCTATCTTTGCAGAAAGTGTGTTGACTTCTGATTTATAGGATTCACGTCAATAAATAGTGTGCTACATGTAAAGCATTATGGCTATTTGTAAACACACAGCTTAACTGAACATGACTGAAATAAAATGGTCCTCTACTACTTTAAAATACTCCCTCAGAGGGGTGCCTGGGTGGCTCAGTGGGCTGAGCATCCGCCTTCAGCTCAGGTCATGATCTAACACTCCGTGAGTTCGAGCCCCACGTCGGGCTCTGTGCTGACAGCTCAGAGCCTGGAGCCTGCTTGGGATTCTGTGTCTCCCTCTCTCTCTGCCCCTCCCCTGCTCATGCTCTGTCTCTCAAAAAAATAAATAAAAACATTTAAAATAAATAAAATAAAATACTCCCTCAGACAAAAAAAATAGGAATTGTGTTTTGAATACATACCTAGTGTCCTTAGTGCAGTGGGCAGCTGTGAGGACCCACTGACTTTTCACTAAGCTTCCCCCACATATGTGAGCAAGAATTTTGCCTGATTGGATCTGCAGGCTAACTAGCCATGGCCATGCACCAATTTGAGCTTCTGTGCCCCCTATAATCCGAGACCCTTTCAATGCATCTGCAAGTGGTGCTGTTCCACAATCTAAAAATAAAAGTCATATATTATTTGGACTGAACATCTAATAATACGCACTACCTCCTAATCTTAACACACTAATCTTTTAAATTCCTATTTAAAAGATGGATAGCAAGCTGGATACCTAAGGCATGCCCATCTTCTGGGAAAAAAAAAAAAATTAAAGGAGCGTTGAGACAAACAGGCTTAACTGATCACTTGCAAATGGGTGTTAGATCAACACAATTCATTAATTTTAAACTCTATTCCTCTAAATGAGATAGGTTTCTTTGACCAGGTATCACATTGTTTCCTGTGCAGAATGGCAATTAGCCTGGGACTGATGAATCGCGGGCTACAAGTTACAATACTTGCATTTAACTTGTTAGGTTAATTTTTCTCAAGTGTAGTATGAAAAGGTCACCTACAGGCCTTTTCAACCCTGAATCCACTAAATCCTTCATCATTAAAATGGGAAAGACAAACCTCAGTGTTTTGAACGTACATAGATGCGCCACACAAGCCTATGGCGTTTTTGTTACAACGACTACTACCCTGTCACGAATGGACTGCTTAGGTCTGTACGTTTTAAAGACAGTTGGAAAGACAGAAAGGGAGGGACCCAAATCCAAACACTACAGAGGTGGGGAAGACGCACAGGACACCGTCCAAAGAGAGGAATGAACAGATACTGCCCTCTTCGTCTGCTGCTCCCTCCTCCTGGGCCTGGGGTGCCCTCCGCCTTGCTCGCGGGGCCTCAGGCCACCCCGGGGCAGCCACCTGCTCCTGCCAGGGGCCGCGTCCAGTCCTTTCAGAGAGAGAGTAGTGCGCTGCGTACGGGAGAGCGCTGCCCACAAACAGCAGGGCAGCACTCAGGAGCCGCAGCCCCATTTTGAAACTCCCGGCGCACAAGATGGCGGCAGGCATTTCCTGTCTGTCCGCTGTGGGCCGCGGGCTGGGAGACGGGGGTGTGCAGGCGGTTCGCGGGCTAGGAGACGGGGACGGATGGTGCGCCGGTGGTCCGCAGCCTAGGAGACAGGGGTGGGGGGCACAGGTGCTCCGCGGCCTGGGGGGGGAGGTGGTGCACAGGTGGGCCGTGGCCTAGGAGATGGGGGGCAGTGCGCCGATGGGCCACGGCCTAAGAGACGCGGGTGTGCATTGGCTGGCCGCAGTCTAGGAGACTGGGTGTACGGGCATGCAGAGCGGTGGGCCCCAGCACACCGGGGTGGCCAGGGGCAGGAGGCCAGCGAGGCTGGCGGAGTGGCCCGGATGGGGCTGTGCCCGTTGGCTTCCACTCACGGGGCGGACGCACCTGAGGAGTGCTGCCCTCGCCGGATCCGAGCCTTCATTCATTGGCCAGATCCACTGCGCTCATACAGTACAGTTGGGCCACTGTTGTGGGAGGGGACGTGCAGGGCCCCTGGGCACTGGTAGCTCAGACTTGTAGGGCCCGGAAGGCTTCCAGAAGTCAGGGCAGCTAAACTGAGGCACAGAAGCTGGGAAGGGGAGAGGGAAAGCAGAGAACAAAGCAAACGCAAGGTGGGGATCCGAGGTAATACAGCCACTGGGGAACCCAATTTCTGTGATACGTGTTTTGTAGTAGTTTGCTTTCAAGTGGTCACCTCAGGGTGAGCTGATAAAATCAAATTGCAGGACCTGCAAAGTTGACAAAAACTGCCTGATGGTAACTGCTCGCTTGCTCGCTCTCTTCTCTCACTCACTCACTTCAGTCCCAGGCCTGAGAGATGGGTTATTCCTGGCCCCTATCAGAACCCCTGAGATGACCTTTGACATTCCAAACACTGTGGGGAGAGGACAAGATAAGTGGCACCAGTTAACTGATCCATTGAACAAGTAGGTATTAACCTCACATTATGCACCTGTCCTGAAATAAATATCACATCGCAGGAGGAGTGTTAAGACCCGTCCCTCTGACCCAGGGAACTTTGTAACTTGGCTAGCAGAGAAAATCACCTGGGGAACAAAGAAATAAACTATGACACCCAAACCTAATACAAATTCAGACGCAAGGGATTGATGTGGGCTGTGGCAGTCTGGGAAGGTCCCTGAAGGAGGGGGTTGTGAGCTGGGCCTAGATTGAGGGGGAAGATGAAGAAGAGGAAGGAGATGTAGTGAAGACCAGCTGGGCTAATGGTACAGCATAAACAAAGGCATGGACATATATCCATGCCTATTTCCCCAGAGAAACAGAACCAACAGGATATGTAGAGATAATATATTTATTATGGAAATTGGCTCACACGCAATTAAGGAGACTGAGAAATCCCATGATAGGCCATCTGCAAGCTAGAGAACTTGGAAGACCAGTGGTATCAGTCAGTCCAAACCCAAAGGGCTGAGAACCAGGAGCTCTGGTGTGGGAGGCCAGGAGAGATGGATGTCCCAAGTCAAGGTGAAAGGGGGAATTTACCCTTCCTCCACCTCTTTGTTCTATTTGGGCCCTCAGTGGATTGGATTGAATGACACCTGCCTACATTGGTGAGGGCAGATCTTTACTAGGTCTACTGACTTAATGCTGATCTCTTCCAGAAACACTCTCATGGACACACCCGGAAATACTGTTTTACCAGCTATCTGGGCATCCCTTAGTCTAGTCAAGTTGATACATCAAATTTACCATCACAGTAATGATAATGTAATGGGTGTGTGTGTGTGTGTGTGTGTGTGTAATTTTATTATTGTTTTTACTGTTTTCTATTGTCTTACAGAGAGAAAAGAGAGAAGTCATGCCTTAAAATTTTTGATCAGGATATGTAAGACAAAAATTAAGTTAAAGGCTTCTTCCTGGTTTTGTATTTGATTTGATTTTGTTTTAAAGTCCAGAATCAACATGTGTGGCCCTCTTCCCTTTAGCAGAGTCATTTAATACAGCTTTTGGATACGCAGTAGTCAGCCTGGAGCCTGCTTCCTACTTAAGAGTAAAGGCATTGATTGCTCAGCAGAACTTATGAGAAAATTTTCAGTGTGCAAAGGAAGCTGGGGAAGAGGGAGGAAAGAAGCAGGCAGCCCAATAATATGGCAGAAGGCCAGGCCTGAGCCCAAAAGAGATCTAGGAGAGTTTCACTGTGGTGGGTTGACCCAGGGTTTTTAAAACAGTAATGATCCAATGTTTGGTTTTAAATTGTTTTATTGTTGCTATCTTGAGCTGTGCTGAAGGCTGCTTCTCTTAATCCCACACTGTCAGTAACAAGGGAACAATGTGGGCTGTGGTTAGTCTAGGAGGTCGGTCACCTGGTGAGGAATTAAAGTATGGGTCAGTAAAAGGACAGCCACCTTGCTCATATTATCTTTCTGAGGTCGTCATAGTTGGCAGCATTAAATCAAAGGAAGCTAGGGGCGCCTGGGTGGCTCAGTCAGTTAAGCTCCGACTTCAGCTCAGGTCATGATCTCACGGACTGTGAGTTCGAGCCCCGCGTTGGGCTCTGTGCTGACAGCTCAGAGCCTGGAGCCTGCTTGGGATTCTGTGTCTCCCTCTTTCTCTCTCCTCCCCTGCTCATGCTCTCTCTCTTTTCAAAAATAAATAAACATTAAAAAAACTTTTTTTTAAAAATCAAAGGAGGCTATTAGTGGGGGTTTACAGGTGGTGACACTTGGGAAAGGGAACAGATCAGGGCCACGCTGAAATGGGGAGGGTGCATATTGGAATGAAACAAGTTGCAGCATGAACTGACCCAGGGGCAGACAAGAAACAAACTTCCTATTCCCCGAATATCTTAGTGGAAGGTGATACTTGAAAGGGGAGAAACACAGTTAGGGTATATTTCTCTGTATGGGGGGAATGTGATCAGACTGGCTTTGAAAGCAAGTCAAATGACAGGTCTTGGTGTGACAGTTAACAGGGATGCAACACATTCTTTTACAGATTCTGATCAAAAACAGGTGCATGTAGCCAAGTCATGCAAGGGCAATGAAAAATGCAATGGGCCAGTAACTGCAAAGGTCCTGCACCTGGATTTCCTCTGCATTTTCTAGATCTTCACTCTTCTGTACCCATCACTTCCTTTCTTTGTGGAATCACGCCCATTCGCAGAGGTAGGCAGCCACCAAAATGACCTCTAATCCTCCTTCTCCTGGTAGTCACACCCTTGTTTAATCATTGCCCCCTGCCTAATCATTTAATCACTGCCTATAGGGTTAGCTGGATTTAGTGACATGTTTCTAGCATATAGTAAGTGGCAGAGGTAATGGGCCATCCTTTCCAAGATTAGGTTATAGAAAGATTGTGACTTGCTCTTTAAAAAAAAAAAAAAATTGGGGGGCGCCTGGGTGGCTCAGTCGGTTGAGCGTCTGACTTCGGCTCAGGTCACGATCTCACGGTCCGTGAGTTCGAGCCCCGTGTCGGGCTCTGTGCTGACAGCTCAGAGCCTGGAGCCTGTTTCAGATTCTGTGTCTCCCTCTCTCTCTGCCCCTCCCCCGTTCATGCTCTGTCTCTCTCTGTCTCAAAAATAAATATACGTTAAAAAAAAAAAAAAGAAAAAAAATTTTTAAATGTTTTTAAACATTTAAACATCCGAGCTGTTAGCACAGAGTCCAATGCGGGGCCCGAACTCACAAACCGTGAGATCATGAAGTCGGTCGCTCAACCGACTGAGCCACCCAGGCGCCCCGTGACTTGTTCTTGACGTTCTCTCTACCTGTCTTGCTCTGAGGGACGTTGGCTGCTATGTTGTGAGTTGCTCTGTGGAGTGGCTCCTAGCAGTAGCCAGTGAGGAACTGAA